>NC_061770.1:13251892-13555682 GCF_022458985.1 Mugil cephalus | reverse complement strand
GTCAGAACGTCATTAATATACTATACTTACTCTGATTATAGTATACTGTGTGACTAAAGTTCTCTAGCACTGGTGCACCTTCTATCAGCCAGGTGACGCAGGTCTTGAAATCTCAGTGCGATTCCGTCATTCCTCTTTGTTCTGACCATGTGCTTGTGCAGACCTCTGCCTCATCATGTCTCTGGAGATTTAATCAAGGACACTCCATGTTCCACACCATTGTAAGCCTGATACCTCTTCATCAACATCATGCTGTGAGCAGAGATATTTCTTGCACTGGACCCCACACTTTTCTTCTGCCTGTCTCAAAAAGTCTGAAAACAGTTTGATCTGACAGTCCATGTTTCTGTGCAGAACTTTTTGTCTCCCCCTACTGTCAATAAGCGTAATTACACAAACACTGTCAACATGGGTATAGTGTCTGTGCATCATGCATTACTTGACTCTTGCTGGTGTGACGCAAGAAATAATTTTTTGCAACTCATGAGACGTAAACAAGCTTACATGTCTAATTTGATTGGGCAACAGCTGACTTCTTTTTTTTTTTTTTTTTTTTTTAACTGTTTTTGATCACAAGCGTGGGACTTTCCACAGACTGTAGTGTTATGCAGAGTTTGTCCTCACTGTCAGTTTCCTTTTTTTTTAGAGTAACTATTCGTATGAATCCCCCCTGGAGCTCCTGCAGCCCAATCTTTGCTGGTCATAAACCATAATCATCATAAATGATCTGAAATCTAAAATACTCTTCTTCTAGTTGAAAGACTTCTACATATGTATGTAAATGTCACACTTTTCAATATAATGCAATAAATGCTTTACAGATTCTGTAAAGGTTCACAGTTTGTCAACGAGTTGCATCTCATTATACAGACAGCTACTGTTCAAACCAAGTTTATTTCCAACCCAGAGCAGACCTTGATGTAAACAGGTGATCTTTTCAGTGCTTTAAAAGCACTATTGACTGTTTGGCTTATTGAGTGGGTTAAAACTGAGACTGACATCAAAGGGAAAGCTGTTTGAGTGGCTGTTAAGCCTCTGGATTCAGAGAGTTAACCCAGTCGGGTCCGGATCCTTTCCTCTTTTTTTTTTTTTTCTTCCACAGGCACTTCTGACACTTCATTAATTATGCAACACTCATCCCAGGAAAGCACAGTGTAACCTGTTCCAACATCATTCTAACATCCAGAGTAAATTACCTGCTGCTGTCTGCTGCTCTGTAGATGATGGGGAATGAATGCGCAGCAACCAGCTCTGAAACCGGCAAACTTTGATTCTGAGAGATAATGTGATTTAAAGATCAACTATGCAGGTGGCACTTCCCCCAAAAGAGCAATTTCACAGCCTAATGCAAACTTTTACGAGAGATAATTTGATTTATTTTCCATAGAGTGATATTGTGTACTGGCTGCACGGTGACTCTGTGGTTAGCACTGGTTAGCCTCCCAGCGAGAATGTCCAGGTTCGAGTCCATGAGTAAGGTACCACACATGAAAATGTATGAAATTTATATTAGACAGTGCTGCCCGCCAATTGAACCGTCAGCAAAATCCTTGTTGCTACAGGAAACAACCCCAACAACCTCAAAGCTAGGGGACCACCTGCTATGGGCTTTGAAAAATTTCTAAGATCTAAGATCTCCAGAGAATATATTACTAGGGCATTCTTGCCGTTTTCCTTTTTTTTAGTTTACTTGTCACATTGTTTTAGTCCGGCAGTCTCAATTCAACTTAAGCCCCAGTGCAGTAGAACCAGAGATAACGTTCTTGCAACCTACACTGTATTTCCAATAGTATTCACTCACCCATCTAAATAACTGAATCCAGGAGTTCCAATCACTTCCATGGCCACATGTGTATAAAAGCAAGCACCTGGGCAGACTGCTTCTACAAACATTTGTGAGAGAATGGGTTGCTCTCATTAGGTAAGTAAATCCCAGCATGGTACTGTGACAGGATGCCACCTGTGCAACAAGTCCGGTCGTGAAATGTCCTCACTACTAAATATTACACAGTCAACTGTCAGTGGAATCGATTGGAAACGACAGCAAATCAGGCCACTAAAGAAACATCTGGGGTCACATGTTCCTATATATATATATGCCAGGAACATCATAATTTCTTGCTGCAACGCAGCAAATCCACAGCATCATAAGACAGTTGATTTGACAGTGTTTTGTTCATCTGTTCTTTGCAGCACTTCGCTTCAGTTGCTTGTTGACTCTTGTCAAACTGTTTTAGGTCTGGAGGAAGAAATGTTGTTTGTTGTCTCAGTCTGCTTGTCTCCAACTTCTGATGGATTACACGGTACGGTACGGTTGATTACGTGATATATTTCGTTGTTGACATGTCTCCTGAGGCCCTGAAGAATTGAAAGGCTATCCAGTGTCTCTAACTGGAACCACTTTTGGCAGATTTATCTCAGTCTATCGTTCGTCTTCTCCGTACTGTTCTGTACTCAGAAGCGGCGTAATAACGTTTGCTGCCGGGATAACCGGGATTAGGTCGCTACGATCTGCTGTAGCAAACTAGCAGGTGACATTGTCTCATGAAGTGTGTTGGATGTCACGCTGACACCCGGTCGAACGGAAACACCAGCGGTCTCCCTCATCACATATTCACCACCGGTAGGAAGCTGTGATAGAATCTCCAGAGAATGTCATACACATCTAATTAAATGAGCGGTCTATATACAGAAGCACGCCTCTATACCGTGAACATGCTCCATCTGTTAGTGTGCCTGCCTTATTAGCTATAATCTGCACATTGGCTTGCAGAACTGCGAGCTCAACTGGCTCCAGTTGCACTGATTATGTTCCTGTGTTTGTGCATATGGCATTCCGTGCACAGTATTTTGTTTTTTGGAGCAAAAGGAGTGTGTTTAGCCCTTCCAAATTTTTTTCTAAATAAAACACCGCAACTGACCTAAGTACCTCTGTGCATTTGGTATTTCGCATCTTGACTGTTCTGGGTTCACCATTAAGTCTATTAAATCACCCAGAGCAACATAAATGTCTTTTTTGTTTACTGTTTTGAGTGCCTGCTTGTCAGTGCCTGGCTTTCAGAACAGTAACTGGATCTGTATTAACGTCATCTGCCCGTTCAACCAATTTTGACCTGCATAGTCATAGAATAAAAGAAATCTGAGCCCAGTCATTCAATCATACAGAAACACAGCATCAGCATGAGGGATGTCATATCTCATGTGATCTCAAGTCACATGAGATTGGATTATAGACGGAATTCTAATTAAGGTATCACGTACTCCTCTTTGGGTAGCCAAAGGAAAGAACAGCACCTCTAGATCACGCGTGTAGATCACTGAGAATGAAGCAGTTGCTAAGTATTTTGCATGCATGCTCAAATTAACTCAGTTTGTTCATTTTCTGTAACCGCTCGTCCTCTGGAGGGTCGTGCGGGGGGGCTGGAGTCTATCTCAGCTGTCTGGACGAGTCGCTAGTCTATTGCGGGGCTAACACGGAGCGACAGAAAACCACTCACGCCCACACCTACGGCCAATTTAGAGTCACCAGTTATCCTAACGAGCATGTCTTTGGACGGTGGAAGAACCCACGTAGACACGCAAATGATGGATCCAAACCCAGAACCTTCTTGCTGTGAGGCGTCAATGCTAACCACCGTACTACTGCACAACTCAGAACATCACTGTGAAAAAATACGTAATTGTTGGTTTCCACCTAGAGATTACTTATTACAAAGAAGGATCGTTTGTGTAATTCATATAATATTAACCATGGTTAAGTTTTCTCTGTGCACCAGATACAGAAAACGGTCTTCAGTGACTTCGCCAGTAAAATGATCATTCATCCTAGAAAAAACTGATGTTATGGATAGTGGTGGTAAATCAACGTCAGGAAGCTGAGATTTAGGTGTTTCTATACTGTGAACAATACAGAGCATGCAGCTATTGATGTTCCACCTAGATGGTTATCCAATGAAATGTCAATGCAGGTATCCATAAGCTTTAATCCTTCCATCTAATTACCACCAAAACGTTGACCATCAGTCTGCACTGTGCTTCATCGACCGCTCTCATTGCCGCTATTGACTTTGTGTCTCTTTCTGCTGAGCGGCCAATTCAGCCCCGCGACCACTCTGTGTTCTCTCTCTCTCTCTGCAAAGTACATCAGTGTTCAAGTGAGCACATGCACATGCGCAAACAAGCTCACACGCTATAGACTAAACGAATTCAGGACGTACAAGATGGACTGAAATGGACCCGGTTGATAAAACAGAGCCACATTCGCCCCGAGGAACATTACAGTCTCAGAGTCTCACAGGTTATTGTGTGTAACAGACACAGATAAAGTCAGTAGGTAAGAATTGGAGTAGCTTTAAAGCCATTTGGCCAAAGCTAGTTTTTATGTAGATGTCTTTGCAGAGACTTGTCTATTCAAAGAACTAAACGTGGATACTCGCCAAAAAGAGTGAAAGGGAAGAGTGACAGTTGAAACATCTCTATGTCTGCTCTGTTCTTCTAACCACGGAAAAAATCACATTTTTCCAGTAAAATCAAACCTCATCACACAGAGCTGGTGTGACACGTTGAACTGAACAATGCCGTGCTTTGTCCACCGCTCTAGCGCTGCGGTAACCGCTTGCCCCAGCTTATCAAGCAGACAGCTGGGAGCCTTCTGAAGTTAACTTCATAAGTGCTCGGACACAAACCTCGTACAACGGCGGATGATTCACTTTTTAGTGCACACGAGGTGTGTTTAAATCGCCGAGCTATAGAGGTGGTGCTGGTAGGTGGATTTCGCTGTGGACAGAGTCGGGCTTGAGGCTTTCTCCTGTGTTCACAGACAAGTAAAAAGTCAAAAGTTCCCAAAATGTCAAATTATATTTTAAAGCTTTTGAAAGCGACAGTACTGATTTGTAAAAAAGAAAAAGAAAAAGCTGTAGGGAATTTTTATCAAATGTCCTCTAAATGAAGTTCATGTGAAGTTCAACCAAGCAGACTTTCTTTATTCTCACTCATGCACCACTCTGCCTCTCTCTCCCGACTTCTCTAAGCAGCTGACTATGGGAGTTTCCAGGTTAACCATATGAATTTTGCCAAAATCTCAGTCAGCCAGCAATGTCTTGCAGTCACATTTGAATATGTTTCTCCTTGCCTGTCAGATGTAATTTCATTTCAAAGCTGCTGTGACCCTCCCTCCACCCAGTTCACCTATGGTCTTCACATCCAGGGCTCAAAGGACTCCTCGTCTCATTTTTATTCATCAGTGGTGCCTATCCCCAGGGGTATTTGTGCATTTCATTAAATAAAACCTTCAGTGTCCCCTGATTGAAAGATTTTAACTCATATTCAGTTTATCACCTTTTTTTCCAATCTCCTGACGTTCCTCGCACTACGTGAGCTGAGTACTTCAGAAGTCAATACCTGGCAGCAGAGGCTTTGGGGAGCAGCGAGTTAAATGAGAACACATGGTTGAGTGAAAAAACTGCATTAGCAGGCAAGTGACCAAGTCAAAAAGAACACCGTATTTCTGCTGCTTCTCTCACTGAATGTTTCACAGGGCGTTGCATCACGCCGTGTGTCCTCAGCTGTTTTGAAGTGTAATAGTGCCGTGTTGACCCGATCAGCTCTCTGTTTGTTCTTTCCTTGCTCTGCTGCTATTTGATCAGAGGCTGTGTGATCCTCAACCACTCCAGTTAGCCTCTGTTCCTCGGTACATGTGCTGCGCGGCGACAAACTCTGGGCTGAATTAATTCTCACCTTCAGGGCTGCTCAGGCCGCTGGAGATCGTCGTGCCACAAAGAGCGAATCTGTAGGTATTCATTTTGATCTAGCTTTCTGATTTCAGAGAGGAGCTTCTTGGGAATAAGGACATTCTAATCAGTGAAATCCCCCCTGCTGTGGTCCTCGGGCTTAGTGTTAAATAAGAAATCCGTCACACATGCACGTTCACACGAACACATGTTAATGTGCATAATTAGACATTGACAGCGTGCCAGTGTGAGATATCAATTCGTCACCTGTGCAAACTGAGACCATAATTACATTTGGCAAGGAATCTGTTTGATTCACACACTGCTAAGTTTGTTTCATCTTTTGTCTGATCACTTGCAGAAAACTGCAACTTGTTTAAACTCAACAGGTTAACCTAACCCTAGTTATAACATGTGTTATAACATGTGTTCTATCAGAAATGAACATCTGGCTCAAGTGAAGGGCTAAAGGGTGGATCTCAGTTTAGGACATAAGAATATGGCAATGATTGTGCTACTGGCAAATGGCAAATGATCATCTTTCCACCAGAGGGTCCAATGCGGTCCTTGTGATGAATTTGTAATGTGTGAAAAATTACAGTCATTCATCCATTCACTGATTTTCAGTCACTGTTTGTCCTGGAGAGGGTTGTGGTGTGACTGGAGCCATTCCCGGCTGTCACTGGGTTGAAGAGACGGGCCTCCGTGGATCAGGCTTGTTCCAGTGGGCCCCACAGATGCTTGATCAGTTTGGGATCCAGTGAATTTGGAGGCCAGGTCAACACCATGTGCAGTTTTTCATATATATATATATATATATTTTAGTTCCTAGACTGTTTTTGTGTCAGGCTGCATCCTGCTGGGGACGGCTGCTGGAGTCAGGGAGTGGCATTGCTTTGGGGTGGGGGGGCTTTGTGTGGTCTAGGTGGGTGCTACATGTCTAAGTAACATTCACATGAATGAGTGCCAGGTCCAAAAGTTTCCCAGCAGAACACTGAATTGCCACCGGATGGTCAATGTTATTCAGTTCTCGTGTCAGTGGTCATAATGTTATGCCTGATTGGCGTATGTAACCCCTGAACTAAAATCAGTTGGACACACCTGAGTTGTATATTAATTTACTCATTTCACCTTAGTATATTATTTAAGACATAACTGGATGAAAAACAAATAATGTAGCACCACCATCCACTGCCATTATTAATTTTTCATAAACTAATGCAGGGGATGCCCCCTACTGGTTGTAAACAATAATTACAAAACCGTAATTAGCAAATAGGTGCAGTGTTTAAACTTATTATATTAAATAATCTATTTAAACCTAAAACTCTGCAAGTGTGATTTTAACAAATATTTAGTTATAGATAATCAGCTGGGTGTACATTTAGTACAGGCTGGTTACGGGCTGCAATGTGACATTTTGTCATGTGGAAGCTAGCCAAGTTTATAAATAGCAAATGCACTACATAAAATTTTTAAATCATTCCCTCGCTGTCCTCCCACTTTACACAGGGACGCCCTGCCCGTGTGGATCGACTGCCCACATTCACGACACTGCTGACACGGAGATTGTGATATGATTTCTTCCCTGTGTCTCCTCATCAATATGCCTAATGAGATCCCAGGAGACAGTTCAAGGATATGACAGTGTGGTGTATCTCTGGGCTGGACAAGAGAGCTTTGCTTGACTGTAGGTTACAGGATATATTCCCCAGCAGGACCGTGAATTAACCTTTTCATTTATTCTAATTACTCCAGGGACTGGTCTGGCTCACTAGTCTTAGTCGGATGCATTATAACCTGTCACTCACAGACTATGAGCTAATTAGTTCATGCAGCTTATTAAATGGAAATAGAAACCAAGTACAAGAGCGACCGTGGAATTATTATTCATGAAAAACGCGGGGAAATGTGACGATGTATAATCTCAAACTGGCAATTCTCTCACATAACATAACACCCAGACTTACGTCTACCACCCCGCACACATTTGAGTGTCTTGAATTATTGATAAAACATATATAGTAAGATGTTCCTAAACTCTGCTCAATGCTAATATAAAATATACTGAAGCTATTTGGATATGTCCACACCAGAGAGGCATTTAGTGAAAACAGGATGATTTTTATTTAATCCCATGGCACTTACAGAGCCAACTATCCCACACACACATCACATAAATATGTTAAGAATAAATAGAAAAAATAAACTAAACATTAACAGTTTTTCCCACATTCATTGGTGTCCATCTGTTTAACAGAAATCCATAGAGAAAATCACATAAGGAATATTTAAATTTCAGCTTCATACACAGTGTAATGGCAGGTTCTTCAACAGAGGATGAAAATAAACAGAAGAAGGTCATTTTATGGAATCAAACTCGAACCGTACTTGAATTTACTCCTCACCCCCAATATATAGCTTTTTAACATTTTCAACATTATTATCTCTTACTTGCTGGCGGGGGTTTTATTTAAACTTCAGTATATTCATATAGACTCTGCATGAATAGGTTTTAGTGAATTTACCCAGTATCATTAATGCATACAAATGTAGAGAGGCAGATAATTGAGTTTAGTTCAACAGGAAACTGCGCAAACCTGTGGCTTATTCAAAAAAATGTTGCCTGCAGCAGCATTGTGTTAAACAACCACCCAACGTGAATTTAAATTTCCAGCAGACATTGAATAAGCTAGTGCCAAACAGCAATACAAATGTGAAGAGAAAAGGTGCTATAGTATTGCTTTACATAGAAAAGTAGCGTCACAGCTTCCCTGCTGCTTTCCCTTCAGGCATAAACCTTCACGAAGAAACGTACTCGGAGAGTTCCCCGTGCGCTGTGCAGCAAATCAGTGGAGCACACGTTCACATTCCCTGTGAGTTTCTTCAGCTAGTAACAAAATGCTGAGAAAAAAAATAAACTTTTTTTATTCCCTCACAGATTCTTTTCTTCATCCAGTGTTACAATTCTCTGGGCTCTGATACCCCACTAGCATAAACTTGGTGGCAAGTGAACAAATTATTTAGTGCGTGTGCTCACAGACACACACTGATGTCCACAGGTTGTTGTTTTTTTTTTCTTTCGTATGAACTCAAAGTGTTCACAGAAGTTCGTCCTCGTCGTCCTCTGAGCCCGACGGTCCCTGGCGGACTTCTTCGTACCACTTGTTGGTGAGTGTCTTCATCTGGATGCGGCCGTGTAAGAGGTCCTGTCGAACACACATAAGACACGAAATTTAAAATGTGCACGAAACATGCTGTGTGTACGAACAAAAATTAACATGCAGAAACGATCATGCGTATATGACACAGGAGCAGCGCCTTCGGATGCTCTGCAGAGACCCAACCTGGTCAAGCTCCTCATGTTTGTTTTGGTAACACTGTTTTGATGTTCAGTTCACTCTGGACAAACTTGCAACTTTTCCTCTTGATAAATAAAATCACTTTGCAACATTTATGGTTTGCGCAGCAGAAATCAGAATTACAAATGTTCGTACCCGTGTATATTAAACGAACTGCTTCAAGGCAGCATGTTAAGTACAATGTTCCATTCAGCAAAGGTTTTCAAAATCAAATTTGAGAATTTTTAAAGGCAGCAAAAGAAAACTGATAAAATCAATATACAAACACTTGCCACTTTATTAGGTACACCTGTTCAATAGCTTGTTAACACAAATAGCTGATCAGCCAATCACATGGCTGCAATTCAATGCATTTAGGCATGAAGAGGTGATCAAGACAAGTTGCTGAAGTTCACACTGGGCATCAGAATGAGGAAGAAAGGAGATTTACGTGACTTTGAACGTGGTGTGGTTGTTGGTGCCAGACGGGCTGGTCTGAGTGTTTCAGAAACTGCTGATCTACTGGAATTTTCACACACAACCACCTTTAGGGTTTACAGAGAACGGTCCAAAAAAGAGAAAATATCCAGTGAGCAGCAGTTGTGTGGACGAAAATGCCTTGTTGATGTGAGAGGTCAGAGTAGAATGGGCAGACTGGTTGGAGATGATAGAAAGGCAACAGTAACTCAAATAACCATTTGTTACAACCAAGGAATGCAGAATACCATCTCTGAACACACAACACGTCCAACCTTGAAGAAGATGAGCTACAGCAGCAGGAAACCACACAGGGCGGGTGCCACTCCTGACAGCTGAGAACAGGAAACTGAGACTACAGCTCACACAGGCTCAACAACACTGGTCTGACAAGTCCACTGACTGGACAGTCCCACAGCATTTTTTTGGGTTTGCATTAAGAACAATTAAAAGGATCTGAGCTGGAGATCTTCATGTGAGGGAAACCTACAGGTGTTATCTGCTCTTCCTGCTATGTGTTGCCAAAAAGAAGAAGCAAGTATTTGGGAAAGTACCCCCCTGGAACTGGCATGCACATACGGCTACAGAGGCCCTGGCAGATTCACGCTGCATGATATGCTACGCGTATAGGAACTGATACTGATGAGCTGTGAAGAGTTTCAGCTAGAGATTGTGTGATACCGCTCTGTGGGTTTTTGTATACGAGTCTGAAACCCTGCACCCTGTGCCCAGTTGTTACTGTTGGCTCGGTGATATTCTTGTAGAGACTCTTTGCCTCTTTTGTCTTGAGGGTACAATAGGGTGGCTACAATCAGTAAACTGGACCAACCTGAACCACAACGATGACAGATAAGATAAGATAAGATTGTGGGCAACACCGTGAAGCCTTCTGTGCGATACAGTGGCTTCTCTTTCCCCGTTTCTCACCTCTTGTGTGAGCCTCCGGGTGAAGAAGGGGTTAAGGTACTTAGCATCAAGCCACATGAAGCCCTTCAGATCTTGTCTCTGGTAGATCTGAGCCTCGTACTCCTCCTCTGTCAGTTCTGACAGGTGCTCTGACTCGATGGTATTACCCTGGAGAGAAAACAGAGAGGAGTCAACAGACGAGCTAGGGGTGTAAAATGGAGGAGAAGCAGGTGAATGTAGGGAAAGGTTGAAATGGAAAAGACAGTGATGAAGGGGGGGGGGGTGTCAAGAGGAACACGGATGAGGGGGAAAGAGCAAAGCACTCAAAGACGGGGAATTACATCAAATGGCCAATGAGAGCTTTGAGGAGAAATGGGAGTTTGATGGATCTAGCTGCTGGTGCCTCAGGGGCAGACACTTAGCTTTTGAAGACCTTATACTAGCAAATACGAGTCATGCAAACGCAACCTTATATGCTAATAATGACCAATGGTCTGATGTACCTTAGACAAAAGCCACAATGAGCAACTGAAATCTTGATCATAACAGTGTAGATTGCAGTGTCTGTGGGACTGCATCTGAGTTTTGGTGTTTTTCAAATTTGCATCTGCGTGATGAGATTCAGATTCGCAGCTGATTCAGTTTCCTTCAGACAAACCACAATCAACCCTTTCAATCATGTTTTTCCCCCTGAAGAGATGTCTGACGGCAGAGGGGATGGCACAGCTAGTAACAATGCACACAACAAACTGTCTGTGTGTGTGTGTGTGTGTGTGCGTACCATTTTCTGTGTCTTGCTGAGATTGACGTCTTTCTTGTTTTTACGCCGCGACTGACTTTCCTCAATGTCCATGACGCGGATGAGAGGCATCGTCCCGCCCCCGAGGAGGAGGATGGTAAAGAGTACGATGATGATGGTGGTGGTGCCGATTAGCTGACGCTTCTCAATGGGCTCCAGGCCCAAATGAAGGCTCAAGGCGTAGGGAATAGCACCTCGCAAACCTGGCAAAGACGACGGAGGAATGAAAAATGAAAAAGGCAAAATTTAATCCTAGACGTATGAACAGACATGGCAGAGACTTCAATTTGTCTTATGCAAACGCTGGATGATTTGCTCGTTTTTAAAATAGCAGCAAATGCAGTTTTTAAATATTATTTCTCCATTGAATGATAAAATGATGATTGAAAGTAATGATGATTAAATGACAGGTTTCCAAATTGGCTCTGGGTTATTTGTCTTAAACAAAGACAGATGTGTTGTGGATTTGTCATTTCAGGTTTGCATCCAACTATTTGGTTCTGAAGGGAGACACTAGATATCAGATGAGATCATGGGATCTTGTTTTATACACCATAAAAGGCACTTTTTTTTCACTGACACAGGGTAACATATGATTCAAATACTTTTAATGTTAGTCACTTTAACTTAAATGATTCATAGTTTGTTTAAGTAGTTAATTATTTTAAGTGACAGTTTAAATATATATATATATGCCATATTTAACTGAAACTATTTGTTTCTATCATTTGTTAAATTGCAGGTTCATGTTACCAAGTTATTTTTCATTTGCCTTTGTGTTTTTCATCTGGTAGTGGTCGGGGCTTTCTAAATCCAGAACCCAGGAAGTGTGTAATTTTTTATTACTTATTATTTATAAGGTTATAAATAATAATTTATGCTGAGTTGCTGTGGGGAGCAGAGAGGAGGCTTGCGTGCAGTTGTCTCAGGAAGCTCGGAGCTTTGTCCATAGTTGTTTCTGAGGCTGTAACAATTATTGTCTTTATTGTTTATCTAATGCATCTCTGAAGTTACAAAGATCCAGAGATCAGAGAAAAATCCCAACATCTTTTAATCATATGATTTGATTTGATTTTCAGGTGTATTTGAATTTTAATTCACACTGGTTGACACTGATCAAGAGCTGGACACACAGATTTTAGTTTTATTTATCTTAACTTTTATGGCCTTTGTTTGTTTATGGGTTTACTGAAGTAGACAGAATTTCCATTGTGTTTTTGTTAATGTATTATAATTATGATAATTACCATAATTATAATGATGATTATAATGGCTCTTATTATGAGTTCTCTTAAACTCATTCTCTCTGTTTTTGTTATTATTTTGTTTTCATATTTCTCTTTTCCATTTTAAGATACACACACACACAAACATCACACAATTCATAACCTCCTCTGATTGTAGATATTCTGTTCCAATTGTCCCTGTCCTCTAAGTGTTTCTGTTTGTTTGTCTTAATTTTATTGATTTTTTTTTTTAATTCTAGCAGTACACTGGTTAAAGAGTTTACTGTGTCATCTCACCACTAAACCACATGATGAACATCATTTTGGGCGTGATCTTGTGGTCTCTGAAAAAGTTCAGGAGGAATGACAGAGGGAAGATGTTCACTGCTCGGCCGAGAAGAACCAGGACCTGCGGAGAAAGATGAACATGCGGGTGAATATATCAGCTTAAGATAATATCAACACTGAGGGAACTTTTTAATAAGCAGAACTTACTATGCACCAGATTACGAATGATATTTCAAAGTTGTGAGGGAAGCTGAAGATGGAGAGACCAAGGAAGGCAAACACACACGTCTCTGGAGAAATAAGTTGAGAAATTTGGATTTTAATATAAAACGTTTATAAACAAAAGAGGCTGCGTGGGAATTCACTGACCACACATGAAGGCCACTGTGCGCAGTGTTTGCTGCATGAGGATCTGGGTGACAGGAGACAGATTGTGATGGGTGTAGTGAGACATCACAATTCCCGCAAACAGGATGGACATAATTCCTGGAGAGAATCAGGAGGGAGGTGGAAGAGGTCAGTGGAAGAGTCAAACAAATAAAACTTAACTCTCGGATATGAGTGGGTGTCTGTGTGTTTATGGGCCCACCGGACAGTTTGATCCCCTCGGCTAGGCCGTAGGGAAGATACGCAAATATGATCATCATGCCAAACTCCAGCGACGGCGTCTTCCTCAGGTCAAAGTGTTTCAGAAACTGATCGGTGAGTTAAAGAAGTCGCACACAAAAACATGCACTAAACTGTACACACAGCACAGCGCAGAGATCACATCTGAAGGATACAATAGCTGAGATGAGACCAGTGAGGGTTCCCAGGGCAGCGGAGCCAAAGAACATTTTGAGGAAGTAACCCAGAGCTTGCACAAAGGTCTCCCATCCCGTCACTGTGGAGTTATCCGAGCGGGAGAAACCCTCGGCTGTACTGAAAGATACAAAAAAAAAATAGAGAATGGGAAATGAAGCCACATTATTGCTCCAACATTTTGTGCTGCATTACCTGCATCTGACACTAGAGGGCAGAAACACTCTACTACTAAAAGTGTGTGGATTAAAGCGTTTGCGTAGTTTGTAATCTCCCCATCAAAGTCCATTTGGCTAAACTGAGATGGATTGTATCGTGTCACCCATTTGGTAACTTAATGGAAAGTAAGAGGAACACATATATAAAATGAGCCACACAGAATGCCTGCGGATACGATCTCAACCACAGACTGAGGTTTTAAGTGTAAAGTACATTTCATCACATCGTCCCGACTACTCTTTGGATTTTGACTTGGGCGGAAGTGAGTCATCAGCTTGTTTGTGTTAAAGATTATATTATTTCCATTCACTTCATATTGATTAACGAACTGACATTAAATTTCTTCCTGTAGTTTAATCAGAAAGGCATCCATACAAACAAGACAGTTAATAATCTGATGGTAATTACTCCCAAGCAAAAGGCATTAACTGCTGCTATTACAAAACGGCCGAGCTAAACTGTAAAGTAGCTTTCTAAGAAGGCCACTCTGTGAGGCGCTAACAACGAGCAAACTGCCAGGGCTGCTCAGTCTATCAAATATTCATGCCCTCATTTACTCTACAGGGGAATGCAGACACTTGAGATCACTTTGCACATTTAGCTGGTGGTGAGTAGGAGAGATAAGGCAGCAATAACGAGCACAGAGACAGGAGATAGGATGAGTATGAGGAATACAAACAAGGGAATCCATCAAAATGTCTGTTTCCGTCAAACTTGTCCGTCAAGTTTTGCGCCTCTGTTTGCTGACTCAGACCATGCTTGATTCTGAGAAAGGGAGACTCTGAATAGACTACAGTAAGTTCAGAGAGACCAACGTGTAAAAAGAAACATACGTCACAGCGACCACGTTGTTTTTTTCCCTGGAAATTGGGAGTTTTAAGTTTGACACTCCAGATGTTATTCACATTCATCAGGTCACCATTCCCGGAGTACACGGTGATTACACTTTTTTTCTTTAACAGTACGTGCACAACATCGATAAGGATGTGCTGTGACCTGTCGAAATAAATAGGTCACACGTTTTTATTGTCCTCCTGCCGTTCTGTAAGTGTTTATTATAAACTCTGCAGCATGCAGGTAGGGATCAAAGGTGGGTGCCTGAGTACAACTGATATTTACAACTGTGCATTAATGTGCGTGTGGGCTGCATTAAGGAAATAATAATAGGTTATCCAGTGTCTTTATTATCGTGCTCTTTATTTCCACTGGCAGCCGGTCACACATTACATGATAATGTGGTTTTGAAGTTCAGGCAGATAGTAACAATAAAATACAATAACATGGTTGTCTGAACACACTGTGTTTCACTGTACTGGCCACTGTGCATTAGTCCACATAACTCAGAATCACCTTAAAACACGTACAGAGAGTGTGTTGGTTACCATAGCAATGCATTTTAGCCTTCTTTTACAATAAGGATTTCTTAAGTGCCTTTTGAAGAGGTTGTAATTCTGAAGATGAGGTGGGGGATTTTAAATATTGTGTGCTGTCGTTAGTGATTTCAAAACAAGCCAACCACACCCCTGTTCGGGCTGTACATGGTTACGTACAGGGCAATCCCCTTTCCTTCTGATTCACCTTTTCAGCTCAGTGTGAATTTTTTTTTTTTTTTTTTTTTATCCAAATGGACAAAGTTACCATGTAAAGCCAACAAATGAGCTGCAGCCCAAAAAGCTCAACAATAGGCTGTTGTTTCATCAGCTACAGGTAATGTTGTTAATAGCATACTATTATAATCTACATTTCCTCTATATGGTTCAATAAAAACTGTTATAAATTAACTATTATCAGTTATTGTTTGCACTACTCGTGTACCCATGTACTCATGGATACACGTGCAGCTATAATTGGATTACTCCGATACAAAAGAAACATGATAATTCTCAAGACATTTTCTCATTTCTAAGAGGATTTGCATTTATTTTTATTTTTTAGCGCCGTCCTGCAGAACGCCTGTGGTAAAATATCAACATGAAATGATGAGTTCGATTTCCAGGCCCACAGGGAATATTTTATCCCTCTTCTAATCCCATCAAAACGGACCTGATCAGTCAGAGTGTGCATCTGCCTAAAGTCTGTCTTCAAGAGGTGTCCCTGTGCGTGTATTTTGACAGCGCTGGTTCTGTACATTTGATCTGTCGTCTTTAAAGTCGCCAGTGCTAGAAAAACTGTGTTAATATTGAGCAGAATAAACAAGTCGCGAAGGTGCAGAGAGAAACACTTACTTGGTGAGGACGATGGAGACGGCGTCGTTGAGTATGCTCTCACCAAACACCAGCATGTTTAGCACCGGGTCCACGTTGAGAGCGTTAAATATGGCGATTGTGGCTACGGGGTCTACGGCTGAGATCAGCGAGCCAAAGGCAAAGCTACGACAAAACATTAGGGAGTTAAAAGAGAGAACGTTTTGAAGTAATTTACAGTCATATACGGGCAGAACTTTAACAGAGAGTTCCTGCGTTAGCACAAAATTTAATCAAGTTTAGACTGAACGAATGTGGGAGGACAAGTGGTTCAAAGTTTTTCCCAACAATTAAAAATAGTAGAAATTTATGTGGGAAGAAACGGGTGAAGAGATGCATTTAGAAGCAAAAATAAAAAGAATCGATTATATGTTGTCCTCCAAACAGTCCTCGACTTTATTTATCAGCCCATGTCCTGATTTCCCTACACATGAAACTCATAAAACTCTAAACTAGTTTCTGGGAACTGCTGCTAACAAACACCCAGACGACTGCGACTGAAAACATATTCTTGTTGGCATAAGAAATGAATAGGCAAAAGCCCTGCTTGAAACAGGACACGCACTCAAACCCACGCTGACCGTGCACGAAGGATAACACAGAACAATCCTGAGTTCCTCTTAAGAAAACACATGGGTGGGGAGTAACATACTGTGTTTTGTCAGTTATCTCTGGCAGCCGGATTATGCTACTGTCTGGCACTCTTGTCTTACAGAAGGATTCGTTCTTGCAAACACTGCAGGAGATAGTAGGTGTCACCGAGTGGTGTGACAATAAAATACCCCTATTCAATTTACCTTGAAGTGCTTTTTATGGGACGTAAGAAATGCCACTCAGAGTCTGAAGGAAGATTTATACTTTTACGCAGGCTCTACACAGTCCACACATCATAGCCTGTGGTAGCTGTCCTATGCTAATGCTATTGTAAGCGTTAACGCTTGTGTGCTGGTGTTATGGGTCTGTAATTATGTATACAAAACACAAGTCGGTGACTTGTAACTTAGGGTGTCATGTGTTAACTGTACGGGAGTTTTTGCAGAAATGAAAGATGAAGTATTAGTAGGTTGTGGCGTAAGAGGAAGAAGGAAAGAAATTTGTCTGCGCTTGCTCAACAACCGCGGGACACAGACAAGGAAATGCATTTTGGACCAAACATGGCTGTTGTAGTTGATGTCACTGTAACATGTAGCAGCATGTGGTGAATTTCAGGCTACGGACTAAGGTGCAGAGCAACGCTGTTATTATGCTGCATATACTTATAAACACAAATGTAGTTTAAAACCAACACTCACCTATCAGTCATGGTCATCTTATAGATGACATCAGCCTGAGAAAAAAGATATAAGACACACATAGTTAAGATTTGAAACAATGACACCAGATTGCGCCAACGCAGACAGCAGTGAAGATATGGTGTAGGCGGTGATAATGACGATAGGCTTTCAGGAATATTTCTTTGATGGCATCTGATTAAACACTTTCAGGAAAGTCAAGGGAGGACGCCAAAAATATTTGATCAAGTTCAGGCTTCTCTGAGCAAGTCCGGGCAATGCCAGGGTTGTTAAGTGACATAATCCTCACCTGCCCAAGAAAATAGATGCCTCCTCCAACTATGAAGGCAGAGATAGCTGTGCCAATCACAGCAAAGAGAGTAATGGAGCCAATGTTCTGGAAGAAGTTGCCCTGAAAATGCATGGACACACAGCTTTAGCATTCGTGGGTATGGTACTGAACTGTAAATATGGCACTGTATATGTACAGAGGAGAAGCACAATTTTCTTTTGATTTTTTTAAATATTAATTCAAAAAAGTAAGAAATTCCTAACGTGGCGTCTGATGTACCTTATGTAAGGAGTATCCAGATTCAAAGATGATCGGCGGCAGAAGCAAGAGGAAGAACATGTTGGGTCGGAACATCTCCTCCTCCTGTTAAGAGACGGACAAGGAGGTCAACGTTACATACGAACCACATTTCTATAGTAAATGACCTGCAGTACACGTGAGACTGATTACTGCCTCCAACCTTGATTTGGAGTTGAACACTGGCCAGTGGCAATAAACTGATGGGGTATGGGAAAACTACCAAGTCCAAACCACCGGTTTGAAGTAGCGTAAGCATTCAGAAATACTTTCCGATTAAATAAGTAACAATCATAACGTTTAAATGGCTGAGTTCAGACCACCCAACACACTGAAGAGGGACCATTTTCAGTGAATAAATTGCTTGGACTCTGTTACAGTTTGTCATCGTGGACAAGCCTTGGAATGCTCTTTACCTCCCACAAAATACAAGAGAAATACTTAATCACGCTAGAAGAAAAGGGGTGACATGGAGGGCATTTGGCTGAGCTGCTGGTTCTAGACCTTCATCAATACAGATTTGAATGTTGCCTCTGGGCTGACAAATCCACACATGTCAGGCCCTCTTCTGGGGAAATGTCTTCCTGCCAATCCACCCATTCATGCATGCGTCCAACGTTTACTACAACAAATACCTAAATATGCTTTTTATAAGTCTCTCATTCATTCACACACGCACGCGCACACATGCACACAAGCGCACACACAATATCCGGGTGATCCTTGCTCTGATTATGTCAGGAATATAATGAAATCATTGTTGCTTCTCAGCTAAACGGGCCAGCCTACAAGATCAGGCACAGGCATCATGTGCCCATGCATTATGCTCTGCATGCCAACGTGTCCGTGCATGATGCACCCTGTGCACCTGCATTAGTCAATGTGGGTGTGTGTATTCTTTGCATAATCCACGTTAATAATCTAAAAGCTAATACACGGAATGCTTAAGTGAATGTTCCCGGAGAACTTTTATTCCTGGGTTTCTGTTGACAGTGCAGTTGTTTCAGTGAGACAGATGGATGAGGGAAGGGTCATATTCATTCCACCCAGTCAACAATATCACACTGTGTGTGATGAAGTCGGTTTTGACTGCTTGTACAGTGGATCCTGTCAACCACACCCTCCATACTCGCCGATGCACAGAATTACTTCCACTTTTAATTCCCTGAAAAGCAAAACAAGAATTCGTATGCGCATAAGAATGGGACTTTCTCCACGCAGATGCGGGCATTTTAATCGACAGTCATCTATTGTTCGACGTGCTAGCAGTCAAAATTTGAACACATAGTCAATTGTGTTTTCGAAAGACAATTCCCTGAGAGAGTATCGTGGCAAAAACGTGTCTAGTTCTTCATCTGTTATTTATGTTCTTATCTAATTACTTACTAACACAAAAGAGCATGAGAGGTGAGACAACACCACAGGGTATTGTTTAATTGTGGCTATTAAGGAATATAATATGGCGTAGCGTAGTTTATCTTATAATGGATTCAAATTTCAGGTTACTCTGTTTTTTGCTTTGTATTTAAAACCACCTCAGGCCTCGCAGTGTGGAATGACAATTATCACCTAAGACAGAAGAAGGTATGGCATGCATGCGTTACGAGCTGCCAACTGTGACTGCGCTCGTTTTACTGCTATTTATATCACGGTCTGGGTGAATCCTCGATTCTGATTGGCTGCGGGGTGTACATTATAAAGTGATAATGGACACCCATGAAGACGTTCCGGTCAAATTACCTAAACCCGCTTCGTGTCGGACGGTTCACACCTCTGCATCGTCCATTCACTTCGGATAATGGACACCTCAAAGGGCATTATCCCTTACATATAACAATGTCTAGTTTAATGATTCCACGCAGCTCACACGGCATTTTCATATACAGCAACAAAGAATTAAATAAACACACATGTAGAGAATAATATTATTCATTATTGTCTGATAAGAGGATGGTTTTACATATGGACTGAAATCATTATTATTAATATTATTATATTCTCTTTAATATCATAGTTTGCAAGTCCATGGATACACCTTTAGAGTTGTTTGGTTTTTCCTGTGTCATCATGCTGTTGCATTTAAAAGGCATGTTTGGTATTTTGTGATTAATCAATTCCTTTTGACTGACAGCCCCCTAGTCTTTATGGAGGACCAACTCTGCCATAATTAAAAATAAATAAATGGATAAATAAATAATAAATAAAAAAAACTACAGATGTATGCTAAAGAAATGAATAAATAAATCACTATAGGCCACACGGTTGCCCAATATCTGAGGGTCAACGCGTGTATGACGCCAAATGCGACGGGAAAACATATAGTCCTGACTGACAGTGTTACTTTCTGCCACATCAGCTAAGCTCCTCAGCTCTCCTGGTTTGACGTTGCCTGCGTTAGCTCCTGTCTGCCGTTGCTGCACCTTCTCAGTTCAAACTACCTGGCCGGCTGTGAAAAGTTGGGCATGCGCCGTCAATCCGTGCACACGGCGATCACCCAACAGACGAAAAGTTCAGCCAGTGTGGACGGCCCCCTCATCTGCATTACATTTTGTTGTGTAAGCTAAAGGGCGTGCATCAATAAATGAATAAAATAGCATTTATGGAGTATATCTAGGTTTATTTAGTTATGGCATATGTATTAAGATATCAACCAATTTACTTATTAACTTATTTATGGTATAAATATGTAGTTATCTTTTTACTTATTCATTTATTTTTAATTATGGGCTTTAGGTCATGACTGTATTCCTCTAACCCTCTGAGTATATGTGGAAAGCTGTGGGCTGAATATGGGTAACAAAGTTGTAGAATCTCTGATTTTGACAGACAGCAGAGACACATATGTTGTAAAAGGAGGAAAAACGAAATGGATAAAAGTAGCACGCAGAGGGTGGATATACTCTGCTGAGGCAGAGCTTGAACTAAATGAGAAAAGATGAATGCCAGAGATGAAGGCAGCACAGTTAAAACAGGGTAGAGCTACAACAGAAACAAAATATGAGGAGCAACGCTGTAGAGCCCTTTGCTCAGAGTATGGGTCCCCGGGGGCCTCGGCTTTGACAACCAGTGACATCATCACATGGGAAAAGGCCCCTGAAACCACAATTAAAACTTCTCTCCTTGTGTCACTCTGTCTCTTTCTCTCTGTGGCGTGGGAGAGACCTATTAAAAGTACCCGCTGCCCTTTGGGGCTTAAAACACACCACTGCAGCCACTGAGGAAAACTGATGAGCCCAGACAACACAGCCCAGACTACAACTCTTTAACGCAAGAGAAAAGAAAATTATTATCTGGAGTCCCACTAGAGCGCATTCACCTGTTCATCTCTCTCTGTGCTTTGCCTAGAAGACAAACCGCTGCGAGCATGTTACTTCATACCGGCATGCTATTTCTTCTTCAATCTGTGTCAGAGCACGGGGGAGAGATGGGCAAATGAGAGAAAGGGAAAAGAAGGGATGAGTACCGGAAAAGCACACAAGGAAAAAACTGTCTCCTCATATGCTGGGGTTTTAAGGCGACGTTTGGAGACAGACAGCTTGGTAGCCAAAAGCAAAGAGAGCAGATTGCCAGTAAACAGGAGAGGGCAAATTGATCAATGACATGATGCTGCTGCCTGAAGGGTTTATACACCCTTGGTATTTTGTAGGGCAGTCCCGAAGGCCAGCTGGATTAGCCGAGCGAGCCAGCTTTAGAAACACTCTACTGGGAGGAAATGGTGCCAGTCGTAAACGTAGCTACAAACTTGAGGCTGCATTTAGTTTTTACTTTGATGGTAAAGCGTGGACCTGTGGGTACGGGCGTGCACATTTTCAAAGAGTAGCATTTGAAAATAAATAAATAAATGCACTGACAGAATCCCAGTTTTTGCCACTGGCTGTGTTATTAACTGACCAGGATGAGTGGTGCATCCTACTCTCGGATGCTCAAATAATAAAAAACAAATAGGTCAGACATAATGGAAGTGCATCAAAGCCTGGGTCTTTTGAAGTCTGCAATGGACTATAAACCACTTAGCATATCCACGCGTGTGCAAAGAAGCTGCTGCAAATTATAGTAACTCTCTGTATTTTTGCAGCCATGTGACAACAGGCAATCAGGCAGCAACTGCTTACTATATGTGAACAGGTGAGCCGGCCTGCTTGCTGTAGGTTGGACACGGAGATAACCATCGATAGATTTTGCAGGATGTGGCAACGGGGGGTAAAAGGGGCTCCGGGAGCTCTGGTTACTAGCATAGATGAATCAGCAATACCCTGGGGCCCCACAAGCTAAAAACACAATGTGCCCCTGTGTGCAAGAAACATTGACACGACCTGTCCTCTTTTCCTCCCTCCCCCAAACTCTGCATTTCCACCTCACTCACTGGCAAAGAACAAGGAATGTTAATTAAGGGCTATGAGAACCAGGAGGAAAAACCAGGAGGGCTCATAGGGACAGAGAGGGAAAGACAGCGGGCAGTGACGGTGTCGTTAGGAGTACATGATGAAGTGCAGATAGAACGATGAGATTTGTGACAAAAATGGCAAACAGGAAATGAACCAAGTCCAAAAATAAATAAATGAATAAATTACAGAGAACAAGATGTAAAGTGACAGCCACAGATAGTTATCCGGTTGGGGTGGGGATTTCCTGGGGAATTTTCAGTGGAACAAAAAGCTAAGGAAATCAAACCAAACTCAGCACATCACATTGTAAATTTGCAGCTAGTGCTGTGCGGACACAGAGCAAAGAGCAGTGGACGGGGGCGTAAACAAGGAATCACACTATACCTTCCAGTTGGCCAGTTCCTGGAACTCGATGATCTTAATGAAGCCTCCCATTAGAATCCCTAGAAAGAGTGAGGACACACGGAAATAACACCCCTGATAAATATTTTACTACTTCATGCAAAATGTAACACAAACAAAAAATAAGGAGCGACGGGCTGGCCTAGAGCTATTTTAGTGGTAAAAATAAATGGAGGCCTGGCGAATGTCCACCACAGTTCAGAGATGAATTAGATATGAAGAGAATAAAAGAGCTATTGTCTTAGTTTTTTGAGAGCGTCCCCCTGGGCGTGCAGCTCTCTTGCTAGAAAGCCCAGCGGATCGCTAATTAAATAGGTTGAGGAAAACACAAAGCCGCATAAAGGGTAAAGAAAAAGACGCAGATAAGACGGAAAAAGAAAATACACACAAGCCTCAAAGCATTGTGAAGCAGACCCAGAAATATATATACTGTCAGATGGTGGGAGATAGTGGAGAGGAAAAACAAACACGGAGTAGATGGGGAGAAAGGAAGTTGTGAGGAAGGAAAAGCAGCCCTTCCTGATTTGTAAGCAGTGTGTTATCTCTCTTCAGCAGAGTCCCGTGCTTCAAACACTGAGACGAGCCTTGAGTGAGCACAACTACGCAAACATGTCTAGAGGGATGCAGCAGAGAGAATTAGAGTCATCCTGATGTGACCTTTAACAAAAGGCAAAATGTCATCACAGGAAATAGACTGAAACACTTCCTTCCAATGAAAACATTTCCTCACTTTAAGGTACCATATCTAACGCAATCTGCAATCTCACTAATGCTAAGAAGGTTAGTAATGTTTGAATCTTACTCTGACACTAAATGCATAAGAGATGTAAATTACAAGAAAGGGCATTCACTTTATTATTTCTCCTCTGCAAACATTCATTTGTTGGACTAAAACTCATCTTTTAAGAACTTTATTGAGAGCTATTGAGAAGTACAGCAGAAGCGAGGGGCATCTGTGCACAGACGTGTCACATACGAGATACTCACCAAGGGACACGACAGCCACGCTCTCTGGAAGAAAATGCAGCTTGAACTTGATAAGAAGGTGCACCAATATGATGCAGATACCTGGGGAGGGGGATGGCCAAAAACAACTGAATGAATATTCAGGACAAATACATGTTACGTTCAGAAAATCTGTCAACTCAGATCCGTTCGCAAACGGCCTGCACATCATATAGCATTAGGACTGTACACCAGATAAGGATGCCTACTAAAGGCATAACATATTGATTTAATTGATGTTTCCCTCATTGCACATTTAAACACAACTCAAACTAGTCACGATACAAACATATTCAATGCAAAAAGTTCAAAAACGCGCAATGTAAAATTATAGTTCTTAAGACTACAATAAAAAACAATTAACTCGATAACAAATAAAAATGAAACAATGACACAGCTGCAGCAAAGGGAACAACGATTCATACGCAACATCGAATGATGCAACAAGGAAGTCATGAGGTGGTTGACTCATCACATAATAAGTGTCTTCGTCACAGTGCTGATGTTAAGCCTAAAAACATGCACAGCTGGGGAGGAAACGGTAGATAAGGTCAATCTGGATTCCAAGATGTGCTAATCAGGCCTAATGTGTGGTTTCTGGATGTTACTCCAAGCTCAATTCACATTTACTGACATATAAAGCAAGTGTTACGGTAACATTTTGGGTTTGCGACAAACTACGTATGTATGTTTCGACAAAGGAAATGAGTCTTATTGGTAACCTTATGCATCATTCATGCCATTTCCTTTATCTATAATCTGGTAAAGTGGTAGAGTGAACTAATGGGCACTTTATGTGTCTGAAGGAGCACTTCATGACCTTAGAATGTGAAACCACATCCTTTCCTGAACCACCGTCCATTAAATTGGTTTAATGAAACAAATAAACTGTACATTTGCCCTTTATTATTATCAGTAGGAAATCTGAGTTACGCATACTGTGTAAACCACAATAAGCAAAAACAATTCCTTTTGTAAATGCGTTATCTTCTTCCTTTCTATTTGGTACATTAAGCCAGGGCACTAGAATACATTCTGTTTGAAAACATTATTAAGTGCAAAAGGAGTCGAATTGCAACAGAAAAAAAAATAATACTCAGAAATGAATAAACACGAACCAATAACGAGCAGGCTGAAGAATATGGTCAGCCCGCTGGACTGCTCTTCTTCTTGGGCCTTGACGCCTGTCTGCACGGGCAGAATGGGTTTAGGGGTTGGGGGTGGTGGCGTAGACGGCTTGACAGCAGTTGTTGAGGGGTGGAGGGTTGCATTGCTGTAGTTGTCAGTGGTGGCGTTGGACTTGCTGCAAAAAGACAGTCAGGAGCAAAGGAATGCCGGTGTCAAATATATTTAGAATGACTATGTAAGCTATGTCTGGCAGCTTTTGTCTTTAAATGGGGGGCGCCATTTTAAGTCTGAGCTACAGGTTCTGGAGCAGTTGTGGTTTATTTAATGCTTTGACAGTGATACACGGATACGCGTGTAGATTTTATTTAATTTGATTTGTTTATTATTGTGAGTCACTCACTTCACTCAGTTAGGTATCCTAATGAACATAAACGCATTTTAACAGTCCTGCACTAAGTCTTAGCTTCATGAAGGTGATGGTATTCAGTTTATGTTGTACTACCCACCCCCATCCAAAAGGGTGGTACAATCTAGTTATTATCTCATTATCTTGCTTACGTTGTTTAAACATATGCTAAGCATCATATCAAGCAGTATATGGGATTTATTACAGGACTGCTATATCAGCAGTCAACACTAAAGATTAATGGTAGACTTGCACAACGCTTACGTGGATATATTCAATGTGAAAACATGTGATTATGTAGGTACAGTTAAACAGTATCCTCGCTACACTAAGCTAACTAACTCCAAAGAGACGGTGCTGAAATAAGTGTTAGTTGGCCCAAACCTGACAGACTGTCCATCCTTCTGTGGATTGTTTGCATCTAGTTCGTCTTCCTTTACGTGTTTTGTTAACGTTTGCGTGTTTTCAGCCGGAACATTATCCTTCTGTTCCACGTCCTCTCCGTGGTTATCTCTCTCATGCAGGTCCAGCGAGTTTTCCCTGTCAGCTCGCTCTGACGCGCACGGTTTTACGAATAATAGCAAACATGACAACAACAAAATATAAACGCTAACGCCTCTCATTATCAACCCGATGAGGTTAAACCAGAAAGCAGCGTTTTCTAATAAAAAATACTGCCAGTTTCATGTCGACACGTCCATGTATGTGTTGTCATCACGATTCCACTTCCTGGTGAAGCTTTTCTACTGGGAGTTGTAGTCTTTAGTTGCAGACGCCCTCAAAGAAGGCCACGAACTATTGCTAGCTAGCTACACCATGCAAACAGACCCGGCCCCCATGGAGCTGTTTTTGTCAAAAAAACATGAATTTGGTTTCTTTTAAAGCGACGGATAATCCCACTTTCATTCAAATACCGGAAATGCCGATCTTATCGGTAATTCCTGTGTACTCAATTTCCCATGAACAATCAAAGTGTAGCGTCAACCTTCAGCTTGGCAACATGGATATTGTAGTTTTTAAGGAAGCTTGCACTCTGGAAAGTACCTGCAGATAATGTCTGACACCAAAAACACGTTCCATTTTGTAATGAGTCTTCAATACTTGAATTGAGAAGTATATGTGTATGATAAAATTAAAAAATATTGTTTTTGTTTTAAAAAAAAAATCTTTGTAAAAATCACAAGATTAACAAAAAGTGTGGCAATAGGTAAAACTATGGATTGCATACATATTACTATGCAGGCCTACAATATAACAAACCACTCATTGTAGCCTATCAATCCTTATTCACACTTCGTTTTAAACAATGTCCTAGGTAATCCCAGATGACTCTAATGCAGTCTAATACAACTACCCTACAATTAGTAATATAAAGTATGAAACGTGTTAATTTATTTAACAGACTGGGAATGTTGATTCTACGCGTGGCTCCATTTTGTGCCTGTGTTTAAGTTCCAGCCATAGGTCCTCATTTGATTATTGCTCGTGCCTTGGGAGTCTTCTCGTGGATTTCGTTTCAGCGTAACGCTGCTGATGAACTAGCTGTCAGTAGGTAATAGTTGCGTGTATCATGTTAGGCTAAATGTCTAGCTTATGATCGTACCATATGCCATAACGTTATGACGACACTGCGACGGTTGTCGGAGCGGAACGTTATTTGAATTTCTCGTCGCCTGGAAACGGGCTTTAACGTCGAGTAGTGCTGGGCTGGGAACTGCTGTTAACGCCCACTTTTAGGTATTGCTCTTTTTTTTTTTTTCCTTTTTTTTTTTCCTTTGCAGAGGGACAGCTCCATTCACAGGGCTGGGCAGGCTGGCAGGCGAAGCGCAGAAGGAGCGGCAAAACACCACCACAGACGTAGTGTGGAGCCCATATGATGGTCTCGCACTGAGAATTAACAGGCCAGCTTAAACCGCACCGTCATTCTCAGCCTCTTCGACGTCTCTTGTGCCCCCTTCTCAAGCAGAAACCATCCCCTCAGGAATGGAAGTGCCATCTCTTGCCTGAAAATTGGAGGTCCCATCCTATTCTCGCCCTAACCTGCCGCGGAAATAGACCGACTTCCTCCTCGCCGCCCGGATCACCGCTGCCGCAGACCGGCTACTCCACTCGGCTCATTTAACCCAGACCGTCGGCGGACTTAACTGATTCCGGCATCTGGACACATCGGAACTGGTCTGCCGTCGTTGTACATAACGTGCCTGTGTGTGCTTTTGCTGCCTGTATAATGCCGACACATTTGCGGTTCCGGAGAAGGTCATTCCTTGGGCTTTTATTCCTTTTTTCACTGTCCACCTCGGCATTGTATTTCATCTACTCCGCCCCCGGAATCGGTAAGTCTCACCGAAACGATGTTTAGATGGTAGAATTCGCAGATTTTCGGTTGAAGTGTGGTTGTTTGTGTGGGTCATGTGTGACAGCTCGCCTGGGAAGAGACGGGGCCATGCGCCTCTGCTCGGCTCTCATCTCTCTCGCAGTCCATGATGAGACCCCGCTGGATGCTACTGCTCAATCCTCTAATGTCCATGTACCTGGCCATGATAAAATTAGCTCTACTGAGCTACTGTTATAATCATCCTGGTGTGACTAGGCCTAGCGCATATGATTATGCTCCTTGTAGCAATGGGGCCACAGGCAAGATGTGGTATTTTGGCCTTGATTTGGGGCACATTTTTGGCTTCCGTGGAAAAAGTCACAGTTGACTCATGTGCATTTTACCGACGGATTACTGACAGGCCGTAGGTCACATAATGAATCATGAATTCACAGACTTAGATGACATTCGTGGTAGTAGCCGGTGCTTAGAGATTCCTTACGACCAAGTCACTCCTTACATCATTTGCTGCCAGTAAGGCAGATGCATTTGTGTAATATCACATGTCCAGTCATTAATTCATTAATGCCTCTCGTCATCTCATCCCATCCCATTGTTCTGTCACCATACCTCTGTCTCATTTAATGTGCATGGACATGCGTGTCACCTCAGTATTCCTGAGTACCTCACCCATCCTTTTTTTTTTTTTTTTTACCCCGTGGCCTTATAGCATAAGCTGTGGTCCACTCAGTTTATCAGCCTAGATAGATATGGCCAGTCCCGTGTTCTAGTCTTGCCATAATCTTCCATGCGGGGCCCAAACAACGGTCATTTTATTGTACCGATTCAGCAGAGCTTATCTTGATGCATTGCACTTGTAAAAATGGGACTTTCACCTACAGTAGTTAGCTCTGTCCTTAACACACAGGTCTGTTATGCGTTTCCGCTGGATTTAATAACTCTGTGAATGTGCAAATAAGCACTGGCAGGATGGTCATCTGAATTCTGCTATTTTGGGAACTAAAGAGGAAAGTTAACAAGGAAACGCGTTTGAGGAAACACAATGTGCTGTTGCGAGTGGACTTCTGGGAACCTTTACTGTTTGCTGCTTTAGCCACTGCTGGTTGGATACCTTGTTGTGTCCGGTGAACATGCAGGTTGCCTTCTCGGAACATGTGCCTGATGCATTTGAAACGGTCCACTCCAAGAGGGCACACATCATTGATCAGAGCTAGAATAAAATGACAGGCTTTCGTCAATAGATTTTTTTTTTTCAAATGGTAAAAAAAAAAAAAAAGCATGAAAAACAGGGCTTCTGGTAATCGCATTCGCAGAGGCCGCTATTGTTGTTGTGGGAAGTAGGTGTATGAGTTAAATTCTGTTGAAGTCTTATGGGTGTTGCCTCTCTAAAACAAGAGAGAAAACTGGATCTTCTTACTCATCACAAAAAGGTTATTGATCTATTCACGCTTTTTACCAGCTGTGGACAACTTAATCAATAGTTGAATCAATTCTCATATGGAGGACACATTACTGACAGGAATAGGCTGTGTAAGTCTTAGCAACTGAGAGCAATGATTTCTCTAAATGTGAAACAAATAAACAAGCAAATCGTTAATTCAGTTATTCACTATTCTTCTATGTTACATATTGATGTTGTCAGGTGACTGACTGAGAGAGCTGCATTTGGCCATATGCATCCTCCAGGGTGTTGACTTTTGCAGGGATGTAATAGCCACGTGGCTAACGAGGGGTTAGTTTAGAAACGGAACAAGGACCAGTAGCACCAGTCTATTAATTATAGATGGTAACCAGGAACAAGGCAGCTTTTACTGTTGTTACTAAAAGCTGCAGTTTAGTCGTTTACACTTGCAGTGTCTGGCAGAGCTCAAGTAGGAGGCCTGAGCTGGGAAATGGTGTTTGGGGAGGGTCCTTGGAAGAAATGGATCAAATTTATTTATTTATATTTGTCATAAGGCACCATGGTTTACTCACTGGTGATGATATTGATTCATGCACATTAGCTGGGGTTTCAGATCATGTGGTCAGGGATGTATCTCGCCGGGAGTGTAAAAATTCCAAATCGGTGTATGACACAGAGGTTTGCAGGATGACTGAAACATCAGACACACTGTTGTTTTTGGTTGTGTATGCTTTAAAGAATTTGAACTTGTTGGTTTGACTCCCATTTATCTGCTACAGTCAGGCTTTATCTAACAAGCTGCAGCATGGTGCCTGAACATTTTCCAAAATTGTAGTCTGAGACACTGCCAATAAGAAACATTGACCAAATTGCCTTTCAAGAGCAGGTGATGACGGGGGTCAGAGTGGGCTTCCGAGACACCAGTTCACATTTGACTGCACTGTGCAATGCACATTATCATTTGACTTATTGTCAAGTACGGTAATACTAAAATAGAGTATAGAAAAAGTGTTGAAAGATCATTCTAGTTTTGCTATTACTCTCAGCACACAGTGTAAGTTTGATAAGTCAATAATAAAACCCTGCACCATTAGAGCACCGTGCACGAGTTTTTACTATAAATGTGTTAAATATTTCAATTGCTGCACTTTAAATGTGCTGGTAATACGGAAGAGGACACTGCAAAGAATTAACGGAAACATTCAGACTTGGGAAAATATAAATGTGAAAGAACAAGAGGAGGAGGGAGAAATGCAGAGGATGAAAGAGATGAACTGAGCTCCATTCCTTCTGCTGGTTTGCACATTGGGGAACCCACCCAGAACACCTGAACAGGGCTTCCTATGAAACCCAGGTGGGTTCAGTGCAGATTGCCCCAATTTCACTACTTAGTCCATATCTCTATCCCTCTCCCTCTCTCTGTCTCTTTTTTTTCCCCCCCATCTGCCTCTGTCTCTTGCTCAGTTTCTCTGTGTCCATGTGCGCATATGCACTGACACCCCAGCCTCCATGTTGCCTCTGAGCATGGATGCTGACTGATGCAGGCTGGGGATGCGGGGCACAGCTGGGCCCGATTGCAGGAGTTTATTTAATTAAAACATGAGAGGATCCCACCGGAGCGGGCACCAGGGAAGACACAGCCTCTATTTATAGGTTTGAACGCAGATACACACACACACACACACACACACACACCTCCACATCCAGGGAGAGCAAGGAAGAAAAGGAACCAGGTGCTTCCCTTTGTCTCTAGAGAGCAGGTTCGTTCTCCTGACGAAACGACTGTGTGTGGGTGTATCTTTCTGCGTTGTGTGTTTGGATATGTACCTGATTCATAAAGGCGTGGACTGTTGCATCACAGCAAGTGAAGCAATGGCACACATATTAGAGTTTAAGAGAAGCGTTGGATAACTGTCTCTAATTATCAGTGCAAAGGTGAGGCATGGAAATACTTAGACAGAGTTGCCACAGACATGACATTTGTTTGACTTTGGCAATACATTATATTTCCAAAAGTATTCGCTCTCCTGCCTTTACAAGTACATGGACTTAAGTGACATTCCATTCTTAATCCATAGGGTTTAATATTAATAACGTCGGCCCACCTTTTGCAGCTATAACAGCTTGAATTCTTCTGGGAGGCTTTCCACAAGGTTTATGGGAATTGATGATGTCTTTATAGGAATTTTTGACCATTCTTCTGGAAACCTATTTTTGAGGTTGGACAAGAAGGCCTAGCTCACAGTCTTCATCTAATTAATTCCAAAGATGTTCTGTTGGGTTGAGGTCAGGACTCTTTATGGACCTTGTTTTGTTCACTGGTGCGCAGTCACGTTGGAACAGCAAAGTTGGGAGCATGGAATTGTCCAAAATCTCTTGTTATGCTGAAACTGAAGTTCCTTTCACTGCAACTAAGGGGCCAAGCCCAGCTCCTGAACAACAATCCCACACCATAATCCCCTCTCCACCAAACTTCACACAATGCAGTTAGACAAGTACCGTTCTCCTCCAGACTCAGATTGGTCCATCAGATTGCCATGATGGTGATTCATTGCTCCAGAGGACGTCTCCACTGCTCCAGAGCCCAGTGGTGGTGTGCTTTACACCAACGCATCCAACGCTTTGCATTGCATTTGGTGATGTGTGGCTTGGATGCAGCTGCTCGGCCATAGAAACCCATTCCATGAAGCTCTCTACGCACTGTTAATGAATCTGCATGTCTTGGTGCTTGATTTTATACACCTGTGACCATAGAAGTGATTGGAACACCTGAATTCCATTATTTGGATGGGTGAGCGAATGTTTTTGGCAATATACTGTATCTTATGGCACCTTAACTGCTAAGACCTATGGTAACAGAGGAGACTGAAAGTAAGTACATGTCTCAATAACAAGGCAAGAAATTATTGCAGATCTGCAGGTGTCATAATTTAGGGCAGGGTTGCTTTCTCGCCAGCTAATATACGGTTTGTCTCTTATTTCCGCACCCATGAGAATATTACTTCCTCTGTGAATATAGACAGATATGCCCAATGCAAATTAGCTGGTATAACAATTATTTTTAAAACTTTTTAAAACATCTTGCTTGCTCTTAGAAGTTATAATATAATTTAGTATTAAAAACTGGCGCACATAGTTTTTTGCAGTCTATAGCTTAGCAGTGGTATATTATCAATGCTATCGTGACTATAGCTACGACAGTAAAAAAACAGTATAGTAAATATATTCTCTTACGATAATTAGGATAAGCTACACATTTCATTTGATGACCACATTTCTGTTTTTAAAACAGTTCTGCTTTCTGACAATTCAGCGTTTTGATATTTTATAGGTCAACATTTAAATGACACCATTTGTGAACATGTTGTCGTTGGTGTACACTCAGTCAATGTCTGTCCTTGAAACTATAAAAATAGAAAAATACTTAATATATTATCAATTGTGGTATCTGCCTGTGCATTACTGTTACTTCCATTATCATGGGTGGATACTAGTATACTATCATGATGTGATGAGTTCATCTGCAATGCGTGGTCCTATTTTGAGAGTTTTAGTATGTTGAAACCTCTGTTACTCATGTTTTTGATTTGTGCTTAACTTTAATGACAGATCTCAGAGGCCAGTTCTGTGCTAGCGTGCTGCTTTCCCCCACCGACTATTTCTGCAAGAAACAGTTCTCTTGTCGCACCCATTACTTGTAAAGAGTGTGCACATACAGTATACAGTACAACACTCACTCATTTGTACTTTTACTTGTGTGTATATTTGTACAGCAAAGTCAAGAGAGCGCCTTGCCTCGGGCATATTTGAATCCTAATTTGGATAAGCAATGATGTTTAACATTGGTAAGCCACTATAGAGGGAAGAAGGCTTTAAAGATCACAGAAATTATGGCCGATGCTGTGCTGATTGGAGCTTCATAGTGAGGGGAAACACTCCACCTGAAGCCAGCCATAACCAGATTAGCATGTGTTTGTGACAACAGTGTTTAGACAATCTCCTGTTACTCTGGCCAGCTTAATGGGGGTAAATTGTTAACTTTGTCGAGGACGGAGAGTTGTTGTTTAACTTACCTCACATTTAGCTTTTGGTCAACGCGATAGACGGCTCACTCAAATGTGCACTGCTTGATTGTTGTAGTACAGCTTATCTACACTTTACACCGCTAGTAGGACTTGAATTCCAAATTGCTTCTAACTGTAGTTAAACTGCCTCACTGGAGTGTTGTAAAGTTAGTGTTCTTTACATGTTTATAGGCATCCACTTTTATAGCGTTGTCGGTGGTCACGATAGAGCTCAATGTTGGCTGGACTCCAACACAGACCCATTTGTTGTGGTAATAGTGATGCCTGTCTTTGTGCATTGCAGTGGTGAGCGAGTGTGTTTGTATTTATGTACAAGTAAGTAGACATGCATCTGTAGAACTTAGGTGCCTCTGGTAATACATTTATGCTTAGTGAGCAGACTCCTTCTTCACAGATGTCTCACTTGTGTTAATGCCTGCCCTTCTCCGGCACTCTTAAAGCCATCTATCTCTGGTCCTAAAGGCCCAGTGTAGTGTTCCCTTCACCCCTCCTCCCACCCGCCTACTCCTCCTTAATTGATCCATCCATTAAGCTCAATCCAGCCTGCCTCCTTGGGCTAATTTCCAGAGGCTAGAGATAGCCATGGTGAAATATTAACTTTCTGCCAAGCTGCCTCGGATAGATTCCATTGTGAATAGACAAGTATGCTACATAGAGATTAATTATGCAGCTTTAATTTTTGTAATGTTCTTCAACCGTTTAAAAATTTAACTTCAGTGATTTATTAATAATGAAATAAAGGCTCCGTGAAATCAAAACAAATGAAATAGGAAGTCTGATGGCCAATAGTGCAGCCGCTGAAATTCCTCTGGCTTGAGCACTTAAGAACTGGCATTTGACATTTTCACTGCACAGTTGCCATGGTTCCCCAAAGACGTGTTCCCATCCAGGACTGACTCCTTTTTATTGTCACAGCAACCAAAGAAACATGCCATCCTTGTTCCCATGATGATCTCTGTGACAACATTTCCCCAGGGATACAGTCTTTACAGTCATAAGGGGCAGAGGCATGTCTCTTTCTCTGGGTTGTATGTATGCTTAAGTAAAAATCAGTAAAAATCATAATAAATAGCTAAGAAGAACCTAGATTAACCCTGCTTTCTGCCACCATTAGGTCCAAACAGCACGTCAAAATTGTTATTGCTACTTCCGTCTTCGCCTTTTCACTTGTGTAAATCTCTCTGTTGACATAGTCTTTATATCCATGTGTCCTAAACGCATGTGCACAGGCCAAGGACATGTGACTCTAAATACTCTATTCACAAAGGAATCTAGTTAAACATCGATAGAGTGGCAGTTCATTGCACCTTGTGAGGCATTCACAGGCATGAGCAATCCTCTCCAAACCTTTCATTGAAGCTGCCCTACCCATTCTGCCCCATCTCATACACAAACATACCTCTGCAGTGCACTCCAAATATGGTTTACTAGAATATGCAGGAACATAGAGCGTCATGCTAAAAAGAGCATGGATTGCATAACTGTTTTGATAGTGACACTGTAAGATCTACAGCATTTCTCCTTGTGTTATTTCAGCATACGACACATTTGTGTCTTTTGCTGTAACACAATAAAGCTCATCAGGTTTATGTCTTTACCAAACAACTCTGCTTTGTCTGTTGATAAACATCTAAACCAGTGATTTATTGTTTTGGTCCATCCATTTAATGACAAAACCACTGTTATATATACTGTATATATATGTGTGTGTGCGTAAAGGCCACAGTAAATGGTACAATTCAGGCACGTTACTCCATGGATTCTCAACTCCGCTGAGGTGATAACTCTCTAAGACATGGATGTACACTGAATGCAGCAGTCTTGGTTTTATAAATTATTAAATTGTCCTAGCAAAAATGTATTTCTTGTTGCGTGTCAGCTTTTATTTTCCAAAACCTGCGTCGGGTAGTACAGCATATATTGTTTCGCTGTTGCTTAGCTTTTCATGGGTATGATTCATGCACCCACTTAACACCCTCTTGTAGTTTCACACAGATTTCAAAGGATTTCCTCAAATATTTATGTATGGACCATGCACGAACCCAGCTTCCGTCTTTCTGTTCCTGTTAAACGATTATGCTAAGTTTGGCATAAATGACAAAGCTAGCACAACTGATCCTTAGGTGTTCCCTACACATAAAGCAGCCTTACTCTCATGTCTTAAACTGTTGTCTGTAAGATGACCCCTATCCAGACCTTGTCGTCTGGATATTTGACCACAGACAGATGGCGGAGCTGAGTGTTGTAGAGGTGAGGGGGTGGAAATGCACCAGTGCTTAGATGGAGAGCTGTGAGTCATTTCGGAGGCTGGATGAGGGTCTTGTGTTTAGGCGCTAATCATTTATGTAACCTAATCATCCTGAGGAGAATCCCAGCCTTTGTTGACCTGGTCTGAGCCTCCCTTTGTTATTGAGACAGTTACCGTGGCAACTTTGGTCATGTGGTTGAGCAGTCGGACTGTAACTTGTGATGAGCTGGTGTACAGCAGAAATGTTGCTAGTGAGGCACAATCCAAACACCCACATTGTTGATGCTGGGTGGAGTTCTGCTGATGGTAGTTGATCATTATTGTGAGAACACTGGTTTTAAACTTTGCCCACAATAAGTGTTTACTGAAGGCAAGTATACTCTGGCTAAACGCTACCTCTGAACAGGCACAGCGTACCTGTTTTTTTTTCCATTCTGACGTCTACCATCATTTGCTTTCCCTCTAAAATCCCCTAAATATGGACGTGTGTCTTAGTAGCAAAATGACCTGCAAACTGCCCACATAAGGCCTTAAAACATTTTCATGAATCACCTATATGCCCAGAGCAGCACTGTAATTACTGGAAGTGCAGAAAAATGACGCATTATACAAAGAAAGTCCCTCATCGTGGTGAGTGTTGGGAATTTTTCACTGAAAAAAAAAATCTTCAAAGGATACACTAAATGTCTAGTTGCAAAATATAGAAATACCTTTCAGCTGGCAGCTGGTACGGCTTTCACCTTTTTAGCAAAATGTTTTGTAGCATGGCATTGCACCGTGGAACAGCACACGATCTTTTAGCCGTCTCTCATGTGGTGACATCTCTACAGCGTCATTGTCAGTCCAGATAATTTGATCCACTGCCATAGTCTTTGTGAACCCAGCCTAATTGGCAATAAGGAAAACACAGTACTGCTTAGATTTTCACGTATCCACAGCAGCGTCTTAAGTTGGCCCTGGCAGCGAATGCAAAACAATCAGCACACAGAGAACCTACGCATTCATTAGAAGAGGGTTTCTTTAATAAAACCTCAGGAGAGTGGCTTAGTTGATTAACAAAGCATAGGTGTGGCCAAAGCAGATTTACAACCATTGTTCTGTATGATAATACCGCAGATACAACAAGTGCTAATTGCCACCGGCTTTCCTTTATTCTCAGGCATGACCAGTAAAGTAACCATCTTCAGGTAGGGCTGGTGCAAGATAAAAAAGAAAATGCTTGGATAACAAACCATCATAAACGACTTGTCTACATTGCAGTTTTGACTCTGGCAAAGACCTTCTTCCTACTCCCAGTGAACCTTAACTGCACGATGAGAGCAGCTAGTTCATGTCAAATGCATTGAAAGATCTCAGTGTTGCTGGAATGAAGTAATATGCATTTGATCTGTCTGTCTGTCAGCCCTGGAATAATGTCTAATTGCATCAAAGCCTGCCTTCACCTCTGTTCTCGTACGTGCAGCAAATTCACTTTCAGCAGAGACCGAGCTCTCTTGAAAACAGGTTTTCCATGCAGTATCACCAGAATCTGTGACCTGAATTCATGTTGACAGAAATTAATTGGTTTGTAGATTCATTTGACAGTTCATTATTCAATTTACTACCACTTTATGTTGCTTACATAACCCTCAGTGCATTACAGCAAAATACTGCAGCCAGTAAATTCTTCAATTTTTCTAATTGACGCATACAAATATGTCATACATGGTTTTGCCCAGACTAGTTATCATATCTGTGTGTTTTCTGAGGCGTAGTCACTTCCTAGAATAAGATAATAGCAATGTTGTGATCAGCCATATTACAGAACAATGAGGGTTTTTTTTTTCAAACCCATGGGCTACATGCAGCATTGAAGCACAGTGGTTTTGTAATGCATTAGGTCAAATGTGTAAATCTGTAGGGAAGGACATATGTGGTGTCTCTTGCTCCACTGTATGTTGCCACCGTGGTAGTGTGGTGTACGAGCTGCCTGCTCTGGCCCATTTGTTCAGTCAACAGGAGTAACCTCCAGCTGTGACGAGACCTCATCTTTCTGCTGGGGGTGGAGGGGGGATGGAAAATAGAGCAAGCAAGAGACTACAGGCACGTGTGTGAGTGTGAGTGTGTGTGTGTGTGTGTGGGGGGGGATGATCTCCATGCATGTGTGCATACCTGCATACATATGCCCTATTATACACCTTGCACACTGATCCAGTGCAATAACACAAGAATGTTCTGGACGGCCGCCAAATCAGAGGTCGGAAATGGGAAGAAAGGAACGTCAGTCTACTGCAAGAATGCACCAGCCCTCCCTGCCCCCGTCCCACCTTCATCACTTGTGCAATACCGTGCATACGTTTGACAGCTAGGGTGGTTTAAAAAGCGCATGTGTGTAAATGTTAAGACATACAGCTTGCAGTTAGACGTTGTGAAAGCCGAGTCAGCAACAGATAACATGATCAAAGTCTTAGGAAAGAGAAAAGGAGACGAAGATGTGGGGAGACAAGAATCTGAGCTGATTTAATGACTCGTATTTGGCAGGAGCTGCTCTACAAAGTGCACTACTTTAAGCGTATGCAATCAAATTTATATGAAGAGTGGCAGTGGGCAGACAAGGAGGGCAAGACATCACAAGGTTAGAGCGATCGCCATCACTTTCAGGCAAGCTCACTACAGGATCCAGGAGTCACTGGAAAACCCCACGTTATATAATTTATATACTAAATCCCCATCAGCATTCCTCCATGCACCCATGTCTGTCTACTCAGTAACATTTGAGTGTTGAACATTAAAATTATTATTTTTTGATGCGTTCCTTTCACAGCTGAGGAGTATGCAAAAACAAACCTAAAAGCCATGACCTGTAGTTGTTTTTTTGGGTAGTTGTTTGCTCCTAAGACACATTCCTTTGCTTATTCACGCATCTAGACATTACTAAGCAACCTCAACATTCACTTAGAGTCATGTTTCTGTCCACGTGGCAGAGGTCCAATGCTCTTTGTTCTTTTATCTCTATTTTTGGTCTCCACTGTCTCCTAATGGAAATATCTGCCTTTTATCAACAAAACACCCACCACGAGTGGAGTGACACTGGACAAAACTGTTACATTTGCAAGCCAGTCAGATAAACAATGAGCTGAAACCGGTTCACCACTATTGGCAGCCCCACTCACACTGTCTCATTGTTATAGTAAAAATCTGCCTTGCATAGATGCACTCGCAGAAGGAGGAGGCAACATCCAGAAAGCGACTGATTCAAAACAATGTGTCATTCCTAAAAGCTTTTTTTTTTTTTTTTAAAAGCAATTTTTTAAACTTGGTGCAAAGAGAACATTGCTTTCCCACAACGTTTTGTTAGTTATCTTTTCACATTGCATGCAGAAACACAAAAAAGTAACCTGCATCTACATTGCACTTATCTATCCAGGAAGAACATCATGCAGTAGTCAAAAAAACAAAAAAGAAAAAAACGAAATAGTGTGCGTACTAGGAAAAGGAAGTCTCTCTCCTGCGCTTACTCACATACATATACACAAGTTTTCTGCCTTCATCCCTTCATCTCTCACTTTCCTTCCCTCAGATCTGTTTTCCCACTATTGGCAAGGGGTCCTGGCACCACTGTGTCATTTATGTAATTCTCGTCACTGTGTCTGGTCCCTGTGTTTCTTTGCCATGTAGTGGCTGAGCAGACATAATGACTCAGGGGAGGGTCACACATACACACCGACGGGCCGATATGGACACGCACGCGTGCGCACACACACGAACACATTTGGTACAGCAGAGCAGATGGAAGGGCCGAGTGACTAGTGCAAGACCAATAATGAACTCAAAGTAGACCTCATGTTGTCCCTGCTGGCATGCGATACTGTGTCTGAGAGTGCTCTATTATGTGGGAGAGGCCTCTTTTATCTCCTGCTATACATTTTCCATTACACATATTTTCCAATGACGCTACAAAACGGATAACGGTATATCTTTATGGTATGTCGTCAGGTCTATTCCTCGATGTTTATCTATTCAGGACTATCAGCGGGAGCCACCAACCTGTTTTGTTGTAACCAGGCCAAAGTTACATCTCTAGGTCAAGATAGCAATATCGGTTACCCCGTCTGGAAATGAATCAGTCACTTACTGTCACTGGTTAAATAGCGAAGTTAAAAAGAGACTCAGTTCCCATATATTATCATAGGTGGTTGTGAAAACGCTTGAAACAGAAGTTGCGCTGTGCGTATCCCAAAATAATTTAGCCGAGTCAATTGGTGCCTAGTACTTCCCATCAGTTAAATGTTAATCTTTGTAGCAGGAAGTATTTTTTAATACCGGGGTTTCCCTTTCATTACTACGCTTCCTGCTTTCTCTTCGCTTTCCCTTCCATGTCTACCTGGACACATCCTCCTCAATCAATGTGTGTGTGTGTGTGTGTGTGTGTGTGTGTAGATAGATAGATTTGCGATGCAAAGGATTTTTTATTCTGTGCACGGAGAGAATATATCTTATATTGTTCAAATCTTTGCTTGTCAAACACTGTTGTTGCCGTCATCCTGTACTAACACTGCAGAGGGGATTTTCATACTCAGGCCCCACACAACTCTCCTCGTTGTTCCTCCTGCAGGCTCTCGCTGCTTTTGACGGAGGAATGGTTGAATATGAGCTTATATGAAGTCAACATTTTTAGTATCTAAACGTTCACCTTTGCATATGGAGGATACACATCCAGTCAAAATGGTTTTGGCCTTCTCTGTTTGCGGTTGTGCATATGAAGTTATGTTCACATTTGTCTTAGTCTGATATAGTCTGTGGGTGGAAACCACACGAATCGTTGTAGATGTGCAGCAGCTTATAGTGTGGAATATTTAGAGAGGTAAATATATTTCCCGGCATCAGTGCAGCTGTTGGTTTTTGTCATCACGCGGTGACTTAGATGCCATGAAGTGGATGAATGCAGAAGAAAGGGAACACTACCGCAAACCTACTTTTTTTCATTGACGGTGTTTTAAAACCAGTCTTTATATTTTACACAGGCAGACATTTTACATCCATGCACAGCGGGGAAGAGAAATAAAAGGAGAGCAGCATTAGGGAGATAGATTACAATGATTGAATGAATGAAAGCGTCTGCCCAATAGGAAGTGGGAAGCGAGTGAAGAGGGAATGGGAGTGGTTTGGATGCTCTCAGGAAGTGGGCATCCTGCCAGGGACTGTGATAAGTGCCGACGTCATTTCTGTTACCGTAAAAGAGGACTATTCAGCTCGTCAAAAAGACATCTGCTCTGAGAATCTTCTCTTCTCTGTCTTTTCTTTAACTGTCACGGACCCTTGCTTTGTCTGGCTCTTGTCTGTCAGCCACGCTGCGTGTTTATGCTTTCCCGTCCATTCGAGGAATAGAGCTCTGGGGAACATGACGATGGTTCTGGTCAATGTTGTCGTTGGGGTTTTCCTGTCATTGTAGGCCTGCGCACATTTTCAAGCCGCTCGGATGTGATGTGAAACTATATATGTGTATGTGTGTGTTTGAGCTCATGTGTGAAGTACAGTTGTGCGTTTGGAGTGAGTCTCATGATCCACTTATGACCAAGTGTCATGTGACTCTAACTAGCACTAGACTACTTACTATCAGCTGAAACTGCTGGTGCTCATGTTGGTGTCTCTCAGGAAAGAGATTCACAGAGTAAAATTTCATTTTAATTTGCACTAATGGCCTTTCTCATTGCTAACAAAATGTCCCAAACTCTAGTTGACCAGTGTTAGCACCACTAATGCAAAAAAAATAAAAACCGCTTTCTGGCTTCTAACCTCTTTTTCCTGCCTTCCTGTGGTGAGCTAAGGTGTATGTCCACGACTTCACGGCCAAATCGATTCTCGAGTGTAATAATAGGCCTACCCATTAATGCATGAGCATGATATTTCCATCAACCAACTGGGGATAGGAATTGGTAAACGGAAAGATAAGACAAACCTTAAGAGACACAATCAACGTACTACTGCTCTTACTAATCGACACTGATGTAATTACAGATCGGTGGATAGCAATTTTAATAACTGAAAAGAAAAAGATAAGAAATATTAGCTAATTTCAGGTATTAAAAAAGAGTGATTTGGATTGCTTGTCTCTGTTGCATATGTACATGTAAGCTTGTGTGAGGTGGATTTCTATTTTTTTTGTCTGTTGTGTTTTTTTTTTTTGTTATTTAGTTATTACTCCACATCCATTGACAAAGTGAACACAGCATGAGCCTGAATGAGATGAGTGAAACTATTTCAGTCATTGAGTCATGCTCTGTTCTCACAATTTTATTCTCATTGATACTCACATGCAATGAGAGTCTTTAAAGTGTCTCAAAGTGCACACAGTAGCCTCTTTGGAATGTATTATACATACGTATTATACATGCTTACATAACCTGAAGTTACCCTTGACTACATGAATGCCAACATGACCAAACATGTAGCATTAACAGTATCTAATCTGCAAGATAAATATTTTTTAAATACCAGAGCTGTGTAGACTTCCTGATACTGTTCACCAGTTGCAATGTCTGCAGCGTCAATTCAGTCAGGATTTAAACAGAACTGTATCTTTTGTGAGAATAATCAGGAACAAAGGCTTTCCTCAAAAAAGTATTTGTCCAGTATTTTACCGGAATACATTTCCAAGCTTTGTGACTCGCATGAACTTTTTTCTGTGTCTGACTGTGTCTCTCGTGTAACAGAATGAGTCACAACCACATGATGGGATGTCTGCTTGTGTGTGTAAAGGAGAGAAAGTGGTTTTGAGTACGTCATTGTCTGTGCCAAAAAAACAGGATACAGGTTTTGCCATCTCTGTTGGTGTCTCAGCTCAGTGACCGACTGATATGTGTGGCTTATCGGCTGTGCCGTTTGTCTGCTTTGTTGGAATAAAACAAAAGTACTTATAACATGCTTGTCCCTTCAAAAAGAACACATATGCTGTGTTTTATGCGTTTAAAAAAAACGTCAGAGAATTTAATACATTCTCAATAGGTGAATGCATTCAAATTACAGTGGTTGTTCCAGGTAATTGTAAGAGGTTTGGTGTTAATGCTCAGAGTAATGGCCTGTTTACCTTCCAATAATTGAAATGGGCCTGTTTAGTCATGAGTACGCAGTTTAATGCATTACATTACGAGTACGGCAATTAATTCACCTGACATCTACATTAACATAAAATACATTCAGCATTCGCTGAGATACGATAGATCTGAGCCCCTGGTGTCCTACTTCCTGGCCGTCCTTATGAATGTAGGAGTCTGTGGGTGTCACTGATATGCAGCTGCATTAAAGTGACCCTCTCGGAGAGTGACAGTTTAAACCCTGAAAGCTATGAGTTGATATGGTGTGTGCATACAGAAACCATTTCTGCTGGGGGGGGGGGGCGACAAAAAAAACTGCCTTTCAGCTCTTATCAGGGACCTAGCAGAACGGGACCGATCACCTCCCACTGCTGAGCTATCAATGTGGAGTTAATTGCCTTTCAGAGGAAAAAGGGGGTGGAGGAGATTGTGTGTGTTTCCTTTTTTTTTGCCGTGTTTGTTGGCTTTTTATTTTTCGATTAACCTCTATTGCATCGCAGTGCGGTGCCGAGTCTGTCACTGGAATATTCCCCGTACAGCCGCGATCCATCTCTGAGATTGTTTACTTAAAGGACAGAAACAATCGGACTTGACAGAAAGTGATACAAACCACATAACACACAGAGACAGCAGAACAGAGAGATGACGTGGTAGATATAAGAAAGGGTAGATAAGAGGAGTGAGGGAGCAGTGTGGAGGGAGAGAGAGGAGGAGGAGAGGTGGGCTGAGCTCGACAGGCGGACAGCATGTTCTGTGAGAACGGTAGAAAACAAGGTCATTCAAGGTTTCCTGTCGTGAGGGGTGGGGGGGGGGTGTTTATGAGGGCGAGGAGCGCTTTATTTCGGCGGAGGGAGGGTCCTTCCAGTTTACATGCCAACATGTAGCGGTGTACGCATGTAATGACGCTTCAGCGTTGCTTCCCCTTTTATGTCCAGTGCTAATGGCCTCTGTTTTGTGTCCTACCCTGCTAGTTTCCTCTAAACTCCTGGTCTCTTGTGTCTCATTGCATTTGTCACAGTTTGTAGCCTTGAATACCTCAGCATTAACCATTCATCCATTCTCCAGAGTGCATGTTTAATGGGAGAGGAATTGTATGCCCGCTGCTTTGTATACAGTAGATGAAGTGCTGACATTCTCCATCTCTGTGCTTTTTTTTTTTTTGACTTTATCAAGTATTTCCAGCAAACTTAACCGTTAAAAATAATTTTCTTGTGGGAAAGAAAGTGTATACATTTCAAAGAAGACCCAAGTTGCATTGTGATCTGCTTTGCTGCGCAGCCGTTAAATTGGTTCTATACATAAATGTACAGTATGTACCTCTGACTTGTCAGAGTAGGGAACTCCATCTCTAATATATGTCCATACGCTTGGCAGGCATGAGAATGAAACATGTCAAAATATGTTGGTGCCTGTTTTAGGTCACACTCCAGAAGCCTCTGAGCGTTTTTCCATCATATGGCGCCTCAGAAGGACATCAGTGAGAGTGTGAGGCTGCGTGCATGCATGTGTCCACATTCGTGTTGATCCTCCACTGCATGTGTTATTGTGTGAGCGAACAGGGTCTGTTCTGTGCTGTTATTTCCCTATTCATCATTATTATCTATTGCAGCTCTGTTCCAGCTGCTCTGTAGAAATGCATTTGCGTGTTGCAGAGGTAAAATGAGAACATTGATTTCAGTTACCGCTAAGCCACTAGTCTCTAGTCCTGCAAGCCTGGCAGTTTGTATAAAATAAGATGAATGTGATGGAAACTGTAATACAATTACTAATGACAAATCACATCCCATGGATTTCTAGCTCAGCAGTATTACTTACGCGTACACCATCACTACTCACACACATCTCTACACAAGTATGAGTGTGGATCATATTGGGATTGCTTTAAGATAAAAGCTGATTGGATTAATGCTGGGTGATTGTGCAGTTGGATACAGATTCACGGGGGCAGAGATCCATCACTGCGGCCGCATTGTGTTGGAACTGAAATAGGAGTAGTAGTCTAGTAAGTGTACCTGAACGTGATTCCTTTGGTTCTGTTTTTGCCCATGTTGTTTTTTGCCATTAGCAACTCGCTTGACTCACTGTTGTAGTAAATGATAAACCTACCGTTTTACTGTGCATGCACATTCTAGTGCAACGCACTTTGTAATGCAGGTGTGTATGGTGTGCTTTGGGCTTTGGCCTTTTGGGTGACTCATAGTTAGACCACATATCCTCCCCTTTGTTCCACTGTATTTCACCCCTTTGGCAACTTAACCTCTGTTGTGGTGTTATTTAGGTCAACCCACACGACGCGGAACCTGCACTAAGCTTCTCTGCTGGAGTTCCCAATATTAACAGTTCTGCAAATCAGTTGGAATTCATTTGCCCACATACTAGGTTGTAGTTACTGTTTCAGATGTACTGCACAGCTGGGGACATTTTTATGTGTGACAGTTGGTTCATGTTCAGTACAAACAGACAGACACATTCACACAAACTTTCACTGCTCTCTTTTTATGCGAGTCTTCCTCTTTCACTATCTGCTGTGCCCCTATTTGTTTCGTCCGCAGGTTTTATTTTTTGCTTCCAGTGACAGATGTGTCCGCTTTCAATAATGAAGCAGTTCATAAGTAAAAATAAAACATAAGAAGGCAAAATTTTGCAGTTATCGTGCACAGACTAGAGTAGCCAATCAATTATTTCATTATCTCAGTCTGTTTCTTATTAAGCAAGTTTGAGTTCACCCTATTCCTCTCCCATCAACATAGATTAACATTCCAGTAGTTGGCGTCTTTAGGCTGAAAGGCCCTTGATGTGTTGCTGGGAAATCCCCTCATTAACTCACCAATGCAGATAATCAGTTTGTTCCAGACTGGGTGGAAAAGTGTGTAGTGTTCTTTCTTAAACATTGCTCTATGCTGTTTCTCATTGAGTTAAACAGTTGTTCAAGACTCGTTTCGTTTTTATTTACTTTTTATTTTTTTTGAAATAGCCGTTGGTGGCATATTTCATCATGGCATACATTTTCTTCTCTCCTCTATCCACAGTGAATGAGTATGTGTTCATGGTCCAAGCGAGAGGGATCCAGATCAGAGAGAACGTGAAGAACATTGGTGCTCAGGTCCTAGAGCAGGTGGTGAGAGGAGCCTACAGCATCAATGGCACAGGTAAAACATGCACATGCACACTGACATGCCAGAGTATATGAATTCAGTCTTTAGCCTTTTTTCAGCTCATGTAGTTTAGCCACCAGTGGAAAGATATCAGTATAGCAAAGATGAACTAATGAGAGCATCAAGTTCCCGTCGGTGGCCTTGCTGATACATGTATGTGTGAACTTTCAGATTATACATATGATTTCAACTTCAGTGAGAGCGATGCTCCTCCCACCACATTCCTCCCTGAGGACTTCACCTACCTCCCCTCGCAGGTTTGCCCTGAGAAACTGCCCTCCATGAGTGAGTACACTGCCCAGATAAAAGTTGCTTGACTATTGATTCTGTAATCAGCATATTAGGCACCAAATGACAAAACCTCTGTTGCTTTTGATTTTTATTTCACTCCTCTACACATTTGTTCCAGTAATGAGTAGTGAAACAGTTCAGAGCACTTTTTTTTTTCGCAGCTTTGATTGATGATGCATGCATTTATGTTGTTTTAGCACAGCCCAGCAATTTATGCCCCAGATTGTGCAGCTCCTTCTCTTTTTAACATTTTCCTCATTGCATTCCTATCATATTATTTCTGCCATTCCTCTCTTTGCCATCCGTCTCCTTCATATTAATGTCATTACTGTCTCACATGCTCCTTCATTTTTATGGCCTTTCCTGAATCCTACAGCCTCTGACTGTTCGGTCTCCCTCTTCTTTTCTCCCCCCCCCCCGACACACACACACAGAGGGCAGGTTGGAAGTGAACATGAGCGAGGTTTCTCTGGAGGAGGTGGAAAGGTCTGTGCTGGAGGGAGAGAGTATGATGGCCCCGGGAGGATACTGGAAGCCCAAAGACTGTTTACCTCGCTGGAAGGTAAGTGACATTTATGCCACTGAAAAGCACACGTATACAGACGGACAATTGACAAATACGTGATCCATCACGTAGCGCACAAGAGGTTATTGTAGTGTTATGATATGGATCTTTCCTCCCATAGAGTCTTGTTCAAAGAAACTGTTGTGTCCCACACTTCACATCAGATCTCATGCTCACTTTGTCACACGTTTGTACATTCCACTTTAATCCGTATCTGTAAAAATTCTCGTCATTTTCTAAATATAAGCTGTCTCTCACTTCAGCGCGTTGCTGTCAGTGGTTTGTTGCTGAAATGGCCTTTGCCCCAAACCACACATTTCTGCTCAGTTTTGAGTTACTTAAATACATCGAGCTAAATGTTATGTGTTCAAATGCAGCAGCTCTACGGTGACCAGTTGAAGGGCCATTGGCTCAACTGTGAGGTCACTCTGGAGCCTGCAGATAGGCACGTTCTATCGTTTAAAGACTTTCTTCTTATCTTGTTACGCGTGAGTAGCCTACGCGTGTAGTAGTGGGATAACCCAACGAACAGTGCGGTGCCCTGCATGAGTTATCCTTTTATTATCAGTGGAATCTCTAATGCATGTATACATAATTTTTTTTACATCGCTTTCCTCCTCCATCACTTCCTTCTTCCCTCCTGGCTGTGCAAATCAGGAAAATGTGTTTGTTTAGTTTGACATTTAAACGAAGAAGAAGATAAGCAAAGCATGTGTTCGACCCTTCGCTTTGAACCAGCCTCGTCTACTACGTGCTTTTTTTTTTCTTTGTGCCGCTTTGTTTATTTGTCCAGCAGAGCAATCTTGCCAGCCATCTGTCAGCCGTTCTCTCTCTCATTAGACACTCATCGTCTTCCTTTTCTCTTGTTTTTTTGTTCCTTTCTGTGTCGCTGATTTTTCTTATGCTTCAAAAGAAACTTGAAAGTGGCCGCTGTCCTACCTGCCGCTCCGCGGGGGGAAAATAAAGACGTCTCAGACAGTCAGTGCCCCAGTGCCTCTGTGATTGATGACTGTCAGATCTCGTTGAGGAAATGAGATTTTACCAACCTGCCACTCTTTTATCTCCCACGCTGTCCCATTTACCTACTGCTGAGAGACCACAACTCGCAGAAACATTACAGACAAATCATCTACTTGACTGCACGCTTCAAACTGCTCGTGACTTTGTGTGGTTCCATTTCTACGTTTGTATGCGCGTTTGATTTCTTGACTGTTGCACTTAACTCCATTTTGTATCCCTAGGTGGCAATCCTAGTTCCATTCAGAAACCGACATGAACACTTGCCCATCCTCCTGAGGCACCTGGTGCCGGTGCTGCAGAAACAGAGACTCCAGTTTGCCTTTTATGTCATAGAGCAGGTATGCACTGTATGTATTCACAGAGTTGATCGTGAGAAACCATGTGTGAATTCCAGAAATGAATCCGCAGTGTCAGGTGGAAACACTCACTGTTTTGCATTAGGTCATGGTGTTAAAATTGCGTGAAATGATAGCCGCCGACAAATGATCTCCTTTTTTCTTTAGGGGGGCACAGAGCCATTTAACAGAGCCATGTTGTTCAACGTGGGCTACAAGGAGGCTATGAAAGACCTGGACTGGGACTGTCTGGTCTTCCATGACGTAGACCACCTCATGGAGAACGACAGGAACTACTACGGCTGTACAGACATGCCCCGGCACTTTGCGGTTAAACTCGACAAATATTCCTACATGTGAGTCCCAGCTCTGTCCCCACGCAAGTATATACGCTAAATGCGCTCCAACTTAATGAATCTAATCTGCGTAATTGTCCCTCCAAGGCTTCCTTATAATGAGTTCTTCGGCGGTGTCAGTGGCCTCACGGTGAAGCAGTTCAAAAAGATAAATGGATTTCCTAACGCTTTCTGGGGCTGGGGAGGAGAAGACGATGACCTCTGGAACAGGTAAGGGGAACACATACGGACACACACTCCCACACACACACAGACATTGGCCTGTCTGGCAGAGCTGCAGCACGAGGCTGACAGTATTGTTGACTTTAGGCGTACTCAACAGATGAGTTAGGCTAGCTGGCACATAGTCGGCTTTTGTGTTTTTTCGCCCCACAGCATTTCCTCCACCTACACAGCTCGCAGGCAGCTGGACACACACTGTGCTCTATATACACTGCCAACCCTTACTGACTGACATGTGTGTTTGTGTGCTCCTGTTAATCAAAATCCCTTTAGTTTGCAATCTCTGTAAACTCTATTTCTCTTAAATTTGTGAAGCTACCGTGTTATTGACATTGTGTAAAATGACAACATGTCCTGCAGAGCGATCATTACTGTGCCTTCAATGGAAATGTGACAATGAGGGTCATCACTGCAATCACAACACATTCTCGTTATGCCTGACTGTGTTACATCGCGGTTTAAAACGCATTAAATGTGTTTGTGCAGGGTGCGGTTTGCCAATTACACAGTGAGCAGACCTCATGGAGAGCAGGGACGCTACATGTCGATCCCACATCACCATCGCGGAGAAGTCCAGTTTCTGGGAAGGTTAGTGTCTGTGCGGGTGCAACTCATTCACACACAAAACAAATACACACCTTTTGGTTAAAAGAGGGAGCTGATAATTGCAGCGAGGCTTAGGCTCATGTGATGTAAGCCAGTCACATGAAAAGCCAGAGCAGTGACTTTGAGAGAATTTCAATTCTTTTAAAGACTTTGCATGTGATGTGCTTGTATGCTTTGGGGCTGCATTCTTAGGTTACTTAAAACACCCCAAGGAATAAATGTTTCTTTCATTTTTAATACAAAACCTGGAGGGGGTGCGTGAGGGGAAGAAAATACACTTTTAAAGAGTCTATTGTGACATCTTCCATAAACACTACATGCATTTGTCATGAGTTATTTTAACAGCAGTAACAGCTTAATTTTATTCATTCAGGGTTCATTTTTAACCAGGTGTGTCTTCCTCCTTTCTAAAGCACAGACGATAACACACAATGTTTGCCAGATCTTACAGTCTAGCAAAGCAATCCAACTCGTTCCTCTACATAGTATCACATAGGTCATAAAAGTGCCATTTATCTGTCTTGAAAATTAAATGTCTTTACACTTTGTTCTTTGTTCAGTGTTTTCTTGCCTTTCCTGCCCTTGTTCTGATTGATTGATTGTCCTTGCAGGTATAGTCTACTACGTCACTCAAAGGAGAGACAGAAAGTGGATGGTCTTAACAACCTGAACTACTCCCCCCTAGTGACCAGGAGGCCTCTCTACACTAACATCACAGTCAGCTTGAGCAGACAGCTGGCACCCATAGCCGACTACTGACGTAGGCAAAGCTGGACTGCAAAACACCTGGGAATCAAAGTCCTCTGGGACGTCAGCCATATCTCACCAGTTGCAGCACTGCTTAGGACTTTTTAGTTGATTATTTTTTTTTCCTTTCGGCTTTGTTTTTTTGGTTTGTCTGCAAAAAACGAAGACTCAAATAAGTATGTTTGATGAATCATATAAGAAAATAAGGATAAATGCTGCACTTGTTCGTGCCACAGTCCATCACTCCTCTCATCTGGGCTTATCTAGACTTCAGTCTCCACATGCCTTTTGCACCATTTTGGCCTTCAGCATCCATTCATTGATTCATTTTCCTCCGCTGTCCACGATTAGCCCCGCCCCTGCGCTACTGTGCTTGACTATTAAAGTAAGCTATGATACACATGCACATTCAAGTGCATGCACACGCGACACATGCACGCACAAAAGAGTTTGACTTACATGCGCTGACATGGCCCTGAGGCTTTGATTTTTACTTTTCTCCTGCACTTCTTATTTCATAAATGCAGTAAACCTGTGAAAACATTTGCATGCACGCACACACACACACACACACACCACCACACAGCAACTTACACCGAGTGGACTCTTGCAGCTGGCTCTGCATAAGGTATGCCAAATCTACAAGTGAAGAAAGGAAGAGAAGAAGATATAAAGAGTGAGTGTTTTGAGTCATATGTGTTGTATGTGAAATAGTCTAATCTAAGTTCAGAGAATATTAATTCCTTAATCATCTCTTACTTGCTGTATTTTGTCCTTTGAACATACCATTTAAAAGACTGTGATGTTTGTGTTCGCATAGTTGCATTGAAACGTTCTGGCTGCCTACAAGTGACTGTATGTTATGAGTGCAGCGCTCATCTTGTTAGCAATAAGCTGTAATACCTGACAGCAGAACTTAGCCCTGACTTCCTCACCATACCGATGCAATAGCATGGGTGCTAGCATACCCTTATTGGACTACAGAGAAGAAGTGACTGTGTATGCAAACTTCGCATTCAACTCAACTTTGCCTAAGCAAACATACCACCCTTTTCAGAACTTGCGTGTCTGCGTGCATGTCTGTGTGTAAGTGAGGGAGAGCTATGCAAATGGCCTGCATGTGTCCTGCTGTCAGTACTAGGTTAGCGGGGTGACCTCCGGGAGACTTCTTCTCTGAAACCCTGGCAGGCTGACTTCGGACCTCACTTTGCTCGCGGAGTGTAAATCCTGGCCAGGGAGAGATAAACAGTTGCCGTTTTATTTTTTACACCCCACATCCCTTAATGTTTACTCGCCATCATTATTAAAGAAGAGAGTTGGAGGTAGAGAATACTTGATTGCTGTCACTGTCACTGGTGTTTACAGAAGCTTTCGCTTTGTTATTTTTTTCACATTGTCTAGCATTTGCAGTACTGTTAGCCAGCCCTCCACCACCTTGGGTTCTGTGAAAATTCTCTCTCTTTAACAACCAAATGATGACTTTAACTGACACTTCTTAAGTTTGGATAGGAGCAAGTAGATTTGAATGCTCATCTTAGGTGTCAACTGCTAACCACTGATTAGCTTTGCTAATCTGTGGCAAGGCTTTTGCTTGCAAAGTGTTATTTTTTTTTTTTTTGGTTTTGTTTTTGTGGCATGCAGCTTGACGCTGTGCACTGACGCAGACTGACAGCGCTCTGGCAGTACACAGCGGCGTAATTCTCCCCTCTGATTTGTGCGTTTGACAGTGTTGATTCTGATTAAAACCCGATACTGTATATGTAGATCCTTAAAACAAAAAAACAAAAAAAAAAAAATCATACAGACATACTCTCCTCACTGTCTGTCCTCTGGTCATGCAGCTATATCATTTCACACAAATCGCCTTGTATGCATTTCTTAAGATGTATCTTTTGGGGAAACCGTGGGTGGTTGACAAAACGTTGTGTTCCCACAAAGAGATAACAAGTGAAGAGGCTGGACCTCGTTTTATTTATTTGATGGATTATTTTCGTTAATTGTTTTTAGTTTTTATTTTTCTCTCGGTTGATGTGATGATTTAGTAGGTGACATATGGCAGGCTGTGTTAGATGCACTGAATTATAGTTGTGTGTATTTGTGTGGGATTGTGAGGTTCAGGTCTGTGTAAGTGGGGCTGTTCCATTTCATTCAGAGGCAGATTCCCTCTTCAGAAACGACACAAATCGCTTGTTCTAATGAAATGGAATGAGACCTGTAGCCTGGTGTTATTAACTTTTTGAACAGACACGTTGGAGGACGCCATTTTGTGTGACAACCGCAGGAAGAGCAAGACGCAGAATCAGAAAACGCTAGCGGCCGCCGTCTTTCACCGATCACCTCCGATATATTAATTGATAATCAATGGTGCTGACCTTCCAGAGCTCCCTTTGAGGGACTCTATCTATACGTGCTTACTGGAACCAATTCTAAGATCACACAGGCTGGTGTTGATGGGCAAAACATCCTTTATAGCGCTTTCATTTGATTCCAGCCTGCTTATAAGTGGAGTAGATATTCAGTGTGTTTACATCCATATATTTGTAATCCTGTTGCCTTTTCATCCTTCCGGGTAAATCTAATCCATGTATTTATTCTTCTGGTTCATCGCCACAAGCAGTAGCACGTGTTTACCTCCTAGCCAATCACTCAGGAGGTGCCCGGTGAAAGTCGTGAACCGTAGCAGTGTTCGTGTTAAGCTTTCTCCTCCCTGTGCGTTTGAGTGAAATGGCTCACCCCTTCAGAGGTTGAACGGTCCTCCATCTAGACTTAGAAGTTGTTGTTTTTCCTTTTGTTTTCTGGCACTGATTAAAAAAATTATCTATAGTGACCTGGCTGTGAACAACTAGCAGGTTCTCTTTCTATGATACACTGTATATTATCTCTTTCTTTATTATTATTTTTTTTAATAAAAAAACAAAACAACAACATTTCATTGCTTTAAATTAAAAGCTAGACAGACATTTAGCAAAAGCCAAATGGTTTTAGTGTGAGTGTTCAGGTGACGATTCAGACCTCTCAATATAAAAGAGGCCCTCTGGATGATCTAGATAATCCTAGAGTCAGTATTAGGCTCTATCCTCCACAATGTAGAATGAGTAGCTGGCAACATATTAAAGAAGATTTCCGCAGCTACCGGACAGGTCCGTCCTCCAGATGAGTTAAGAATCGGGGACATATCTGTCGGCGCTCTCTAGCTTTTACCTAAAATTGGACATATATTGATTTCAGTTGGTGAGAAGAGCATGCTAGCTTGTCTCATCCCTCTCAGTCAAGATCAAGACCAAGACTGCTGCTCAGCAGAGACTTCAGTGTATCATAATCTCGCCTGTTTTGATCCATTCTGTGCCAGTTTAAATGACGGGACCATTCTTTGGACATCTGATAAGACTGGCAGCCTTAAAGCTTCTTAATTTATTGCAGTGTTTTATTTTTTGTTTTTTTGTTTTTCACTCAAGTTTTTATTTTTTTTATAAGCAAATATTTAAATTGAGGAAAAAAAGTGCATATCAAGATAATGATCATTGTAAATATTGTTGTGTGTAGTGTTTTAGAAATTCTATAAGGTCTTAAATCACTACAGATGCTAGCATAAAGAACAAGGCTTCAGGGGTGGGTTTGGCTGGGTGGTGTATCTGGTGCCATTCGAGTGCTGGTGAAGCTCACACAGTGACATCAATGTTTTTACATCACTGCTTCACAGCACGGACTTTTTTTAGTAAAAAAAAAAAAAAAATCTTATCCCATGAATTTTAGATTCCTCTCACGATCTCGGAGGTGTTGTGCATTCCTCCGGCCTCCCTGTACTCCACACGCAGCGGCGGCAGGTGGGACATATTGCGGAAGATACATAGGCGGTGGTCTTCTTGATGAGGCTCACTGTTCTCGTGTCTGCCCGCGATGTCTCTTCGCTGCCGACTGCAGCTTTGGAGTAAAGTGGAGGTCACAGGTGGGGAAAAAAAACGCACTTCAAGGCCAGAAACACGTCGGACGAAAACACCTCACGCTTACAATGCAATGAAACACAGGCACCCAAACCAGCGACACAATCCACCCTAAAATCCACACAAATTATTTTTTTGTACGAAAGCTAACTATCAAAAAAAAAAAAAGGATACAGATCGCTAAATTTAATATCTTCTCTGATTGTAAGGAGACAAACTCTCCTTGAATTGAAGCCATTTGAAGCCACTTGTCAAAACTTGATGTCAGCCTTATGTGGATCTGTTTGTGTATTGGCATATTATCTTTTGATTATTGAAATTTGTATGATGGAGATTTTCTTTTATACCATCATTGTTATTGTCAGAGTACACCAATAAAAAGAAACTTGTAAAGATGGACATCTTTCTGGTCGCGTGTGTCTGTACGGTGTTTTTTTTTTTTTTTTTCTTTTTCGACGAGCTGCACGGAAACCCCATTTTTTCTTCACTGCGTAGTCTGCGTCTATTTTGGTTTACGTGAACAAAAATATGGTCATGTTGCACTTAACCACTTCTGCACAAAGTGTGAACCGGCAGAGCCTCTTGCTGCAAAGAGGCGTTGCTCTTGCTTTGAACTAGATGCAGAGCACTAACTAACCGACCACATTTAAGAGCAGCTGCAGATAGAGATGAACTCTTGATCTGGAGTTTAATACTCTACTGTTGAATGACTGCTAGGACCCGGCGCGGATGGGTAATGATAATGGAAAAATTAAGTTTGAGTTATAAGGCTAAATGCTTGCATGAGCTCAGAGGGGCTGTACGCTGTGAGCGGGGATATCGACAGCATCGCGTTCCCTCTTAAACACTCTTCCCCCAACAGAGCTTTATTGTCTGTGTTTTTGGCACCGGGCCGGTGACACTTGTGATCCACGGCAACAAAACGGCAGTATTTTGGGAACCAGACTCCTCTATTTCTGTCCACTTCTTCTGATTACAGAATTTTCCATTCCCGTCACTTCTGGCTGCTCCTCTGCTCGCTGCCTGTACAGTGCGCATTCGGATCCTGAGACAAAGGTGGCGCTTGTTTCGGATCCCCGGGCCTGTCACCCAGGAAAGAAAATAAAACGCAGAATGAGTTGCTTTGACGAGAGGTCACTTAAGATTCATAGGATCCGAGAAGCTCCAGCCCTGCGGCGTTTAGCACATTAGCCGCGCATCTCCACTATTTAACAGAACTGACAACTGGTAATTTAATTATGCTCTCAGAAAAGGAAATGCTAAGTGGCAGGGGTGGCCTTTCTGCATGGGACTTTAAATGTATTCCACAAGCTGGTCCACTCCAAAAAACATAGGGGACGTGTTTAAATGCTGTAGGACGGTGCCAGTATTTAATGTGATGTATAGCATATGGACGTGTGCGAAAACACCTGCATTTATGTTCCAACAGAAATGCCCCCGCTCCTGTCCCCGCTGTGTAACAGTAGCCGCAGTGTGTGTGAATGAGAAAGCGAGGTTTGGCAGAGGCTCCGGAGGCCGGCTGGAGCAGCCACATCTTAATAGAGTCTGGGAAACACAAGGCTTTGGTATGCTAACACCAGTGTCACTTAGCTGTCAGACACACACAGAGGGCAGCTCTTAAGATCTCAAGAGTCGCCTGGGCATGTGTACACAACACACGCCAGCGCACTCACACATCCGTTATTAATTCATCCACGTTCAACCTCTTGAGTGTTGTGCCACTCAGCGGCTTTGATGTCATCCGTGGCGCCTTTGTCTTTGTCTGCTGCTTACGCGCCTGTTTCGGCTGCCTTCTCCCCACAGAGTGTCTTAAACTGGAACCAGCATCAGGAAATGGCTGAATAAATGAATCTGTAGCTCTCAGTGGTGCAGAATGGTTTCCCACTTCCTCTGTACTCCTGTCTGTATGCGTGCGTGTGCGTCTTCTAAACATAGTCTCAACCACAGAAAAATGCCCTCTGGCTTTCTGCAATTTTTCATCTTTCTGTGTACCTTCTATACGATGTATGTGTTGGCGGCATGCATTCGAGGGCCCGCGCTTTCATATCGGCTTAAATCAGATGTTTGAGTAATGCAAAACAACGGCGCCTTGCGGGTTTGCAGCCTATATGCCGTGAGTGTGCGCCGCATCATGTATATGCGGAAAAACAAGAAGCGGGGGAGGAGAGCAAACAGCAGCATCCATGCACTCACCTTGTTCCTAGTTCCCATGAGCCCTTGCATGAGTTATGGGCGCGACTTCCTGTATGAACCGGAACCAGTGTTTGGTCACACGGTGACTGTTGGGGGCAAATCCACTTCATACGTGGGAGCCATGAGAGAACACCAGCTATTCCAGCTCAAACGTGATAACGTTACAATAGATGAGGTGGAAGGATGACATGCTTCACATGCTTCACATACTTCAGACGGTGAGGCAGTGAGCAATCTTAAAAGCTATTACTATTTACATCATAGGTCTTCAACAGGGGGTCCGTGACCCTTAGAGGGTCCGCAGAGGTAGTGTGTGTGTGTGTGTGTGTGTGTGTGTGTGTATATATATATATATATATATATATATATATATATATATATATATATTTATATATATATATATATATATATTTATATATATAATATATATATCATTTTTTTTTTCCTCCACAAGTTTGGAGAGAGCCTGTTCAGTCCCCAGGTGAACTCCCATACAATCCCATTTGTATGTATGTTCATGTCAGGTATGTTTATGTTTATGGCAGTTGCTTCACATGTTTGAAATAAGGAAATGAATATTTGAACATGTACATTATTTGAATAGCATATGATATATCTATATATATATATCTATATATATATATATATATATATATATAGATAGATAGATGGATAGATAGACAGAGAGAATATTGAACGTATACTATATACTTACACTTACTATATACTTACACTTAATTTCTCCATCAGTTTCCGGTGGTTTATCTCAGGGCTCTCAAGTTTTGAACTTGCTTGGAGTTTGGAGTGAGATTTATTTATTTTTGAGCGGGACGTGTTGGTTTGAAGATGAAGTGAAGTTTATTAATAGCTGATAGGTCGCTGATTCAATCGGTCTCAACAGATAAATCTGCCTTCGCCTCATTCGTTCATACATAATCTCTTTTATATACAAGGTTGTGTTACTAACGTGCAACCCCCCTTACAGCGTGATAAATGTCATGTGTGACGTGTGAGCTTATTGAACTGCGGTGTGAGGGGCCTGCAACCACAAAGTGGGATGCGGATGTTCTTCCGCTGGCTTTTTCTCAAGGAAATGAAATGAGCACACATCGCTGCGGTGGTCTTTTTAAGCTGCGGTGTTTCAGCCACATCCTTCGTGGAAACTAAACTAATTCTCGCAACACTCTGTCTTAGTCTGGGGTGCAGATTTAAATTTGTTCGGCTGTTGTAGTACCACCGCAAACCGCACAACAAGTTCCGAAGCTGTGCAGGGACATTTTAACTACGGCTGGTCATGGTTAAAACAAGAAATTAAAGCAGTCAATTTTAAGTTCAGACAAACTCAACCTCGGCCTAGAGCTATTTATTAATATACATTATTACCATTTGCATTCAGTATTTAGCTATTCAAATGAAACAGAGGTTCAGATACATTTTCTGCCTCCATTTAACCCTTTACTAAACTACGTTGGTTTCATGTTAATGTGTTTTTAAATAAACTTACATTTCTGGGGGGAGATTGAAGGAAAGTAAAAAAAAAAAAGTCTGATCAACCAAAGATTTTGCGACGCCCCACCCCTGCAGTACCTCTGCGGACTCACTAGCACAACCCCGCTAGCAACCAATGGCTCACCGCTACTTCTTGTGTCTCACAGGAAGTTTCAGTGCTAGAAATAAGGTGGATAGATGTCACATGAATCCGTAACATTCTTTGGTTTTACATAACTGTTTGCCGAGGTCTCAGGTATGAGTGTTACCCGGCATTGCAGCACACCCTCCTCTGCAATACTCTCGCCATCGTCCCCTCTCTGCCGTGTCTCCAGATCCAACCAACAGGACACAGTGTTTGTGAGGTGCTGCTTCCCAAGGGGCGGCAGAGAATCCAGCTGCTGCCAGGCCGGGGGGTTTAAACTTACACTGCTGCTGTTTGCCCTTTTGTAGCCCTGCTGTTCATGTTGTATCTGAGCAGGAAGTCTATTTTCACCAGCTCCTTTTGCGGCTCTCCTGTCAGAAGGCGTACAGCCGTGGGACGATGGGGGCGGTAAACACGTCCGCTTCCACTTCTCACACTGTTCATCTTCTTTGACACTGTTGTGCTTTCTGTCCCCGTGTCCATCCTCTGCTCTCCTGCCCACCCTGTCTATCAGCTTCTGTGTTCCTCAAGCCGGGCTCGTCCTCTCAGCTCGCCCCCTCCTCCCATAACAGACTGTCACAACTGCACTCTTCTCTTCTCACATTTTCCCCCTTGTGCCATTTCAACTGCAGCTCTCATGATCATCTCACTATCATTCCTCTCAATACCTTCTCATCCACATTTGCCACTGCCTGTGACCTCCACCCTCTCCATCCGCTCTGTAATGCTCCTCCAGCATTTTTATTTTTACGTCTAGCCTCTGGATTTCATTACGCCGTGATTGCTTCATCCTGTTCTGGTTACTGTGAGATGTTGTCTTTGAAAACTATGTGCTGATGCTGTGCAGAGGACCTGCTGACGGCGCTCCGGCGGTGCGAGGTCAACTTATTTTTACAGCTCATTTCACTCGGCTTCCTTCGTTGTCATTAGGCCTCGTCCAACCTTTGACTCCACAAACACTTTAATATGCTCCTCGCTTTCACCTAATGGCCCTTAACTCTATCATCTGACTGCTTCTTGTGACCGTCTTGTGAGGCCGCATGCTTTGCAACTTTAGTAAAGAATGTTATCAAAGGAGCACAGTTTCCCCCATGGATCAATTTGATAAAGTCAAGAGTTTGAAAAAAAAAAAAATCCAAAAAAAAAAAAATCCTCTGATAATAGAGCTTACACTGTGCAGTCACGCTTCAGATTCATCTGGCGTACTGTGTGTGCTGGACAGCAGATATTAATGGTAGATTTCAGCTCCCTATTATATGCTGACAGCCAGTTAATCAGCGAGAGATGTTGCTGTCTTAAAGTATGTGCTGATATTCTGTGAAACCTGCACACATTGCAACCTCTCTACAGTCATTAGTCAGAATCTCCTCCAATAGACACTAGAGAATCAGACCTTTATGTGGTTATCAGCTCTCGGGGGTCTGCAGAGTTTCGTTTCCTCTATTATTTGTTTCCTTACATTTGCTGATTTCACATCCCGTCCTGCTCAATCAAGTATAAAAACTGCCTGAACGATACAGTTTTGTTAAGATTTAATTTAATTTTTATTACCCTAAAATGAGGAAATTAATTATTTGAGTTTCATGACCATTCCGACCATACCTTTCATTCTTCCAATCCAAAATAGTCTACATCCACAAGAGCCTCCACGCCTCCACCTCCCAACTCCTCTCTCTGCTCCAGATCAGTCTCAAACTGACAGCCTCAAACTAGCAGACACCACCCCCATTCTCAAAAAACCTGGACTGGACCCCAACACCACTCCCAACTCTCAACTCCCAACTCCAACTCCCACTCCAAACACTGCCCCCCAGCTTCAAACCCACCTCACCTTCAGCAGCCTTTACAGAGTCTTTCAGTCTGGCTTCCACAAAAAACACAGCACTGAAACAGCCCTCCTCAAAACATTCCACGACCTCCTGGTCCCCGCAGATTCTGGCCACGTCAGTATTCTCAGCACTGCCTTCGACACCATCCACCACTGCATCCTCCTCTCCCGCATAGAAAAGTCACTCCACAATTACCGGCACAGCACTCACCTGTATCAAATCTACCTTTACAAACAACAACACTTCATACACATAAACATCCGCTCGTCATCCACTGCTCCCCTGGCACAAGGTGTCACCCAAGGTTCAGTGCTCTGCCCCCACCTGTTTATTATTTACAGTACATCTTCCCCCTCGGGAATATCATCCATCCCTAAGGTCTCAAATTCCACTGTTATGCTGGTGACATTCAACTATGTATCTACACTGAATCCATTAGCTCCTCCACACCTCTTCTCCACCCCCTTCAACCTGCCTCTCTGCTCCAAAGCTGTGGAACTCTCTACCGCCCCCCTCAGATAATGCTCAGACACAACACTTTCAAATCCCTTTTTTAAAAAAATAAAAAATCTTTTTTTAAGATTGCTTTTGACGTTTAATGTTGCTTTTAACTGCTTTACACTGTTCGTTATAGCTGCTCTCATTTTATTTAACGTTTTATTCATCATTCCTCTGTTTTTATTTTGTATATGTAAAGTGTCTTTGAGTTCTTGAAAATACTATTGAAATAAAATGCATTATTATTATTATTATTATTATTATTATTATTATTATTATTATTATTATTATTATTATTATTAAGGAGTAACTATGTGAAAAAAGTCCAAAAGGCCCATAATATATTAATGGATTAGACCTTTGTTTCTGCTACCACTGCTTTTTCTTTTCTTTCAAAGTAACATAGCTGCAGCTGAAACTATTTACTGGACCACAAAATGTGATTACCAAAACTCTGGCTAATAAAAAACACACACACTTCTATTCTAAACACAGCTGTTGGGTGTTTCAGAGTTTATTTCTCTTTCATCTATCGTTCCATGTGACGTGTTCTCACCGTCCCCTAATGTTGAATTCTGGAACTTCTCTGCGACGAACCGAGCATAGCTGTCAAAGCAGAAATATATACAGTAAGCCGTATACTTAAACAAGTGTAAAACAAAGGTTTACAAAAATGTAAATAGCACCAAGTTGACATACAGTATTCTTTAAAAATACCAGACGAGTGTCCACACAGAGGATGTCGAGTGTGCTAGTCAGCAGAAACCCGTAGCAGCTTTTTTGTTATATCATTTCTCTACTACATAATACAGAACAGTCATAACAATGCAGTCACTTCATATAAGTTAAACAAAAAGTATGTCTGAACAAAACAAAACAAATGAACAAATGCCCTATAGAATAAAATCTCAAGGGAAAATATTGCCCAGCTATACATCCATAGGCGTGTCTTTGCATTCTGTGTCTACCTCTCCTCACATAAACTAAACACCCAGGACATCTGGAGGCACTGGGGTGAGAAGCTCATGGGAAATGACAGTTCAGTTAATTTGAAAAACAAACAAAAAGAAGTCACTGGAGCCTAATGATAACGACACAAGTTTTTTTCTTTTAATATTCTGTAGCTCAGCGCTACTGGTCTCCTTTTTGGTTGACTGCTTCCTTAGTCGCACAGTCTTTGACCTCTCCTTTCAGCTCGGCGAGCTGTTCTGAATGGATGGCCAGGGTGCCATTCACCTGGGAAAGGTAGGAGTCAGAGTGTCTCTCAAGCTCTGCCCTGATTCTCTCCAGGTGCGCTGCCAGTTCGCCCAGGTTGCTGCACTGACCCTCCACCTGGCTCACCCTGCTGTCAACATCCTTCACTTCCTTCTGTACTTCTATTGCTGTGCTGCGGCAGCCCTGCAGCTCCCCGGCCAACTGTCTCTTCAAAGCCACAAGCTCTCCCTTCAGCTGGGCCAGCCGCCTCTCCCCAGCTCCAAGGAGGGAAGTCTGATGGCCCATTAGTTTGGTGATTCCTTGCACCTGGTTGACTATCTGGTGCTCTCTCTGCTCCCATGAGGCATTAGCGTGGCCCACTTCGCTTGCAATGTACCTAATGGAGTCCTTTAGGCCCTTCAGGGTGCGGTTGACAGAGTTGATGTTGACCTTAAGCAGTGTGATCTCCCCATTGACGGAACCCTCTGTGTCCTCCTGGGCAATGCGGAAGAGCAGGCTCTGCAGGGTATTGTTAAGGCGGTCAAGCTGGTTAGAATGGGAGTCCAGACGGTCTGTCATCTTTTTCCCTATCTCATCACATTCCTCCTCTACTTCAGTATCTCTAACACCCCCTGCTGGCGGATTGGAGGGACCACAAGAGGAGGTGCACAGGCGCTCCAGGTCTATCAGCTGGTTCTGAATTCCAGTCAAATCTCCCTCCACTCTCCTCCTCACGGACTCAATCTCCGTCTCCAGTGCGGGGACCACCTGACCCTCCAGAAGAGCCGGGGCTGTCGCGTTACTAAGCTCCTCCACGGCCACAAACAACCTCTCCTCCAGGGTCTTCAGCTTGTTGTCCAGCATTGTCTTGAAGCCATCCAAATCACCAGGAAGCCCGTCTGCTCCTTCAGTTCCTTCACTGGTGGTGTTGAGTCGGCCCTCTATGTCCACCAGGCGGGTCTCGATCAGCGTCTCTATGTGGATGGTTTGTTCAGAGAGGGTTGTCTGTAGCTGTCTCTGGGATTCGGTTAAGCCTTTAACTGATTCCTCCAACAGCAGCACTCGCTGAGACAGGCTGTTGACCTGCAAAAACCAACAAACTATTAGTTATTAGTAGACCACAATAACCCAATAACCCCAGTCATACATTATTACAATGACATTCACTGCCATGAATGTAGAGTCATAACTTTATGACCATCTTCTTAAAATTGTGTAGGTCTCTCTTGTACCTCCAAAGCAGCTGTGACTCATCAGTAAATGGATATGGGCCTTCTGTGGCTGTCCTGTATTGTTTGGCAACAGAGTGTTGTTATTGGCGGCCTATGGGTTGAGGGGAGGGGTCTCTGTGGATCAGGCTTGTTCCAGTGCATCTCACAGATACTTGATCAGTTTGGGATCTAGTGAATTTGAAGGCCAGGCCAACACTTTTTGTTCTGTTTTTGTGTGTGTGCCTGTGTCAGGCTGCATCCTACTGGGTATGGCTGCTGCCATAAAGGAGCATCATTGCTATGGGGTGTCTACTCTGGTCTAAGTGGGTGGTACAAATACCAGGTCCAAGCGTTTCTCAGCAGAACATTGTATTATTACAAAATGGTCAATGTTATTCATGGTCAGAATGTTATGCCTGATTGGCATAAATGCATGTAAGTAAAGGAATAGTTTGTCTATGAGGGTTAAGATGACGCTGAAGTTGAAGCTACAACAGGAGACAAAGACATTCATGTGGTTCCCTCTGCTCCTAGTTTAGATGCTAAGCTAAGCTAGTTATCTCCTGACATCATATTTATTCCACGAGTGGCACTGTTATATATATTTTATCCACGGTTATTGCATTGTAGTCACACCCATGTCGTACCTGTCCACAGCAGCTCTCAGTCAGAGTAAGACCCTGAATCTGAGCTTGCAATGAGCCCAACTCCTCTCTGAGCCCAGTTTCTCTGCCATCCAGAGATTGCTGCATCTGCTCCTGGCCATCCATGTGCTCCCTGTGGCACTGCTTCTGCACATCCCCGATCTTCTGGTTACACTGGTCCTCCAGGCCGTTCAGACGGCGCTCAAAGCCGTCCAGGATCTCCGCCCTCACCCCAGCCAGTTTGGCATCTATGATCTCATCCAGGTATGAAGTAGAGCCAGGGCCAGGGATGTGCCTGTGAATAGCTCCGTCTAACAGCTTCTTCAACTGGCCATCATGACCCAGGACCATCCCCTAAAGACACACAGAATTGAGAAGGACACAAAACTAGCTTTTAACAAAGCAAGGAGTAGAAGGACTAAAAGCTTAGACTCAATAAACTTAACTTTGTACAAACTTAAAAGCAAAGTACCTGAATCTTCTCTATAATGTGAGTTTTGGCTCGGAGCTCGTCCCTCACTTCTGTTACTCTCCCTGCTAAGTCTTCAAATCCAGTGAGAGTTTCTCCTCCATCTAATCCATCAGGAGTTCCATCTGGGATCTCCCCAAAGCCTACTGTGGAGTCAGGCACACGAGGAGCATTGGGCAGCAGGGACACCAGGATTTTCTGAGTGTCATCCCGTAGGGATGTGCGCAGTCGATCCTCAATGCCAGCCACCACCCCGTTGAGTGTGTCTATGCTCTGGGTGATACGACGCAGGTCCTCTTCCATGCGGTCCAATCGTTCACCAGTCACTCCTGAAATGCCAAATTTGTTTCCTGTATATTCAAGGAAAATAATGGAACGTTTAAGAATTACTGCATTCGCAAACCATATGCAAGTAAAATCTTCTCTGATACACACACTTGTGCATTGCTTGTCTGTTCTCACCATAGTTTGGTTTTCCAGTCCCAGTAGGCAGTTGTCCTGTGGGTATTGTCCTGTGGTCGGGCACACCGGGGATGGGTTTGCCCGGCTCCAGTTGGCCTCCTCCAGGCCTCTGGTCTACAGGGGGTCTCGGGCCATGAGGGAAGCCTTTAACACCAGGACGATGGGGCAAACCTGCGCCCTTGAAAGGAGGCACCATGACGTCAGGCAGTGAGGTGGGTCCATCATGGCAGTTATCACCAGAGTACCCGGGACAACATCTCCACTCAAGCTCGGTCACGGTTTTAAAACCGACCTTGTACTTTGGCTTGAAGAATGTCCGGTACCTGCAAGAAACATGTTAAAAAATATCAATGTCTTTCTTAACTATCAGTTGTGACATGAGAATATGGCACAAGTGACATATATCAGGCTCTGCCAGAAATGCTTTTGTTTTAACTAATTAAGAGCACAGAGCCAGGGCTCAGAGTAGGAAGAGGGTGCAGGGCAGAGATAAAGGGATTAAATTGTTCTCTATGGGATTAAACGTGGATTAGAGGAAGATTAGGAGATTAAACTATAGTGTAGTGTAAATGATGCGGCATCAGAGGATTGGACCTGGGTCAGCAATCGACTTCACTGTTATCCTATTTAAGTTGAATTTCCTTTTGAATGAGAATCAATCTACATCTCCCTCTCTCGCTCTCTTTGTGTTGCAATTTGAATATTTTTTTTTTTAAGATAAAATCCCATTTAATTTCCTCTGTGTGGGGCCTTTTGACAAGCTCATTGAGGGGATTCAGAAAACATGTACGGTAACTTGAAGAGCAGATAATATTCAGTTCACTATAGCGTGGTAGACAAGCTAAACTGTCACTTTAGACCTCACTCATACAATTTGTAGAATTGCTCATTTTATAATTTCCTCAATAATTGTGAGCAAGATAGGAAACAAGTGGCATCACAAATAAGCCACAATAATTCTTGGATAAAGAAGCGTTCTAGAGATTTTTTTTTTTCATTGGCACCTCTTGGTTGAGATTATTTGACTTCAACATCTGAGGGCCTCAGTGTAACGTTCAAACAGCGAATCAGCTGAACCCTAGAGGGCAGCATTGTTACACAGCATGTCCTACAAGGAGTAGTCAGTTGGATATAAAGTTATAACATATTTTAAATCTCACATTTTAGCTCATGGGACACAGCATCATATTCATGACATTCTCCAGTGTGTGCATCTTGCCGTTTGGCTCAATTCAACTTACATGACAACGGGACATTTCTGACCCCAGATGCACTTGGTGGTGTACTCAGCCTTCACATAGGTTGCCACTCCATCCTGCATGGTGCATGTGATGTTCTTCTGGACCACGTAGGCGCAGTAGTTTCTGTGGGACCACAGAGGAATATTGGGGTTAAAAGCTGCTAAAGTACATGTCTGAGCTATTATATGAGCACCATTTCGAGCAAACGGAGCTTATTAAATTTAGACCTGACGCAGTAGATTTAGCTGCAGCCACCAATAAGGCCACACGTGATTGTGATAATGGTAAGTGGCCAAATGTGGTAAAAAGCACTGGTTTAGTGAATTACATTTATTAAAGGTCTGTTTTATTGCACGTCACTTGAAGTCTTGCACCGTAAAGGGAAGAATATGTTATTTCAAAAAGGGCGGCCTCACATACATTCAGGAACATTTCCCCTAACGCACTGTTGCTACTCCTACAGCTGTGTCATGAAATTATTTCTTCCTGACAAATGCTGTAACTCAAATAGGAAGTGACCCTTGGGTTCAATTATGTGTCAATTGCTTTTTATTCCATATGTCCTTGTTGCACGGTTGCATAGTTCTCCTATTCTGTGTTTGCTTGTTGCACACATTTTATAATATATTATGATTTTTTTCAACTGATTTCTAACTTGCAGTAGATTTGACTGTTGGCTGTTTTTCCGAACGGTTTTACTCATGCATGGATAAATTATATTGAGTAATTAGTTCCACTTTAGTATAAACCACAGATGTATAGATACTCACTCACAGTGTTAAAGCGTCTTTATCTGTCTTTTACTTCCTTTCAGTAAAATATCCAGCAGCAACAAATACCACCGAGACTGCTTTCAGTTGTGGAAGTGCTCAGATGTGCACAGAATCCAACACATAATAACTTCTCTGTAACTGCTTTGAACAGTTGATGCATCGGGCTCGATGCGGACCATCCCTGGCCCTCTCCCTGTCCCTTTCTTCATTGCCAGTGCAGCTATAGCAACTGCTAAATGTTCCCCTGGCCTCCCCTGCAACACAGGAAATGATGATCTGCGCTCTTTAGGCTCACATGTGAAGCATTTCTTACATTCAGAGGGGAGCATTTAGCAGCACATGCAGTACTAAACATTGCTGCACAGCTGTTTCGGGACAAATAGAAGTGTTCGGAGCAGCGGGGAGAGACACGGGGACCGAGGAGGGTCTACGTGCCAAGTTAACAGGTTCAGAGGGTTAACATACGAGACAGCCTGCTTTCCGCAAATTGCCGACCGTGTTGACGGCGTTTGCGTGTGTCACCACTCTCTCTCTGTGTTGACATATGTTAATAGTGGAGGAAGGAAAAGGGGCAGGAGTCGGAACGACAGAGCTCCTTTCATACCAGCCCTGACGACCCGCTGCCAGGTCATGCGTTGTTAAGGAAGTGGCAGTTATGACCTTGACTGATGTGGTTTGATGGGTGCTCCTAAAGCACTTTAAATGCACACATGCAAGTCACTGGCTCCAGTGAAGGATTTTTCTTAGTGTAACAAAAACAAGGGAATCTGGCTGGAGGGGATGTATCAGATGGTGAACATGAGCTCAAGCCGAAGCTGACAGCAAACACGGTGCTGCATCATCATTTCTGGAAAAGGTCCCCTCTCATGAAAACCACTCGCAAGCGAGAGGGCTCATGCGATTGTACGACGCTGCTAATGATTTGCCTTCTCGTTCCTCCGCCCCACCTGCACCGTTTTGCCTTTATCGTCCCACAGGGCCCAGTTTGAACACTGGTCACTCCCTGTGCTGTCATCACAACGCTTCAGTAGGATTCACAGAGAACTCAGAGAGCAAAATAAATCCCCTTTTTTTTTTTTTTTTTTGCAGGGACTTTGGCACAAACAGATTTTACAAAATCAAATTCACATGGTGAACTGGTAACATGGTAACAGAGCTAAGCAAAAGTAACAAGACTGTAATGCAGAGCGTATCGACTGGTTCAAGTATTAAAATGTCTAATTAAAATCAGATTGAATGAGGATGGATTCCCTAATTGTACAGATTTACTGTCAGGATCAGATTTTTGTGTATGTATGAATTAGGGGAAGAGTTATTGAAGGCAATCAGGGATTTGTAAAAGCTGAATGTAGGAGGAGAAGGTTTGTGAGTCTTATTACACACTTACACAAAGGCCAGACCAGTCAAAAGTGTTCACCAATATGTTTGTCAGGGGCAAATCTGTTTGAGAGCCCCTGAGCTTCAGACTCACTCAGAAAAGCTCAGGAATCCAGATGTACATTACAAAAAGAAGAAAAAAAAAGTAGATTTCTCTTGAGCACAGGGCCTTTTCTCTCACTCTCTGTCCTCAGTCTGCACTTTGCCTCTTCTCACAGATCTGTCAATGTCATTTGCGTCTATGAGTGATATTTTATACTGTGTGTCTCACAGTCAAGGAGGTGGGGTTATGACTCTGTGAGACTCAAAAGTTGAGCGGTGAGATAAATCTCGTCCCTCTGCACCGCAGCGGCGGTCAGAGCCGCGGCAGGTCACCTCCTCTGCTGTGCAGAAACAGATTTTTATTAGACGAATGTCGAGCCTCGACTTGAAAGATGGTGATAATGTGGGTGTAAGCCGTCCAGGCAATGACACACACTCACACGTGCACATTTTATAGACCCATAATCAAGCTTTTTATCTCACGTCCACAGAGATCACAGCTCTGCAAGAGGAGGGCTGCACAGACCTAACACCCTAAATATGAACCCGTGGTCGTATGTGAGAAGCAAAGCGCCGTCTTTTGTATTTGTTATTGTCTCCGTTGTGTCCAGCTGCTGCAGGGAAGGTGAGAATTTTGTTTGGGCTGCTTATGTGTGGGAGGATATTCAGCCGGGAGAATGCAGAATTAATCTGGACTCTTTGGGGAAATTGAATGAGAAGTTGTTATCCAGTATGATCTGAGATCAGAGGAGTGTGGAGAAGAAGGAATAATAAAAAAAAAGTCATGAGTGTCTGCAATCCGGTTTTTCCCCGCTATCCATCTCTTAATCAATTTGGCATGAGAAGAATGGTGTTAATAAGTATAAATACTTTCCGGTGTTGGTTTTAGCAGATGGAAAGGCCTGGCCACAAATGACAACCCACTAAGTGCCAGGCAGTAAAAGTCAACACTGGTGATGACTCACACTTTCAAAGACAACTAGCCCTGACAAACATGACACATGACTGCACAAAAAGCATGACACTGCAATTGGTTTGATGATCAAACAAGAGTTTAAGACGTCAAACTGATCAAGCAAGCAAACCTTTCCTCTGCTTTCCGTTGCTCTTTGCAGCAACAACAAAGGTATGAGGAGGGAAGCTTAAGCTTTGCCTGTGGGTGAGGCAAAGGCATCTGGTCAGAGGACCTGAGTGACCTCAAAATAGACTTGCGAAGAAGGTCAGAGGAATAGGATGTTTGCCTGCAAACCTAATAAATCCTAGTGGGGCTAAAAATTCTACAACCATGCCGACTGCCTAGAGAAGCTGCACTTATGCATCATGGTTCCCTTCAACGGGGTCTGTAATAGGAATATCACATGCTTCTATACATCTATGGACTATGCATGTTACTGGAGATTTCCACTAGAGGGCAAAGCAGAGAACTTTAGCCTCATCTAGACGCCGTAACCTACACAGGTTGCATGTCAGGTTAATTTTTGTTTCCTGCTTCACTTTCATCAATGGCGACTGAAACTTTTGCCAAAATGTGGAGAAGCAGGAGGCAATACTAAAGTGGAAACATGCTACTACCAAGTGGACCAATCACAGCTCTTGTGGTTTGCACGTAATTACATTTCTGGGGAGATACACGTCTGCTACGACGTTGGAGTCTGCATAGGGTCTGCGCTGTCACTGTAGCTATGGTGTCAACTTGACCAAACCTTTCTCTTATTCACCAATATTATGGAGAGTTTGATTCTCAGGGCCTTTCTGTCTTTGCATGTCTGTGCGGGTTTACAGTTTCCCCCCGCTCTAAGCACCGGGCCAGGTTGGCCCCCAGTGGCGGTGCGCTTGGTCTCAGTACCATCCCACCATGTTATTTCGTACTATAATGACAAATAAAGCACTTTATTTACTTATCTGAGTGAACACAGTTGCTCAGCTCAGGCTCTTGATGTAGAATTACCACCGTGCGCAGATGTAATGGTTCAGAGTTTCCACATCAAATTGAAATTGCACTAATTTGACGCCAGTGATGTTGACAAGTATATTTCTCATGGTGTAATGGGGTGTGCATTTAACCCATTCATTTGTATGCAGGTTTTCTTTTTAACGCTTTTGGATAACCCATCCATTTGTTCAGAGGAGTGAGCACACTCAGAGGGCTGGTTTAGGGGATAAGCCTCAGCAACAGATTCAAACCAGTTCCTGAATCAGCTCCTTCAACTACCCCAGAAAGCTAAAAGACATTGAATCAGTTCCCCTGTCCCCCACCATAAGGTAGTGTGCATAGTAATTACATAGCAACAAAAACACATCCCACAAGACAAACACACAAGGATGTCAATGTTACCATCTGCACATTAACACGTCCAAACAAGTTCAATCGCAAGTTTAATTAGGAATAAACACAAGGTAAGAAAATGATGGAAACATCATTAGTTTTGGACAAGTGAAACTTTAAACTTCCTGCACAGATACAATAATTTGACATGCACTTTTTAGTCTTGCAAGTTATGTCTCATATCAAGAAAACACCCAAATTATATAAGAAAATACTAAATTGTCTCTTGTGGATCCACACCCTCAGTGAGCCACCCAATCCCAACTGGTCCTGGTTAAAAGTCGTGCATATTAAACTCCACTGCGCGCCTCCCAGACTCCTCAGACAATAAAACAGACCTCATCTCTTTACAACATGACAGGAACGCCACTCTTCCTATTTCTCTTGCCTTCTCTTCCCCACTCCAAAATATTGTCTTTTTTCTGTCACTGGAGCATGGCATTTTTGACTGCTAGTCTGGTCCCACAGTAAATATTTCCAGTATAGTGTTACAGTTCCTAAATCACTTCACAGCCTCCCGTGGGGAAAGCAGAATTCCCATCTCAGATTCTCACGTGGAACGTTTTCAGCAAATATTATTGCTGCTACCCCTCCACCCTCTGCAGGGCCCAAAAGAACTCACCTTTTGGTCTTTTTCCCCATAACCTTTCCTTCCTTATCTAAGCATACCAGTCTTTCATTTTGCCTGTGTATCTAAAATTTTCCCTTTCCTCTTTGGACTTTTTTATGTCACCCCCTCAGTGTTGCCTCATCATGCCACTGACACGTCCGGCTCTCTGTGCCTCGCCATGTCTCCCTCCACAGCCTGGCTTGTTTTGACACTGTGGCACCAACGGGTTCACCTTCCGCATTACTAATCACAGTCTCACCAGTCTCACCTGCAGGGGTTCCTGACTGTTTGAACCCAGGCCACTGCTGCTGACAGATTTATAGGTAGAGATGACCAGCCAAAAAAAGAAAAGAAGAAGAAACAATAATTAATAGGACCTTTTTACAACAGTGTCTTTAAGCTAACAAGTCTCCTCATAGGGCCATCTAATTTCTTACATGCTTTTAACGATGTATATTTCGGGCCAGCTGGCAGAACTTGCAGGCTTCATGGTGCAGGGTTGATTAAGGCTGCTCTTTTGACTAATGGTTAGGGTTGAAGCTCTAAGACCAAGGGGATCGCTCTGTCATTCAGAGACAAGGTCAGCTCCAAGCCAACCCTAGCATTTATAGCTGAAGGGCAGGCGGGCCGATAATTGCATGTGCTTAAAGTACCATTATGACCTCTAATTGCTGGTATGGTAATAAAGGAATACTCTTGTTAATATCGGATTAGGACATCATAAGCTCTTAGATGTTGCTTCATCGGACCCTCATGTTTGTTGTGTTGTTCAAGAAGAGGCTGAAGTGAATAAACACAGCTTCACTAATCCTCAGGCATTTTCCAAAGCACATAATCTCCTTTGAATGAACTCTCTGTATGTATGTCGTTATCAAACAGAATAATTACATTTGTTCGACTCACTGTACTGTACACTGTATGCCCGGACGGTGAATTCTAGGGTATAACTCAAACCTTGTGTTCAAAACCACATTAGAATTGCGTTAATTTTATAAAACTACTTTTCATTGTTGCATATTTCATTATATGAAAAAAATCCCTGGAGAGGTTTGATATTATTTGGTCTGATGCCTAAATAAACCTTCTATAACCCTAACAATAACCCTAACCCTAACAGTAATGGGAAGACAAATGTTTGGTGGATTCCCCTGCTCCCTTTCCTATCTGCTGCAACTATCTATTAAAGAAAAAATGTCCGAACATATTTTTTTAATCATAAGCTGGGTGCTACCCTATTAGTTTTCTTAACTAATGATGAGGGAAAGCAACTGAGTGCGTTAAATATACATTTTTTCCTTGATCTTTCTCATCCTGGCAGTTTTCATTATTTTTTTGCAGTCATTAACTTGGACATGTGGATGACTCCGGTGAGCCGATGCAATTTCCGAAGGCTGAAATTCATGCTCACTTTGTGCCATCTTTGCAGAAGACAATAAGTTCGATAAATAAGTGTTGTCGGGGGAGCTTTGGAGTTGACTCCACAGTCTTTGTGACCCTTAGCTGGAGACTGGCTCCATTCTTGTCCTCCACTGGACACCCAAGCCAAACTTACAACAGCAACCCGTAACCTCTAACCTTCACCAACTCGCTGACCTTTCCCCCTTGATCTCTGTCCCATGCATCACAGAAAGGTCTGCAAATATGTCTCTAATCTGATCAGGGAAGACATGTGGCATCTGCCTAATTGACTTTTACGACACCCATTTCCAGAACGAAGATTAAATAGTTCTCGGATTAAGTTTCACCTGCTTCAGTGTGGTATGCAACAGGAGAGATGCTTGTGAGATGCAAGATAAACGTTGAGGTTAGTCTTTGCCTTTTGGGGTTCATGATACAGACTCCTTTGCACAAAGTGACAAATGGCCATGGTTTCTCCAGTATCTGAAGTAATTTGCTCTCGGAGAACACGTGAAACGAAAAGTGTCAACACAATGAAATTACCAAGTACAGTTTCTTTGAATTATTCTTGACTCTCTGCCAAAGCCTGGAATGAAAACACGCTTCAGGAAATTTAAACTCCCCAAGCTTAAGTTTTCCCCATGGTAGAATATGAGCTTTAATGCAGCCGTGCTGTGACAGGCACAATAATGTAGCTGCCTGAGGTGTCACGGTAACTGACTAGAGGGTGATACATTTTCTCACAGCAGCAAGTGGCTGCACTGAATGAAAGGAATGACTGTGAAATCAAGTCACTCGCTTCGCTGCCAAAACTTGGATAATAACTCAACATGAAGACAAAAAGTCTGTGGTGCACCGACAGCTGAGAATTTTTAAATACCTCACTGAGAGAAAAAAACACCAGCGTGCTTCGTGCATGTGACTGTGTGGTCGGTAAGAGTTAGCAAGCGCGCGAGCGAAACCCTTCACAAAACACACGCGAATAGGCAGACGTCCATTCACATCCATTTACACACTTGTGTCATAGCATGAGTGTTATTTTTAAGGCTCTGTTTCCACTGACCAGCCGGGCCGACAACAACTGAGCTCATATATCTGTAGTGGTGGTCTGACACCGACACGTCCCTAGGGCCCTCTGTGTCCAAGAGGGGTCGCAGCCCTTGTATAAACACTATACTTGGACTCACAGACACATGTAGAGGGGGGATATTACTAGCTACCAGCAACAAGCAGTTTGTTTGTGTCTGTCATTGCTGCGCTGTAGGTTTTGAATAGAACGATCTATAACGTCTAGTTAATCCATTAATCTCAGGATTCATGCCTGGAGATGTATCTGGGATAAATTGGCTCATACAAATATAAATAAACCACTTCGGGCAACCGCTGTCAAAGAGTAAAGCCTGCCACTGTCATATGCCACCAGCGGGCTGTAGATATAAACAGCGGTGTTTAAATGTATGACCTGATGAAAAATAAGATGCTGTAAAGCACTGAGAGCCCTCCGACTTACAGTGCCACTCCCAGAAATGTTTGACAGTTTAGAGGGAGGGGGTCGACAATTCATCTAGCGGTGAAATTTATATGATCTGTGTTGGTAGCTAACTTTAGTCTCTGGCTGCATTAAGGAATCACCCGTATATTCCTTGGCTTCACAGGACTTTCTGTGCAGATGGAAGCCGATGCTGGTCAGTAAATGCACCTAAAGCTCAGTCTGAAGCTCGCGCAATGTGTTGAATTAAACTCTGCGTTAAATAAGGAAGGGTATGCTACATGGATGTTTCAAAGTTTTAAGGCAGAGTAATGAAAACTAGGCAAGAAAGAACAGACAGTAGCTAAGCCGCTGTTGGACAGAAAAAGTTAGAACCGGAGATGGATTCAGGGTGATGGATGCTAAAACGTTACGATCAGGGGAGTGCACATGGTAGACTAAGCAGGGCTGGGCAGCTTTCTGTGGCGGTTTGAGTGAAGCAGCAGGTAGCTAGAGAGCTGTCCAAAGACATCACCGCTCTCAGGGGAAGCCAAGCAAAAGAGAAGAGGAGGAGGAGGAGAAGGAGGAGGAGAAAGCTGAAAGAGCCCTGCGGGCCAATCATCCCCATCCAGGTAGAATATATCCACAAGTCTCAGTTTCATCTTACGACTTAATAGCGTATGTTTACATCATGCATCGCTTGGTAATTTAATTTCCTTCTTTGTGCGTAGGGTTTTCCTGACCCTAACCCCAACAGTATCCAATTGTTTGTCCAATGTATTTGTTCACACCTCATGTATATCATCACCGATTAAAAACTAAAGCCCCTTCACCTCTTTGAGTTGAAACGAGATGAGGTTGAAAAATTAGTTTTTAACATCAATATGAATTCGGCGGAGACCACAGCGTTATTACTTTAGTATTGATTTGGGCAGATGAGAGATTAGAAGTGCCACTCCCTTCTGGCGGCGGGTGCCCAGCTGTACTGTAAGTAGCGCCTCTAATTGAGCCCCCTTCCTACCGCGCACACACACACACACACACACACACACACACACACACACACACACTCACACACACACAGACACGAGGGATCAATAGCCTTGTCATCAACTCAGCACCAAACCCAAGCTGCACCGTAAAGACCATAATGACGGCTTTGTTTTCATAACGCAGCATGTCATTGTTGTTCTATATTGTTTATCCCCCAACCACAGATGGTTTTAGGTGTGAACCACAAAAAAGGTGGAGGGGGGTGGTGGCTGATTTCGAGTAAGACAGAGCGCCAATTCAGGGATCTGTTTCCGAGCTGATTTCCCTAACTGAAACCATATTTCTGCAACTCGCTGGTGACATGGTTTTCTCGTGGGAAATACAGTATGAGGTGGGTCCTGCTCACTCTCTAGCTGCTTGGAATGCTTTTAGAACCCAATACCCTGCACCTTGGAGAGAGGCATAAAACGTGCATTAGCGCCTGCGACATGAAAACCGAGCACTTACTTGTGACGGGTCATGGGCTTGCTGGGTGAGTGGTGAGGGTTGAGTCCAGCCTTATAGAGGTTGTATCTGTTCCCATAGTAAGGATTGACGTGGCCTCCATAGAAAGTCCCTTTACTGTCCACCACTGAGAGCAACAGTACCAGGAGAAAGAACTGTGCAACAACTTGACACAACTTGGTCCACATGTTTTTTTTTTTCCTTTCTTTTCTTTTTCACCAAGGCCTAAAAAGTTAATTCCAGAGTCTTAAAAGGTTAAAAAAGATGTGGTAGTTTTCCTCAGAAGTTCCTCAGGGTGCAGTGGGGTTCCTCGGCACACGTGAAGTCTTGTTTTCCTCAGCGGGCCCTGGAGGAGACATGGAGCCCAAACAGCTGTAGCATCAGCAGCATCTCGTCCCATACACGCACTCAGCTTGCACGCTAACCACAATCTGAGCACATAGGACAGGGGCAGGGGGAAAACTAGTGAGGCTAAAGAGGGAGGGGAGAGGAAGAGGGCAAAGAAAACAACACAAAGGTGTGCAGCAGGAGGAGGAGGAGGAGGAGGAGGGGAAAGGAGAGAGCAGGACAGAGGAAAAAAGAGAGAGTGTGTCTCTAGGAAAGTTTGTGTGCGCACACACATGCGAGCGTGTGTGTGAGACCTGCTGACGAGGCTCGACCCTCCAAGAAATCTGCACTCGGCATGAGAGTGAGGGTGTGTGCAAGAAGCAGCGTGCTGCTCCGCTGCCTCTGAAGGGGCAGGCAGACAGACGGCCTGTATTTGCATATCCCACCCCAACTCTGCTCCCTGGCTACTATGAGACTACAAGAGGAGGGGGAGGCTGCCTGCCAATATAATTTGGTGACCCGTGATCTCTTTCTCTTGCTATATGAAGCCACAGCTTTAAATCTATTTCAAAACGACATAAAAGCTCTGCTGTTAAATTTGGTTGGAAGCCTTTCCCCCCGTGCCTTTCTGTCTTCTCACATATTTCAAGTTTTTGTCTCTTAAATCCCTCAAAGATTTTATTCCTTTTCCCCTGTCCCTTTCTTTCTCCATCTGCTCGGGGAGCGGCTGCACATCAAAGCATCGCCCCAGTGCGCGGTGCCATGTGCGGGGCCGCGGCTGCAGCCAGCCAAGACGCCGCAGAATCTGGACACAATGGACCTCCTCCGTGCTTCACTGCGGCCACTCATTAAATATCCCAACCAACAGCTTCAGTTGCGAATCACACCCCGACCCCCCGCTTGCATCTTGCTACACTTCCATATGGCTACTCAGTTCATGCATAACTGCCTCCTGTGTCTTTCGGTGGGATTTTTCCCTGGGAATTGCGCAAAATCGGTTCAGTTGCTATAATAAGAGGGCGTCTGTGTTTCGTCTGCGTGTGAATGAATCTTGAGCCCTGGGAGATTTCTACAAGCCTTCGCTGCAAGGGAGACCAAGATTGTCCTGATGGCTCTCTTCAATTTGGAGGCTGAAATCAGAGATTTCCCTTTCTCTGCTTGGCTGAAGTGCACTTTTAGAAGAAACCCAGAGCGAACAACAAAAAAAAGCAAAATACAAGCATCATAAAACACAGAGGTCGTTTTGTGTTCCTGGTAACCATTCACATCGGGTGTTCCAGAAGAGCAAAAATGACCAGAACTGTTACTGGTCAAGAGGCTATGTTCCACCAAAGATTTTGCAACCCCCTTGCAGTACCTCTGCGGACCCTCTAGGGGGTTGCTGACCCACTGTTGGGGACGTGCACTAGAGAGTTACACAGAGAACTCTCATTAGCTGTTGTAGGAACCTGGTGACTACTTTCAGACCTTGCAGTGTTGAGCACAGTGAGGTTTAGAGCCACTGAATCACAGAAATGTTGCAGATGTAAATTCTGGCACGACCGAAAATGACAAAAAAGTCTGCTCGCTGGATCACCACTTTAACTTTTCCCTCTAGTTCTCATGTTATCAGTGAGAAGGTCATGACTTGGAGAGACGCTCCAAGGAAGAGGCAGGTGTCTGAAGTGGCCTCTTTGTTTGGACCTTTGGTTTGCCGTGTCCTTCTCACCTGTGTGTGGACCAAGCTCCGTTTACCCTGCTCCGTTTACTCTTCATTTACAGGTCAGTGTGAAAGAAAAACACACGGCTTCACGATACACAAAGAGACAAAGCACACAAGCGGGAGAGTCCCTAAATAATTTCCAGGGAGCACCACGCAGAGCATGGATCGATCAAGCAATGTGTGCTCTAGCTGATAAGTGAGTGTAAACCCTTTAAAAGCGTATCTGAGTTATGGTTCTTCATATCCTTTCATCTCTTTCCACGGCACGTACTTCAAGGTGGAGTGGTGCTCACTCTGTTGCCATTTTCTTCATCCTGACTGTGCTGCACAGATCCAAAAATCTACAATCTGAGAAGTGGAAGTGGTTTTTGGGTTGTTTTTTTTTTTCTGCTGAAGATTTGCCACCGTCGCTCCAGAAACTGTCACCTCACTAAAAGCAGGGAAGACGGTGAAAAGGAAACTATTTTAAATCTTCGTCCGTTCTGGCGGACAGCTCTGCACCATTTTTCACAGAAATGACTGGCACAGTTTTCAACAGATGTCTGTCCTGGCACTTTGTCCAGATGTGAGGGAAAAGTGAGAATTTTTTAGTTTAGGAGTTCATTCTAATTATTATGAACCTCAGATAGAATCAGAGTGGTTATTTTTGTAGTGATTGGAGAATCCGACTATTGAATATTAAATGTCAAGTCTGAAAATACATAAACATATATGCCATAATATTTTAATTGCAGCGTGAGCCAAAGATAATTTCAGCCAGAATGATTACTGAACCGAGACAGTTTCTCTGTCCAGAGTCTGGATTTATTCCTTTTGTCTCCTTGTTTTTACATTTTGATTTTAATAGACCCTCATTCTGCCAATCTTGGATTTATGTTTTTGTGTTTCCTTTTCTGCTCCACTTGACCGATTCTCTAACCTGAATGAAAATCCAAGAAGGCTTTTGCGGATTTTGTTTTTCATGAAAACCTCCTGACTAATGAAATACTGTGAATTTCATACTTAATAGTGGCAGTCAGTGTTATACCGCACAATATGCAATTTCCTCATTTTTATGCAATTTGGACTCAGGATCATGTATCCTGTTCCCAGTGACATACAGCCTGTGTCCAGTTTTTCACTTTAGCTCCCAGTTTCTTATAGAGTACATCAGCATGTGCAGCCGAACGGCCCCGCAGTGAAGAGGGACAGAGTTAATGAATCCACTTTAGTGAAACAGGACACCACTCAATTAGCTTCATTTCCCTAACCCCTCCGTGAACCGTCTCCGTCCTTTGCCATCAGTCTTCTTTTTACAGGATACGCTTTTTATTAGATTTAGACACAGGAGCTATGACATAGTGAGGAACAAGTGGAGAAGATGGACAGACTCCAGTTTAGTGACTTCAGCTGCTTAGCAATGAGGACACTTGAGCCTTTCTTACAATAGTGACCTGGGGAAGCAACCCGATCTTAAAGACATAAAAACCAGGAGAATGGCTGTCATTTATTCCCATGTTCCCAAGCTGAAGTAGCCTACATGTACAAATAAAAGTGTTTCTGCGAGCAGTTCAGCTGGAAGGCATGTATAGGCAAAACTAAAGTGTTTTTTTTTTTTTTTTTTAAATTTTAAACTGCCCTCATATTCTTCCACAAGAAATTTAAATGCAAATAAGCCACTTGGTGTGTTAATTCCCACGTGGTGTGGGCCCCCCATTCTACCATAAAATCTGCTCGTTACACATGTGTACATGTGACACTAGCAATAAAATAAAATCAGACCTCCATCCACAACGGTTCAAGATGGACAGTGATAAATTACAGCTCTCTCCACTCTCCAGGCATTAAAGACCCACTGGTGGTTTCTAACCAAAGAGAGAGGAAGTAGAGCGTATTAGCTTGGGTACGGTAACGTTTCACGTGGAGCACAGCTGAAACTTACTCATGACTTTCTCAACAGTTTATTTTGATATTTAGAAGGCCCAGCTGGAAAAACATAATGTTGCGATTTTTTTTTTTTTTTTGGAACCAGTTGGGGACTTAACAACAGATGTATTTGAATTTGATGTCAGTTAAATCTTATTAAACACCATTCACAAAGTCCTGATGAGGTTAATTTAGTCAGTGAGTATTTGAAGCTACTTTAAAAAAAAGGAGTTCAAAAAGAGAGAACTTTTTATTCATCTTTGTAACATCAACAGGTCCAAACGAGTGTATTTTAGGTTTAAGTGCATTTTTCAAGAGTTGCTAAGTTTGTGTTGTTTGTACAATACACCAAAGAGCAGCCGTTGTGGACTGAGCCATTAAAAGCCCCTCAAATAAGGAGGTGGTGAGGGGGGGCTGCAAACACAACGTTTTCACCGAGGTCAAAGGACTTTCTTCCTGTGATGGAAATGGCTTCTTTTTCCACAATGAGACCAAGAGGATATGAACTCATAAAGATGTAGGTGTGGGAATGGGGTGGCATTTCAGGAGTGCACACATGAATGCACAGCAGTCACTTTTTCCTCCTTTGCGTCCACGGGGTCCCGCAGTCATCCTTAATGTCATCACCGCTCTGTGCCAGGTATGCACCAGCGTTTACTGTCACAACAGGTCTCTAATTGTATCTATTTGAAACAGAGTGGCACCATATTGAGGCCGAAGTGGTATGTAGCGTCATAGTCTACCACCAATTTTAGCTTGAACTTATGGTGCGTTGCATTTGTACTCAGGAGTCGGGATTTCTGAGTTCCGAGTTGACTCACCAAGATGGCTGCCCCGTGTGAAAACAGTAATTAGAAGCTCCTGTAAAATTCTGTTTATTATCACTTCTGATTACTTTGGTTGCATTAAATCGGTCGGAGAGACAGTATTTTTCCACATACATGTGTTATAATGTGGTTACAATGTAATTTAAGCCTTCCATGTGTTATGTGGGAACTACAAGCCCATGTCAATGGCTAAAAACAATAAAACCAAAACAGTGCAAAACACAATCAGGGAAAGCTCTCATTAAGAGTGCGTTTTTTTTCTACATTTAAGTTAAACAATTTCTAATATTTTTAAAAATTTCTGCCTCGTGTGGTCTTGTAACTTTCATGACTAAATAATTTTAGTAAAAAAAACTTATTTGTGTAGCTTAAATAGCCTAATTTTAGTTTAACATTATATGGCAATAATATCAAGATCTTTTTTAAAACTTTAATTTCACTCTGAAATGTAATTATTGAACACACCAAGTTACATTCGGACAAGAGCTTTCATGGACACGGCCATCTAGTTTCCTGACTTCTACAACTGGAACGCCGATAACTCCAGTGTGACGTCATTCCCAGTGCCGAATCCGCACTCCGAGGTAAATGGGAGGCACCAATTTTTCTACTACGATACTGAGTAGTCTACAAGATTTTAATCCACTGAATCTTAATTCCAAAAAATTAGGTATTTGAATGTGGGCACTGGACAGAGAATAAAAGTTTGTTCTACACAGTTCACGGCATCAAAGGTTGTTCTTGAATCTTATTCATATAAAAAGGAAACCAGACCAGCAGCCATAGTTTATCGGTACTTCTTTGTGTATCCTGACTGCGGAAATAGTAATGAGGCAACAAATTTCACTCAGTACTTATTTAATCGCTGCGTCATCATTCTATTTGCGCAAAACAAAGACAAGGCAGGCAAAGACAAAAACCAGGCAGGCAAACAAACGCACGCAAGAGACCTCAGCTGAGTTAGAATCTCAAACTCAGACCAGGTCCAAGTAAAACAACACATCACCCTGAGAGAAACAAAACAGGACACAAGACAGAGAGGATACACAGACAAGACGGCAAAAGAGAAACGGTGAGAAGTTGGAGGTATAAATACTGAAGGGGTTCATTAGTGAAGTGGCGTCAGGTGAGGACGATCAGGTGAGGCAGCAGGTGGCGAAGCAGGGCAGAGGGCAGCGGCTGGTTTAAAGAGACATGAGCAGTCTTTTTAGTTTAGTCTCAAAGTTTATTGCGAGCCTAATGTTTTGAAGTCGATTTGATAACCCTTTCACCAGCAATCAGTTTGATGCATGAGGAATGTACCATAATAGTAACTTAAAGGCTACCACACAAGTCAGAAGAAACACACAAGTATAAATCTTCGTAACTGAATGTCGCCCATCTGCTCAGCTGGAATCATAAATGATCACGCTGGCAAGGATGAACCGCTTGAAATAGTGATTCTTGTGCGTCTGGAAAAAAAAAATCCAAAAAAGACAAGGAGGAGGAGAATGTAGGAGGGAAAACAGGCAAATTAGTAATTCCAGTTTTACCGACCATTTAGATTTGTGCAGTATTGCATCTACTGATACGACCTTTCTTTTTTCCACCAAAACACATCTTTAACTAAATGAACATCTGCCGTTTAAGCACAGTAATTTCTTGCAGAATTTTGTTAAAGGATATACATCGGTCAGGCATAAGATTATGACCACCTTCCTAATATTGTGTAGGTCTTCCTTGTGTCTACAAAACAGTTGTGACTCATCAGAGAATGGACATGGGGCCTTCTGAGGGTGTCCTGTGGAGTCTGGCAACATGATGTTATAAGTGGGGGGCCTTTGGGGCCTTTGGGTTGACAGTAGGGCCCTCTGTTGATCATCATCCCACAGATAATCAGTTTGGAATTTGGAGGCCTGGTCAACACCTTCTGCAGTTTTTCATGTTTTTTTTTCAGATGTTCCTAAACTGTTGTGTGAATCTGTGTCAGATTGCATCCTGCTGGGGATGACTGCTGCCATCTAGGAATGTCATTGCTACAGGGTAGGGATGCCTGGTCTGGTGTAGATGGGCGGTACATGTCTAAGTAACATCCATGCGAATGCCAGGTCCAAAAGTTTCCCAACAGAACATTGAATTATCAGTGGTTTTAATGTTGTGGCTGATCGGTGTATGTATGTAGTATCAAGACTCATCAGTGCACCTCTCTCACAGCACATGTGGAAACTACCACTTGTCAAAATTCCTTCACTCTGGCCTTCAAACTGCCAGCCCAAATTATGCCAATCCTGAAAAGAAAAGAAAAAAAAATAGCATTGAAGAAAAACAGCGATGGACAGATTCCAAAATTGGTGGTGGAATACCCAAAGATTTCCCAGGAAAGAAAATTATGCTGAGTGAGGTGCAGCAGCTCAGAGGCACAAGTCCACGCCATTAGTCATAACCAGTCTGCCCCTGGTAGTAGCTGAGATCATTTTTCTTGGATGTTGTTTGACAGACGCCTCACGATCCACCGTAATACGTCTGTGCTGTTTATATTTGAAATGGTCAAGTGCAAATGTTAATATTTATGCTTGGGGGGCTAAATTGATCATGGGCATGTTTACCATAATGTCACTTGGAGGTTCTGTGCGACTTTCGACTCAAGTTGAAGACAATGCTGCACATCGACATTCACTGTGTTAGCGGTTGTACTCAGCCCATTACGTAGGGGTTCTTTTTGTCTGGAGTTTCAGTCTTAGACTCAGTTCTCATCAGGATTTGAATCTTGTGATTCACCATTTGAGTTTCATTGTGGTGCATGTTTCAACCAATAAAAGACCTCTGCTCAACTGTTCATCTTTTCGAGTTATTTTGCTGTCAACATCTCCTACAACAGTTGCAACGGCAGAATTTTGGCACCATTACTCATTACTGTTCATCAGCGTGTAAAGCCTGCCCAGACGACTTGATTGTTCTGGCAGCTCTTTGCCGGGCATAATGAATTACAAACAGACCAGCTCCAGTTTTGTGTGGCGGAGGAACTTCACGCTGGCTTCCGTGCTAGTTTAGTTTAGGGTTTTATTTTTGAATGTCTGTGGGTGGTGCCCACTTGAAACTCACAACAACTATGGTCTGTTAACTACCCAATACTCACCTGCAATTAGAGGACAATAATGTCCACTGATCCAGAACGTAATTTGGCAAGATTGTTAACAGGCCTTTGTCGTGTGAGTTTCAGTATCCACCAGTCAGAACAAAAATAAGCGACTTGGATGAGAGATAAAATGTCTTCCAGGTACAATGATGTGATTTTACTACTCATCCAAGTGGCCTCTCCCCTTGCCTTTGTTTTAGTTTTGTTTTAGACATACCGTGGATCCAGTGATGACTGAGAATCTTCACAGTCATCCATGGATCATGTTTAAATTGCTTCTGCAGATTGTACTCCTTCTGCAACACAACCTGATCACTGGCCGCCTAGAGCCAGTTTCCGTTTTCTGTTGATCAATAATGCAAAAGACTACAAGGAAGTGGCTGCTACACCAGTTAATAATTAACTACACTAAAGTTGTTTTGTCTTACCTAGTTCAAGCATGTTGCTTATATTAATCCTCTCTGCATTCGGTTTACTGCAGTGGTTGCCCAGTCCAACAGAGAATGTTTACTTAATGTGTCTTTTTGCGAAGATAAATGATGCCAGAATGTGGAGTTGAAACATAAGCCGTACAGTCACCAAACATATGATAAATATTAGGAATACGTTCAACACAAGTTTGCTCACTGAAGTCAAAAATTTCTCCGTACTTGTCTGGTTTCATCAGTTGAAAACATATGACCCCTTGAATGAGTCTGTTCTTTCTCCTCCAGCTGTGACTTCCCGAAAGTTAAAGTAAAACCAGGAAAGGAGCGCGTGCATTTAAAGAGATTAGGGATTGCGAATATAGTTTGTCAGGGTGCAACGCTGAGCTGCACACACCAGCGTCTGTACTAGATGAATGCAATGAGTTGATTAGATTTAGCAATTTTTTAAAAAAGAAAGATTTTTCTGTTCACTCTGAGCCGTTTGGCTGGCTACAAAATTACGTTTAGGATTTCCGAGGCCTTACGGAGAAATATGGCTTTAAAATGAATCTCATTTTTACTCTTTCATTTTAATCTCGACATCAAGCGAACCATAACACACGCAGACCTCACAGGTCCACAGGTTAAACCGAATCAACATTAACCGCCACAGTTTATCTAACAGAGCTTTCAAATGTAATGGTATCAGTGCTCTCCGGCAGCGGGGATCTGTAACAGCAGTGGCTGTATGAAGTCCATGTGATTTATGGCTCGCTCTTATGAAGCATGAGCTCATTCCGGCTCGCGCAGCATGCGCGCTCTGCCAAGTGTGGTTGGTGCGATGCAAAATTACATCGGATTTGTAATCAATGCTGGCGCTCTGAATGCACCAACCTGCACACACACACACATACAAGGTTAATTCATCCAGCGGGTACGATAGTCTGCATCCAGTCCACATCTGGTTTACATCATTGCCAGACCACCACCACCACCCAGCGTAGATCCATCATGAGACACACACACACACACATACATACACGCACATTTCAATATCACTCTTTTTTAATGACACATAATGCACAGCTTGCAGAGTGAGACACAGAAGCGCAGTTATGTGCCCCCCCACCCCTCCACCCCAAATGCAGGGAGGCTGTTTATACGCTGTAACATACAGTATCTAATCCCACTGTTGGAATACATCATCGTGGAGAAGTGCAGACACACATGTTAAGAGTGTCTGCGTGTGAGCATGTATGCAAACACTTAGTACTCTAATTGCTGGCTTTGTGTTTTATTGTAAATGCTGGTGGGGGTCAGTGGTCTGCAGAAAATATGAGGTGTGTTGAGATGAACGCAGACTCACAATGAGCCCCTTGTTTCCCCAGCAATGTGTTCTCAGTTGCAAAGCAATTAAAGACCGGTTTACTGGCCAGGGCCGCTCTTTTCTCTGGACGTGACGCAACCCTCCAGGTTTGCCCAGCTGAAAGCTGAGTGATGGGCATGCATACACGCCGGTGAGTACAAACACAGACACGTGCATGCGGAGACATAAACAGGCACACATGCACGCACATGTCACTTAAGCTTAGCCACAGTTGGCAGAAGGAAAACACTCCACATTATCGCAGCACAAGGGATGCCCTGTATGCCGGTGTATTTATTTTTTACTAAACTTACAATGACAATAAATCTAGATGTGTGACAGAAACCTTACACTGAAGTCATTAATGTGTTGACTCAGCGTAGATTTAATGAACACGGTTCCTTATGTTAAACTTTTATTTATGCAGAAAAAGTTATAATTTCAGGGTGGAGTAGTTTATATTAGTGATGTCAGCTTCCACCTGTTCAAACTTTTCAATGAAGAACAAATACATCATTAGTAAACCGTTGTTTTAGTGCTATTTGACTCCATATGCATGACTTCAACCCAACTGAAGTCATTCTCACTGAAGACTACAACTATTTACAAAATGCTAAATGAAATAAAAAGATAAATGCATTTATATGGCCCGAAACATCATAGTATTCCTTTCCTCCTCAGTATACTCAAAATCAGTCTGCTCCATGTGAAGGGAGCTGAATTCACTGAATAGTGAAAGATGACCCAGACGGACCGAGACAGACCACGTTTCCAGCAGCGCTGTCCACATTGATTACAGCTTCGTTCATCTTTGGCAAACACTTGTTTTGCTAACGCCATGTTTCTGTCCTTTCCAGAAATTCATTACTTCACCAGATGCTTATTCAATGAATGAATGTATTTGTCCGATGGAGACAAGTGGATCCAGCGTTGATGTGATTATCAGGTGCTAATCAAAAAAACAAACAAACAAAAAAAAGAACAACCAGCAGAACAACCAGCAGTGTTGTTGTCTGGTTTGTAGACTTTGTAGAGTGGTCCCAGGAAAACCGCCTACTCCTGAATGTGGACAAGACCAAGGAGCTGGTCACTGACTTCAGGAGGAAGATGACACCAGTGGAGCCCATCACTATCCAGGGCCTGTAGCTGGAAATGGTGGGAGTCCATGTAAACAACAGGGACAATATGATGGTGTGTACAAGTAGGCTGGCCTAAGTAGACTCTATGTCCTGAGGAAGTCTTTTAATGTTTGAAGTCTGTTGATTGCCTAGTGCTTTGTACTTTGCTCTGGAAGGAGTACCAGCAAAAAGGATATCAATAGGATTGACAAATTGATTAAAAAGGCTGGACATGCGATTGGCAGAGAGTTGGAGACACAGGAAGACACCGGACAACGTACTCTCCATCATGCACAATCCGTCTACTAAACCACCGGACTAGAAAGGGACGGAGGAGCTCATTCTCCAACAGAATGATTCAGCACCACTCCCACAGTGGACGCAACCGAGCTACTGTCATCAAGCAAGTGTGGTGGTTAAATGTCTCCATACCATGATGTTAGTGACTGAAAAGAGGTCATCAGGTGGTAATCTTTTCCTACTGAACACATTATTGAGACAATCTGATCTGGCCAGCATGTTCTGAATGAGACATTTTTATTCTGACTGTGCAGGTAAACAAGTAGGCCTTGTGAGACAAACACTGCTACTGTGCTTCAATTTTGTATGCGAGTCTCGAGTGATGATGGGTACTCGATCAGACTGAGCATGAATCCAGCTAAATTCATTGCATAATTCTTGCATGACCAAAACTAATTACTTAGGACGCTTCCTTGCCTTAAACCACAGGTCTTCAACAGGGGATCCGCAGAGGTACTGCAGCAGGGGTCGCAACATCTTTGGTTGATTAGACATTTTTTATAAATATTTTATAAATTTGCCCCCACAAATTTAAATTTCTTTAAATACACATTAACATGAATCCAGCATATTTTAGTAAAGGGATAAATGGAGGCAGAAGACATTATCTTTCAGTGTCCACCCTATGGTCGCACATGTTTGAAATTAAAAAATGATAATCATAATGTTTGAACCTGTGTATTATTTGAATAGCTTAATACTAAATGCGAAATGATAATAATAATGTATATTCCTAAATAGCACTAGGCTGAGTGTAATTTAGAACAAATACAGTATAGTAAGGAGGGGGTCCCTACTTAATCTCTCCATCAGCCTGAAAAATGTTGAAGACCCCCGCCATAAACAGTGTTCACTCTTTTAACCAAAGAAGGTCGGTGGGTCTCAGATAGTTGTGTGGTTAAATATTATTGTATCTCAGGCAGTATCCAGGGCTCAGACTGGTATGTGTGTTTTCACAGGGAGACTACCACACTGGGCCGATGAGCCTTGTGACCATGCCGCAGGGTGTGTGAACGGGCATAACTCCATAAGACGTGGTCTTTACATTCTTTTTTCCCTTCGCCTCCTCTGAGTTACAGCAAAACAGACACACATGTTGAAGAAGGATTATTGTGATTTTGAAGAGACTTGAAATGGGGTCCAGCATTATTCGGCTCACATGGGGTCAATGGGTTTAGGATTTTAGCTGTGGCTAATTCTATGCTGTTTTTATAGCCAGTTTCAGAAGTTAGTCCAAATCTCCCGTGTCACTTTAGATAGTTTAATCACTAAAACAGGAATAAATCAGTCAAATAAATGGGCTCTAGTTGTTTTCTTCTGACAACGGCTCCTGTTATCATCTCCTTATCTGTGGTAGAAGCTCACAGCAGCCCTTGTGTTCTTGTGTTTGTTCTCTTTCCTGCGACTGGAAAACAACACAAATGGGTCCGTCACTCCTGCATCGTTGTGTGGTGTGCGTGAAGATAAGTGTGTTGGTGTGTGCCCTCATTTTGTGAGCCGGTGTGTGTGTTTTTCCCACACACACACCAGGGGGTTGTTAATGGTTCACACGAGGTCAACACTTAAAAAAGGGTCGTAAACTCACAATACTAAAGCCATCATTGCCTTTCCTTGCCCATATCCTTGAATATCACTCATCCGTCTGAAAAACTTGTCAGGTCTCATTCTTCAGTTCTTACCTCTGTGCCACCGCCGGCTACACAAACTCTACTCTCATTCTCTCTCCGTGTTCCTATCTTACGATGCCCACTAACGCCCAACCCCTTCTTCTTTCATCACTCCCCAATAATGAAGGAATTTTATTCTCCAGGCTGGCCGTTGTAGCTCTCCGGCTGCAGCTTGGCTCCCATTCTAAGCTGATTGTGTAGTCTGTTAGCTGTGATCGGGGCCGGTGTCACCACCCACTGAAAAACTCGGACGCGGTCCAAAACCACCTTTTACAATGGGACCATGCGCCAGGAATCACAAAAAGTTTTCACTTTTCCACAGTATGACTGACTGGTGCCAACTGGTTTCTCTCTGGCCCGTCGGTGTAAAAAGGACTTAACTGACAAAGCCCTTTGGAGTGCCAGTCAAAAGCAAAAAAAAAATACTCCCCAACACCCAGCCACTTTCTTCTAGCCACAACAAAACAAAGAATTACTGGTAAATTGCCTCTCAATGCAGAAAAGATTAAATTAGATTTTTTTTTAATATGCAACAAGAAGCACAACAAGCCTTGTGGGGTTAAAATTCAAACGTACACATTATTGTAGCACAAGAGATGCCCTGTACGCTAAACTAAAACTAATAAAGTTAAAATGAATTAAACCAGAGGGTCAAAGAGTCTACAGCCAGTAGTGTTCATTAACAAGCTGGGAGTTGAGTTGAGATGCTGGCGTGGTGGAGAAGAAGAACAAATGGGAAAATGGAAGAGATAATGAAAATAGACAGCCCACATTATCTACTAAGATCTTCCTTATTGAATTTTTGCCTGCTTTTTTAAAATCTTGGTCTACGACACTTTGACATGTTGGGGGTTTAGGATTGCTGGGACAGTGAGGTCCAGTGACTCAGCAGGTTGGTTTAAATAAAATAGTCAATTGTCAAAACCACATTTGCTTCCAAAGTACAATTGTCTATACACACTCACTGGCCACTTTATTAGGTACACTTTAAAAGGTTGGACCCCCATTTGCTTTCAGAACTGCCTTAATTCTTTGTGTCATACTTTCAACAAGGTGTTGGAAACATTCCACAGAGATTTTGGTCCATATTGACATGATAGCATCCCACAGTTGCTGCAGATTTGTCAGTGATGCGAATCTCCCGTTCCACCACATCCTAAAGGTGCTCTATTGGATTGAGATCAGGTGACTGTGGAGGCCATGGGAGTACAGTGAACTCATTGTCATGTTCAAGAAACCAGTTTGAGATGAGCTTTGTGACATGTTGCATTATCCTGCTGGAAGTAGCTGTCAGAAGATGTGGTCATTAAGGGATGGACATGGTCAGCAGCAATACTCAGGTAGGCTGTGGCATTTAAACCATGCACAATTTGTACTAAAGGGCTGAAAGTGTGTAGAAAATATCCCTCATACATTTACACCACCAGCAGCCTGGGCCGTTGATACAAGGCAGGATGGATCCATGCTTTCAGGTTGTTTACTCCAAATTCTGACCCTGTGAATGTCTGAGCTGAAATTGAGACTTGTCAGACCAGGCAACATTTTTCCAATTATTTATTGTCCAATTTTGGTGAGGCTGTGGGAACTGTAGTCCCGGTTTCAGGTTTAACTGCAGCCATGTGCTTGGCTGATTAGCTCTTTGTGTTAACAAGCAATTGAACAGGTGTACCTAATAAAGTGGCCGGTGAGTGTACAGTTCTGTAAGCACCAGGACCAGAGCAGCTTTGAGCTAAAGTTACAGGTCCACAGGTGGACAATGGCATGAGCGCCAGGTATATATAATTTTTTACCATCCTAGGTGGGCATGTTAGCACACTATTTGCTAAAACGCACTGCTGCCAGTAGCTATATCTCCCTAGTGGTCACTCACAGTGTTGCAAAAATAGCAACAACAAAAATTCCCAGAATGGAAAAAAAAAACTTCTTATAGACCATGGAGCCATGTGTAAAACCTTTTGCCCAACACATACAACTGAAAGCAAGTTTTTCTTTTTTGAAGAAAAAAGGAGAATGAGAATAACACTTCTGAACAAATAAACACCACCTAAAAGCTACAGACCACCAGTTGCTTCAAAAGGAATTCCAAAAAATCCCTCTTGCATCAGTGCTTATGATTTATGCCATGTCAAGCTAGGTTTATTAGTACAGCCATTAATCAAAATTGCAGTCTGAAAACCCTCACAAGACTGACATTATGAAACATTATGCAAACCAAACACTCTCTAAGTATATAGCCTTGATTAAAGCGAAAGAAAGGAGGAAACTTTGAAGATAATATTTGAGGACTATCAGGCAAACTTCATGAACTGCACACAGCAACTCAGCTAGTGTGAATGGTTTCAAACACTTTGACACTGGTTTAGGTTTTGGCAACTAAATATCACCACAAGTAAAACTTAGATAGAATGTACGATGGTATGAGTAGAAAATAGGCTGAAGGAAGAGCCAGCCCATACTGTACTTATTCCTCTAGAAATGACAAGCTTCCATTTAGGACGCTATGCTCCTTTAGGGATCTTTGTGGAGGAGCGAACTTGTTACCTTCACGGGAAGGTGCTCAGGGAGCAAAATGATGATGTGTCCATGGAGCTCAACAACCCAGCCACTTTGCCTGCGTGTTGAGTTTATGATTTATAAATGCCACTGACAGAGGAAAGGAAAGAAAAGAAGAGGATCTGGCAGAATGCACAGCTTTCTCCAGGCCGACAGGCACCACTGACCGTGCGGTGATCTAGGACCGTGATGAAGGCTTTTATCACCGGTGGAATTGGCGCGGCCTGTAATCTTTTTCTCTTTTTCTCTCTTTTTTTTTGTTTTTGACCCTTGCCACCCACATAGCGCTCCGAGAACACACGCAGACACAAACACTTTCTAGCATTGTTCAGCCCGCTGCCGGTGACATTTATGAGTTTCATAAACGATTTTCTTAGTCCTCTGGGGAAAAAATGCGGAGCCGAGTGAGTTTATTTTCTGCACCACAAGTCATCGCTTCAGTTGACTCCTCATCAAGTAATTGGAAAATGGGAGCCACAGCACCTCATCACTTATCTGTTATTCAGCTTAAACTGAGGAACACAGTCAACTGAACTCATACAGTAAAAAAAAAACTGAAGTGGTCAGATTGTGTTGTTGAGTTTAAGCTGCACTTTTTTTTCCCCCTAATTTCCTGTGAGCTGAGCAAAGCAGACATGTAGTAGCGTAAGGCTCATCTGGACTACAGCCTAACGCCGCTGATGCCAAGAACCCCTGGCCTGCATACCTGAGGGGGCCAAGACAGGACAGAGGAGTCAGAGCAGGAGCATCAAATATGCCGACATTCAGCCCAAACACTGTGATAAGCTGAGGGTCCTCACCAGCCTTGGAGCTTATGTTGTGTATGTTAGCAGAGATTATGTGTTTCCTTCTTTCTCTAGACACTGAAAAGATATACCTACAGAAAACCAAATAATAACAAACAGCACATATGGGAGGATATTAGACAGTAAAGCCCACCTCTCGACTGTAGCAACCCAACTACTTAACCTTTGAGTTAAATGACTCAGAAACATACTTTTCAGCTGTGTGTCTCTATTGAAAGAAGCGCTACTTTTATGTGGTAGATAAATGATATCAGGAAAGGCAGAGCTGTCAGTAAAAACAGGGTCCAAATCATCCAAATCACTAAATGTGGAAACGGTTCTGTCATAGCATGGGCACCGAAAAAGGTTTGAATACCTGGTGTACCCAGACTGCTCCATGTTGCACACCAAACCAATACGGGTTGGTTAGTACATGAACCAAACAATTAATGTCAGATGTCTGTTCGAGTCTACTAACACTCCTGGTGCAAAAACTCTAGAGCTCAAACTCCAACTTTAACTTTTGGTAGCGTTTCAGTTGTTGCCTTGACAGCCATGCTATAAGCATTTCATGCATTTTTCCACATGCCAAACCATTGATTTTCTTTCCTTTTTTTATGGCTGTGTAACAATGACTGGATTATGCCCCATTGAGCAATGCCAGTAAACCTCAGTTATACTGTCATTATAAGCATATGCAAGCATCAAATATGGTTTGTGCAGAAGTACAAATCATACACAGCCTTTGTTAAGAAAAGGGTCTTTTTCATCTCTTGACCTCCAAAGTTCCGGGTTGAAACAAGTTTAGCTGATGAGAATTGCTATAATTAAAGGCGGTGTACAGTTAAGGGCACCCTTTCTTCAAAAGATGTGGACTAATATTGTTTTAGATGATAATTGAAAAGCTTCGGCCGACTGAAATAAAACTGCATATTCTGTTCTATTTTTATAGTAATCACGGCACATTTGCTGCCTTTCCTTTCCATTCACCCACAGTCACACAGGACAACCTGCCACTCCACATACCTGGTGGAATTATCCCAGCACACTTAATGGATCACACGTGCCGTGGTCCATATTGGCACTTGGTCCAGTCGCTCTCCGCTCCCCGGGGCCAGGTCTAGTAAAAGCCTTCTATAAATAAGGCCAACTGTTTCTCTGGAGCTCATAAATCTGCTAGAGCTGGATTTCTCTCCATTGTGGCATCTGGCGTCATTTGTCACATATGCGGTGAGCAATTAGGTATAAAAGAAAACCAGGAAACCCAGCAGAGGCCGCACTGGCTGGTGCCAGCAGCCATTGCTATGTTAAACTTCACCACAAAGAAAACTCGAGCCACAGCCTCCGGTGGAGAACGGTGGAGGGCAGAAAATGACTCAAAAAACCAAAGCACCGGCTCTCAGAAATGACCTCATTGTTTTCCAGTGAACGATGTAGCTGAAGTTACAGCATCCTTGTTTATGTCCATCACAGGCTAACAAGCGTTACAGACTGAGCAGAAATTGCAATCAAAGTCCTTAGCTTGCATAATCTGCAGATGTTATCCTGAGATCTGCACCCTTAAACTAACCGAGGGATGCGGTGTAATTACAGGCAGTAAGTACGAAACCACACAGAGAGGGTGCATGTGTGCACATGCAAGTCATCAGATGCTCGTTGATATAAAAACGGCAAATTGATGGAGTCATTGTGCAGCGTTCCCTGACTCTAGTCCTTAGAGGTCAGTGTATTTCTGTCTTTTTATTCAAACAGTGCAAACCAGAAACTGAAATAGTGGCTTCCTGCGTCACACCCAGTCACTCTCTGGTGCCAGTCAACATGATACGAGAGATCTGTCTTAGAAGTTTTGAGACCATTTCTCTATTTCTGAATAGCACAGGCTGTGTATTATAAATGCTGACATACAGAAAGGAAAGGAAAACAAAATCTCAAAGTCCCTTATGTGATTTTGAACCATAAGTGCTTGTGCTGATTGTCAAGCAGATTCAGGACGGAAAAAAATAAATAAAAATACTAATAAAAAACATTCCCAGGTTTTCCCACCAGGAATCTAATTGCTGCATCTGTTACCCTTCACAGTTGAACCGCAAATAGGAGGTTTCACAGTGCGAGGGTCAAACGTCAGAGCTACTGTCCCAACAGAAACAGTATTTGACACTCTAATGACGGCAGACAAGACACAAGTCAGACCTGCAGCACCGAGAGCCGTAAAGGAATTATTGTCTATAAACATTAATAGAAACATCTGCGGCCATGTGCTTGCGTTTAAATCTGTACTGTTAAGAATAAGAAAGATTTAAGGCTCGACCGTAGCCACTTGCAGAATCCATCTGGTGTGAGGAAAGGGTTCACCTCCACCTTTCAACCCCTCCTATTTCTCCTCACTTCCTGATCTGGCATCTTCAAAGTCAACGACTACTGCAGCAAGCACCTGTGCCAATAAAGATAAAAGCATAAAATACACACATATGTACACGCATTCCAGCACATGTGCACGCATAGTCATGCACAGATGTAAACACACTGAGGCTCATGTATTTTATTTTGTTGCTGATTTTCACCATGAACAATGTGGATTAACATCCAAATATCTGTGACACAATAAGTCTTGTTAAATATAATAGTTTGTTTCATATAGACAGACATGCTGTCTCTGTCTAGACGATCATTAAAGGCCGAGTGTGAGTGCGCGGGGGCAGGGGGCGACCCATTTGGGAACAAGCGGAGTCTGAATTTGCGGAGAGAGGGGCTCCAGAAGAAGAATTCTTTCTATTACCAGCCTGCCCTTTCCACTTACTCTCCCCGCGATGAACACAAAATAGCAACAAAATGCTCCCTTTTGGGGGCTTTGACCTTCCCAGTGGGAAAGTGGTCCTGAATGATGGAGCGAGAATAAGGGGATGAGTGTGTATGGCCTGAGAGCGGAGTGCGATCAGTGATGCACGTCGAGCCATCAGCCCCCCCAAACCCTTCAACCCGTCAACCACCCAGTCCCCCCTCGTTACCTCCCACCACCATGCCTGTCTATAACATTCTTCCACCTTGCACCCCGCTCTTTCCATACCTCTTTCTTCTCCTCTTCTCGTGGATCATATATAAAAAGAGGAGGCTCATTTCAGCTCACTGATAGTGGAATGCAATTTGCAACATTAACCCCCTAAAGCATCTTTTTCTTACTAAAACCCACCTCTGGGTAATTAAGCTGCGACTAGGATCCTCCAGCAAAGGTCAAACCTCTTGACAAGTCAAATATGTCCCATGTCTGCTGCAGATTTTCAAAATGCAAAAGTTCAAATGTCATATCCTCTTGTTAAATGACTTCAGCTCCGACCTTTGACTCTTTTGTCTCAGACAGAAGCTGCGCCAGCAAGTTCAAAGGGTTGCAGGACAGACCTGTGGCGTTGCTGCCATATACAGAGGATTGCTTTTCGTATGAGGGGTGCCTGCGCGATCGTGTGTGCACATGCACGCCACTTCGCACGCGCTCACATTCGCGTACTGACATCTCACTTAATGATGGTAGCCATTCAGCGAGCACTGGGAGCCAGCGCTCCTGCGTCACTGAAAAAAAATGCAATGCACCTAAATTAGACAAAGCACAATGCAGCTTCTGTTGTTACAGTGAAACTCGCCCCTCTCTGTCCCCAACACACATCTGCAAAATCATTAACAGATGTCTAAAGAGCGCACTCCGGCCAGCGTATCGCAAATACATGCTCAACCTAACTATATTATTCAGTTTTCTCAGTTAAAATGTCTGGCTCCGCTCCTCTTTTTATCCCCTCTTGCTCACGTGCTGAAGCACCCGGGGCCAAGGGGAAAAACATAAACCTGCAGAAAAACGTACTAACTTTTATTCACTCATTCTCACTTCTGTGCGCGGGGTTTTACTTTTGCATAATATTTATCCGAGTTCAAGAATGACCTCACTCATTTATTTTGTCATTTTCCTGCCAAATTCAGTTTTTCTAAAAGCTTTTTTCTTTTTTTCATAGGCTGAAAAGCAAATTTCAACAAAAATCAAAGAACAAAATATTGGTATACGCAGACATCTATTGGGTATCTGCCCGTTTTGCCTTCTCTGAGCTCATTAAGCCGCGCACCTTCTGAAGGGAAGTGAACAACAAGGGAATGCTGCTCAATTCCCTTACAACCTGCACGCCCTTCATCATCTGCAACTGCAATAATTATCACCTCATCATTAGTCCTCCGCGTTTTCACAAGCCAAAGAGAAAGCGCGAAAGATGCGCCTGGGCAGTCGCTTGCCAGCCAGTTAAGTTGGAGGAGTGCGGTTCGGTGGAGTAAGGAAAAAAAACTGGATGGACTCCACTGTGAGACACAACACACTCAGGAATTTACAGTTGGTCTCATAAAGCCAATGAAAAGCAGAACTCTAAAACAGCAGGCGTAGTCATCCCAAAGCAAACACTGGGAAAGAGAAAGACGTGAGCCAGTTAAAAAGTTCTGAATGAACAACAACAAGCAAATGAGAAGCAGAGAGGAGTGGAACATCACGCAGTGTGATTCGGTTAGCGTCAGTTAGGGAGCATTACTCGGTTAACACCTGCAGATTCACCCCTGCAAACTCACTGGCATGGCTCTTAAACACACCACCGCTTGGCTGCGAGATCAGAGCAGCCGGGTTTAATTAAATGGTGTGTGGTTTTCAGAGTAAAGTGATAATATCTATTAGGGCTTACAGGATTAGTGTCGGTTACGGGCGAACTGTGGAATGTAGAGAGAGTGTGGTTACACTAGTCAGTCGGTGCAAATCCACGAGGTATTAGTCTGCTTACAAATCCAGGGGTTTGTGAAGCAGTGTTGCTGGTCAAGGCTGGAACACAGTGGCACCGTTAAGGCCAAAACTAATGGAGTCCTGCCATAGATTACCTCATAACCAGGATTTGGCTTAGTTACACCGGATTAAATTTGTGTTTGTGTGTTTGCGTAGGAGAGGGAATGAATACAATAGAAAGCAACTGACTTTTAACCAACACAGCAGCTGTGCTGGTCCTTCTGGAACCGCACATTCATCACTTTGGGACCGCGTTAAATTATGCTCCTGTACATTTGCATGTAAGTGTGTGACCTGAGACGTTATAAATGGACTTGGTTTCAAGTTCAAGAGCTTTCAGCAATGCACTAAATGGAGGGGAAAGAGTGAATGGAACCCAGAACCGACAAGAAATCACATGTTTCTGAGCCAAGTGATCCAGAATGAATATGTAAACAAAGCTGCACTGGATTTCCATTAGACATCTGAATGAACCCTGGGCTGCTGCTGGTGCTGGCCTCTCACTTCATGTTCCAACATTAAATTAGCACACTAACTGTAGAGGCTTTCCAGAGGACATGAAGAGACGGAGGAGAAAGAGAGGGACGGAGGAGTAAAAGAAGCTCATTACAGAGATAGCATGGAAACTCTTTGCATGTTTTGCTTTTGTTTGTATGGCATTTGGCTGGTGTTTACCATTAGCATGGAGGGTCGACATTTGGACCGTGGCTGTTAGGCGCTCTCACAGGGCATCACACAACAAAGGCAGGAGTCTGTCAGTCTGCGCAGGGAGGCCCCTAGTCATGCCAAACAGGGGCCCGAGGCCAATTCATCTGCCCACGTGTGACCATGTGGACGGACCAGGTCCAGCAGTTGGTACCAATACCACTGAAATTCTACAGTTTTCATGCAGTACATGTGTTCACTGAGGACGAAGTTTAAAAAGCGAAGCCGGCGCAAGAACGCAGAGAACAGCAGATGTTCATGAAGGCTAACAACTGAAACGCTGTCGCTTTGAATTCTGCATGTTTGGATCTGAATGACTGTTTCTGCGGACGATGTTTGCATGCCGGCATTTCGTTGTCTGTGACCATTCGCTAACGTGTTCCCAACTGACTGGAAATTCAAACCACCTTCACAGACATTTCCACGTGATGGAAAGTCCAGTCTGAACTGACTGCCATCACGTAATCAAAAGGCTGATGGAAGGTTCGTTTAGAGAAAAATGACAGAACGTCATGAACTCATGTAAAAGTATCATATTGTCCTCCTTACAGACTGAGTTTTTCTTTTTGGGACGGAATAGTGGGTTTTCAAATTTAGATTATCACATCAACTCAGGAGAGCTGCAGACAAGACCTCAGCACTGGTCTGAGTGAGAATAGAATAGAATAGAATAGAATAGAATAGAATAGAATAGAATAGAATAGAATAGAATAGAATAGAATAGATCTTTATTGTCTGTGATGAGTCTGTTTGTCCTTGCGTTTATTGACCTGAACCATCTGCCTGAAGGCACAGGTTGGAACAGGTAGTGACAGGGATGGTGGGTGTCCTTTAGGATGTCCTGTGCTTTGTTGAGACAACGGGAGCTGTGTAGTTATTCCAGTGTTGGGAGAGAGCAGCTGACGAACTTTTGGGGTGGTGTTGATGAACCTCTGGAGCTCTTTCCTCTGAGCCACTGTGCAGCTGCTGCACCATGCACAAATACAGTGTGTCAGTATCTTTTCGACGGTGGCACGATGAAAGGACGCCAACGGTCTGTGAGTGACATTGTTTCTCCTGAGTCTTCTCAAGAAGTGTCTGCTGGGCCTTTTTCAGCAGCTCAGAGGTGTTTGTGCTGCAGGAGAGGTGGATGCGTGAAGGTGCAAAGCAATGAGACAGAGCAATGAATTCAGCGAGATAAAGAATACATTAATATCATTTGTCTTCAGGCTTGAATTTGTGCAGAGGACCAAAAGTGTCCTGGAAATAGTAATACGTTATAATATACTGTGCATTGTTTTCTCATAACAAAGCTAAATGTGAACCGCAGAAGCTAAGCAACAAAGACAAAGAAAACTGAACACAGTAAACGTAAGAACGACGGGGATTTATGTGGATACTTTTTTTATTTGAAGTGTTTATTGATGAATTAAATTTCATTTATGAATCATTTTTACACTCTCAAATAATGTATTATGTTACAATTTGCAATATTCGTTGATAAATTTGGGATAACTTGTAAACAGCCATTATGTTGTCACTGATCTAAGTCTCATCCTATAAATTACTGCTTAAAATCATCCTTGTTGCAGCTCGCAAGAGAACTTCGCACAGAAGTTTTTCCTTCACGTGATTATTTTTCTACTAATTTTTGGACGCCGTGTGACTGTAAGATTTTATCGGTTCGTCCATAGCACTCTCTCAATCGTCATTACTTTGGCAGATTTCTAAGTCGGCAGTCTGATTGGACCGTTTCTTTATACCAACACAGCTCATACACAGATGGCTCACTGGAAGAGTACTTCAACCCAGATGAAACGTTTGGAAGCTATCAGTGTCGATAGACGACACTTTTTTTTTTTTAATGCCACATGCTTCTCAGATTTGGACTGGTGTGTTGCTGCTGAAAGCCTTTTCCTGTTTTTGACTCTGAGATCCGCAGCCACACTGAGATCACGCTGGACAATGAGGGAACCGTTTTCACTGAAGATGCATAGTCCGCCTGCCAAGACATGCGCTCAGTCTAAACACGCTCGTCGTACTGGATATCAAGACGAACACTTCTCTCAACTCTTAATGGCCAGGTATGAGGCTTAGCAGTCAAATCAGTGATATATCCAAAACACTCACTTAGTGGAGGAAGTACTTACAGCGAGTGAAGGATTCGAGGAAAGCTCTGTTTCACGTCCAAGTATGAAACAACAATTGGAGTGATGGCTGGGAAATGGGAGAGATTTCCATGGGGTTTGAAGTGGAAAACTCCCTGCTTTGATGGGCTGATGATGATGATGATGATGATGATGACTGGGGTTGCTGTAATCCGGGTGGTCAAGGATCGCAGCTGTCCCCGTTCCCTTCAGCCATGCCAGCTGGACGTGGCAAGACCTGAGGAGCCACTTGGACCAGAGGGACACAAGCCAGGTTGATGGGGGGAAACAGATTCCCTGGTATAATTGGCAGAATTAGTAGCAAGAGAGGGTACATCCACCAGATTAGTGGCATCTTTGATAGCAGGGGCCGAGGACAAAGCCAGTGGTAACTGAAGACTTTGGCGCTGTCGCCTTGTATAGAACAAAAACCAAAGGAGACGATGCACAGAGAGAAATGAATGAGGAAAGGATATGAAGCTCAAAGGAATCCACTGAGAATACTGACGAAGTTTGTAATACTTCATTGCTCTCGCTTTGTAATCTAACCTGCAGCCTCTAAAGATTACCTCAATTACAGCACTTTATCTGGCAGCTCAGCTCTGTGTGTGTTTGTGGTTAAGCTCTGCACGTCCTCCTGGTTATTGCTGTGTGGTTTTTCCACATATTTCACAGCTAAATTTGCCTCCGTGGATCAATAAAGTTTTCTATTATCGCATCTCTAATAAGAGATACGTCTCCTGTTTTTGTTTTCACCCCGTGCGACCGATCATTACAAACTTGGGCATGCTTTCACACTTCGTGCAATGGATTATATAATATTCTTCCAGGGAGATTACTCGGTTTCCAGGGAAGCGTGGTCAAACAACAGAGTCGACACCATACACGTCGTTTCGGATGGGATCCGGTTCGCTCTGCTCTCCGCATGCTGGCACATTGACAGGGCATCAGAAAGCCGCACGGATAAATCTTCCACAACGAAATATTCACATCTGTTGACCAGAGATACAAGTAAACACAGGAAAATAAAATATCATGGCGAGGGGCAGAGTGACACGTTTACATTTCCTAATGCAGTAATGGGGAGAGGGGCAGAGAAAGTGAAAGTGAGAACAGGCATGTGGAATCTGGATCTTGCGGAGCCTGCCGGGTTTCATTACGGCAATCTCGCGTCACATACTGGAAATAAACATGGCACAAAAAAACAATGAGTTGCAATCAGCCATAATTCATCCCATTGTGCAAAGAGCCCAGAGCATCAGCGCTGTGGTTGATTAGACACAGACATAATAGTCAGTTAACATAACGCAGGGGTGGCGATGACAAAAGGAGCGAGTATTTCGCTTTTAGCTCATTATCGTTAAACCACAGAGCTAAACACGTGCTCACTTTCATGCATTTATCTTTGTTTTATTGCATAATGTATCCATCTGTGTGGGCAGATAGAGCCCAGCATGTCACCTCCCAGTGGGGTGATTAGTTTCTCTCTGATCTTCACTGAGGCCCGATGATGTGGTGTTGTATCAGTCCATCTCCTAGATGAAAAAGCATGTTTTCTCATTCGCAAGCGTCCCAAGGGAACTCCCAACTTTATCCCTTCCAGGCAGTTAACCGATCACATGTCCGTGTACACGCACGCTTGTGGGTGTCCAGCCTGTAAAAGCACAACAGTTTTAATGGGAGCAGCAAAGGCACAAAGACATCTGCGACTGAGTGCAGCGCAATTTGACCTTCTCTCCTCTTAAGCAAACACTCGGTGGAAACTCCTCGACACAGTGGAAGGAAACCACAAACGCACATGCACATGCACGTGGAGTAGATGGAGTGGAAAATACTAGTGTTACTCAGTTTGTGAGAACTGTGTAATCAAGACAGAGGATCGAGAGCAGCGCAACAAGTCTGTATCCTCGCTGATAAGCAGCAGCCCCTCTCCTATCATGCTTTGGACCTTTGGTTTACAGAAACTTCCATTAGTGCTTCCAGATTTTGTCTGCAGCTGGATGAATGAATAAATAAACTAATAAAATAAAATCTTAAACAAACAGATGTCTTGTCCAAAACAACAGTTAGTAATAACTTCATTTATATAACTTTCTTCTAAACTGGGTGCTGTTCTCACATAGAAGTGAGTGGTTAAAATGCTAAATTTAATTAAAGCTAAATAAAAGTGATTAATAATGATTCTCTCCAAATAAATAACACAGAATAAAGCTATAAAATAGGAATGAGGCACAAGCCTGCAACAGTTCAGTGCCGCTGTACAATATCCCTTCATTTTTCATACTCAGCCTTTTCTGATTTTTATCTATGCTTATCACTGTTCATCTCCCAACCACTCACACCAATTTTCATCGATCAGGCATAACGTTATGACCACCTTCCTAATATTGTGTAGGTCTCCTTTTTGCCTCCAAAACAGCTGTGACTCCTCAGAGAATGGACATGGGCCTTCTGAGGATGTCCTGTGGTGTCTGGCAACAGGATGTTGTTAGTGGGGGTCTTTGGGTCCTATGGATTGAGGGGAGGGGCCTCTGTGGATCAGGTTTGTTTCAGTGCATCCAACGGATACTTGATCAGTTTGGGATCTAGTGAATTTGGAGGTCAGGTAAACACCTTGTGCTCTTTTTCACGTTTTTTTGAGTTGTTCTTAAACCGTTTTTTTTGTGTGTGTGTGTGTGTGTGTTTGTGTCAGGCTGCTGCCATCAAGAGTGTCAATGTTATGGGGTGGGGGTGCCTGGTAGCACATGTCCGGGTAACATCCGCATAAATTCCAGATCCGAAGGTTTTCCAGCTGGACATTGTATCATCACAAGATGGTCAGATGTTATTTCATTCTCCAGTCAGTGGTTTTAATGTTGTGGCTGATCAGTGTATGTTGAATGAAGCTAATACAATCTAATACAAGCAGGTATCTATGTAAGAGAAAAGATGTTTAAAGTGACTGAGGTCCTGGTCCAGAATTCATGGCTCAGGACTAATACTGTACAGTGGTGGGAAACAATTTTACACAATCTCAAATATTATCATGAAAAATTTGTGGAAAAATAGTTTTTGTGTGGCTCCATTAGACAGACACAAACAAATCAAAATTATATTTATTTTGCTGATTGTTTCCAAGAAAAATTAATAAAACTAAATTCTTGACAGTTTCAAAATGTAAATTCCCAACATTGTCAGTATGAGTCAACAAATAACAGAGAATGTGTTCAAAACTGAACAAAAAATAAATAAACCATCACATCGTCAAATTAATATTTTGTACTCATGCCAGTAGTGCGCAGTAGAGCTCTGATCCTGGCATGTTCCCCATGAGCCTTCCACACTGTTGAGGGCTAATCTTGTCCCATTCTTCTGTGCTCCTGCAGGCAAGTTATACTGGCCCTGGATGTGTGGCAAGGAACATTATCTTGTTGAAACATCCAGTTTGGACCTTGATGGAACAGTGCATGTGCAGAAGGGAGCATGTGGGTTTTGAGAATGGCACAATACTCGTCAGAGTTCAATGTGCCATCACAGACAGTGAGATGACCAACACCAGCAGCACTCATTCATCCTCAGATCATGATTCTCCCTTTGACAGTATGTACTGAACATGCTGGAGATAATGCTTTATCCGGCCTTCTGCGTACCCTCACATTAGCAGGAGGAAGATGAAGCTGGAAATTGGACTCATCTGATCAAAGAATCTTCTTTCAATTCCTGACTGTCCAGTTCTTGTGTGCTTGGGCCCAGTGACGCTGGGCTAACCTATTGACAGCCTTGTAGGACCTTAAGCTATGATCTAAAGGTCCTCTGGGTACACTAGACACCAGTTTGGTTTGGCCACTGCTGTTGGTGCTCCTGTGATGTCATTCGGTGGTTTTCCCTGCACATACGGATCAGGATGTGGTCAGTTCTTTCTGAAGAAACCCTTGGACGTCCAGATCTTTGTTTGTCTTCCAAGCTGTTTGTTTGTCTGTATTTCTGCAGAGTGGATCCAAATACTGAAGGACTGCACTTCCTGGTGATCTGGCAGCAACTATACTCTGGCTCTGGCTGAGAATCTGTATCTTCAGGCGTGTTTCCCATGTTAGGCTCCTTATTTTAGCCATTTTTGTCTCTGAAGAATTTTCACAACAACAGAAAAATGTGTCTTAATAAAAAGCACGGCCTTCTTTAGTGGATCATTGGTACCAAAATGACCCAATACTCAAAATTTCTTATGTATTTTTGTGGAACCAATCAACTTTTTAATGGCTTTAATGGTTTAAGGATTTGTTTAGTATTTTGTCTGTGAATGTACTAAAAGAAATTGGACTTGAAGACCTTGAAGAGTGATTCTTAATGCAATATTTCAGAAATGCACGGGGAGTCTGAATACTTTTTTTCCACCACTGTATATATAAGTCGTAGAAATGTGCTGCAATGTTGAAATGTGTTTAATCACTGGGAGCAGGAGGAACTCATCTATTGGGAGGTCTCGTTTCAGTTATTTAAATCTTGCTTAACATTGTCAGGCAGAAACCATGGGATTGGGATGAATGTGCTCTCTGTCAAACAGATCAAAGAATCAGAATGATGGATGAAAACAAAATGATGTAGTGCAAACAGTTCGAAGCCACTAGAGTAAACCAAAAGGGAAGCAGAAGTGTTTAGACCTCCTGCCCGATGTGGGAATGGGATCAGACATACAAAGCTAATGATTCCAGAAATCATTCCTGAACATCATTTCTCCCCACGGGGGAAAGAAATCACCATAAGGATGGACAGATAATAGATCGATGATGGTTAGAGTTCAACAACCTCTGCAGCTATACAACCAGGTGTGTTTCTCATTAGTGGCACAGCTACTACTAAGCAAGATTCTGCAGTAGGTGGCAGGATGTCCACAGATTCCATATTGGTGGAGGTCACATATAGGAAACTGGAATTATCTTGTTAAATCTATTGTCACCTGAATAATAATAATAAAAAAATGTCCTTAAATGACCAATGTGCATGGATCTGCTTTCTGCCTCATATCAAAGTGAAGCAAAATCTTTCTCAGAAACATCCATTCAGCTGTGCATCTCATCCACTGATCAGGTCTGACATCAAAACACAGATCCACTTGAGAGATTGGGGATTAATGTCATTTTTAAAATGGCAGCAACTGATACATCAGGTCAGAAGCAGAACAGCGCAAGGCTATTATCAGTGAGCGCGGCCTTCTTTCTCATGAAAAGGAATCACACTAATTAACATTTGAAGGATACGTCTGACAAGATTTGACAGGTGCACGAATGGACCCGCGTTTAGAGCCTACACACACATGAACGGGAACACAAAGAGTCATACAGTCCAGTGCACTGGTATGCAGGCGCGCATCTGCACCCACACATGCACAAACACAAACAGGCAACCTTATAGTGAAAGCGGACGGCCGCCGCCGCTGCAGCGTGTTTGTTTTTGTGCGGATCGCCAGTTCCAATGGGCGAGACTTTCAAAGCCGTCTCTAATCCATTTGATTAGCTGAACCCAAGAACCTGGGCCGCAGACAAAGAGCTCTTTCTTTCACACGCGGCCGCTGCTTACAGCTACATGTGATCTCAGGAATCTTTGCATCACAAAACATTCTTCTGAATCCCACCTCCCTTCTTTTTTTTTTCCTCCCTTTGCTTTTTGTTTTTTCTCCCAGCCTCAACTGATAAGACAACTTGACGTGATGTCTCGGCGTAGATCATGGTGACAATTGAGAATTTCAAAATGGGTAAAATCTTACTAAATAGAAAAAAATACTGCCAAAAGAAATCAGTTGACTACACAGTGGAAATAAATCCAACAAGAACAACAACTACAGCTACAATTCAGCCTCAGTCGTTACACTAGAGATAAATAAATTCAGATTTCATCAGGCTTAAATGTAAGAAAACTTCTTAGCATTGCACATTTTGACTCACAAGAACACTCAAAACACAGCAGAGGCAGAGAAACCTTCATTTTATTTTAAACCACTAATGCAAATCGCCTTAATTACAAACAGCCAAATCTCCACAAGTGCAGTTGTAAGGCTTATTAAAAAAAGGAGGCAAAAAAAAAAAAAAGATTAACTTCGAACAGGTGCACACAAACGCATGCTTCTCTTTTATGGACGTGACCTTCGGTTTTGTAGGCGGTAACGACAACTGTCACCAGCACATGCTGCTAATCAGCATTAACTAATGCTGCGAGTTGATCAGAAAACAGGCTGCTGTGTTCCTGAGCTCCTGTGGTGTGTTATTAACACATCTGTTAGCGCAGGTTCGGATAGTAACAGCCGGACATACCGCTCCACACACTGAACCAAAGCAGCAGCAGCAGCAGCCGCATTCGAGACAACGATCACATCCAGCTACGGCTTCGCCCGTCACAGCTGGGCACAGCAGCTGTGATCTCAACCTGCAGCTGGATGCTGTCGGGGGATCACCATGAAATGAGCAATGGGCATTAAGTGCTTTGTGTTACGTGTCACATATTCTCTTGCTTTTTGTAGTACCCCTAGTAGTTAACTAGTAGTGTACTGGACGACACCCCTACTGTCCACATGTATCAGAAAGAATGTGAAACACGTGAAAAAGGTAATGCAAAAGTAATCGAAAAAATAAAAATAATCCCACAGGATTGACTTGAAGATCATTTAAAACGGTCAGTGCAGTTCATGTCCAGCAGTGTTTTCCACTTTTCCAGAACACAGGATTTGAGGTGAGGACAAAGAAATGCGTCCAGCAGACTTTATCTCAGATAACAAGTCTGGCTTGAGTGCAACCTTAGGGAACCACTGTGAACCTAGAACTCCCACATGCGGTCCCCAAAGTAAGAAAACCTCCTTTATGACTACACTTGCAGCAGATCATTTCTGTGTTGTGTGGCTTTCATGTTTAAGATAAAAACAAAACCCTTCAGTGCCACCGTTTCCTCAATGCTTAGGTGGCTCATGTTAGCTCAGACAAAAAGAGATCAACAGCCACTGAGTTGGAAAAAAATGACTTTAAATGAGAGAATGTGGGAGAGTTTTATAGATATGGACAAGATAGAATGACGCCGTAATTGCTGACACTCGATGACAAATATATTCGTGTGATTGTTTCATAAGTTATTGTTAAACTTAATGACATCTTTTATTACAGTGGAAATAAAATGACCAAACTGTGCAACGCAGATTCCTCATGTGTCAAAGCGACAAAGCAGCTCCCTAAATAATTTAGAACGTGGCCACAAACAGATCTGTTGTAGATGCAAAGTAATTCCAGCAGAGATGCGTTCCTCCTCGCTCCAATGTCAACAGTTATGTCATTGGCAGCTCCCCACGTGCTGCCATCTCTGGTTCTGAAGCTGATTTGGGGGGTGAAAGTAAGGCCCGCCTGTTCCGACGGTGCCCCTGACATCGAATATCTCCTGTTAAAAGTTCTCAGGGAGGACGGGTCCTGGTCAAACTAACGTGATACTGCAACCATCCACTGTGGCCGAGGCCTAACGCATGATTCAGCGAGTGAAGTATGCATTGCCGTAAAACGGTGGTGATCCGGAAACCACGGAGGAACCCTAAAGTTCGTCGAGCGAGTGTTCATTTTACAAGTCTCCAAAGTTCACCGCTACCCATCCAAATTCAATTTCATCAAATCCCCGAGCTTTTTAGATTATAAACAAGAAAAAAAAAACAAAAAAAACAGGGAACATTCTGTATCTTGTTTTAACGGTTGCCTCCCGGAGACCAACACTTTATTCTTCCTGTGCATCTGTGTGCGGGTGTTTACTGCACTGGGCAAAAACAGATGTTTTAGGGCCATGTTCATTTGTTTTGACACTGCGCGCCCCCCCCCCCCCCCCCCCCCCCCCCCCCCCAAAACCCCCTTTTCACATGTGCGCGCGACTGCCTTCTCTAATGGAAAAAGTTCTCAGACACACACTTTCTTGTGACTGCTACGATAAATAATATAAAAGAATGTCAAAATATTTAATGAAATGTGCATTAGGTATCATCCCGGGAGACCAATTTAAAGGTGTGTGCTGCGGTTTAATATATTGTTCCAGACAAAAGCACTAGAGGAGAGAGCCTGTACCCGCCTGTGTGTGTGTGTGTGTGCTGGTTGTGCGGGAGTTTTATGCGACACGGAGGAGAGGCAGATCCGGGTTAAGTAAGAGGGTGTTGCCGTAAAGGGACCAGTGGAAGCAGGCGGCCTCTTGTCTCCTGCGTTCATCTCTCGCTGTGCTCGTCGGAGACGCCGCGGCGGCTAACGTGATGTTTTCCCCCGGAATGATGATAGCAACCTCTTAACGACAAATAGTTTCTGTGTGAGTAGTAAAAACAAAAGCGACGCGCAGTTAATTAGAGATTTGCGACGGGCAGAAGAAGAAGAAAGGCACGTTTGTGTTTTTGCCCTTAGCGGGTACCCACGTGTGCCTCTCCGTGTGGTGGGACAAATTGCGATCTCAAAACACAGCGTAGTTGTGCAAACACAATGTGCACGTCATTGTTCTTTCGCCTCTGAAACATGTTTGGCGTGAAATGTATGTAACGAGGGCTGCCGCTTATGTGCTCTTTGTGTTTCAGTTGTACTGAGCTCAAACAGATAAACCATAAAGTCTACAGTGTGACAGACCAGCAGAACTATCCAGGTTTGGCAGGTACCCTCCATTCTTTCTTTCCTTTCGCTCTCTCCCTCATCCTGTGCTCTTGGCCAGCTGTGAGCCTGTCCAGCCAGGCATGCATGAGACATCTGGGACGCATTGGACTTGTGAGCGAGGAGAGAAGGGGCAGCTGGAACCTATCAGAGCCCAGGGGATCAGCAGATCTTTTCTGTGTGTACAAGATCTGACCTGTCCTGAGCTCTGAACTGTCATCCACTGGCCCTTACAGGAATGATGACATGGTAAGAGCGACGGGTGGTGACAAAACAAATGAGGAACTGATACTGTGTGGGCTTACTTTTGCTTTCAGGTTTAAACATTCTGTGTAGGCGCTTAGTTCGGTTTTTCATGTTGCAAAAATGCAATCAGTTTGAAATGATAAAACCAAAATGGACGCAAAGATTTATTTGCTGCTGGTGTTGTGGGATTAAGAACGGATCGGGCTGATGGTGCCTTCAGAAATTTGACATAGCTTGTGTATTTTGGGGAATTAACCATTGCTATGTCACACCAGAAGGTGAAATCAAATATCCTGGGAAGTTGGTGTGAGCTCACTTCGCTCAGGGCTGCACAACTGTGCATACATGTCCTCTGAATCTGGAGTTTACATTTCTTTTCTTTTTTTTTTTCATATTAACATGAATGAGAGACACGGTGCAGTAGCTTGTTTGACCAGAACTTCAACTTTTACATCGAACATCATTTTGTTGGACAAGGTCTTAAAATTCCATTATGATCTTTTATTGCTATAATTTAGTTATGGACATCGATGAGCCGCAATATTATGACCACCATCTTAATATTGTGCAGGTCTCCACTGTTTCTCCGAAACAGATGTGACTTATCAGAGAATGGCCTTCTGAGGGTGTCTTGTGTTGTTTGGAAACAGGATGTTAGTGGGGGATCTTTGGGTCCTATGAGTTGAGGGGAGGGGCCTCTGTGGATCAGACGTGTTCCAGTGCATCCCACAGATACTGAGTTGGTTTGAGTTGGTCCTAACCCATTATTGTGTTCCTGCGTCAGTCTGCATTCTGCTGGGGATGGCTGCTGTCATCAAGGAGTGTCATTGCTACAGGGTTGGGGTGTCTGGGTCAGTCTAGGTGGGTGACAGATGTCTAAATAACAACCACTCAAATGCAAAGTCCAAAACTTTCCCAGAAGAACACTGTATTGTCACAAGATGGTCAGTGTTATTCACTTCACCCATCTGTGGTTTTAATGTTGTGGTTGATCAGTGTGTAATAGTATTTAGTGGTCACTTGTTCGGGGGTTTGCCTACACTGTTTATATAAGAAAGACAGTTGATGTTGAAAACATCAAATGTTATTAACATTGTAAGCTATGTTGAAAAAAGGATTTGGGATTTTTCCCTCATTGTTAAAAAAAAATGTATGGAAAACATCTCGTCTGATGCCAGTTGCCAATATATCCAATGGTTGTCAAAATATGGACATGAGTGGGTGACGTGTCTCACACAGTGACATAGAAGAAATCACGTGATTTCCAAATTTACTGGTTTTGACACACTGTAGATAAGGCTCCTCTTGCCTCTCATCTATCTTCTTTTTTGATCACTTCCTGTTCCCTGTATGAACTGGCTAAACAACTTATAGACCGAGAGACACACTACTTTCACTCTTAAGTACAAATAAAGGTTTTTCATTCCACAAATCACCTGAAACACTTGTTCCTCAACACAGTTGTTACGAGCCCTATAGGGCTTCCCCCTAGATTGTTGCTTAATTAGACCAAAGAACAGCTTCTGAACAGTTGTAATTAAAACAAAGCAATTACTTCAGTGAGGAGCTTAAGGATACTAGACTGTGAAATCAAACACTGGGACTCAGCCAATGAATCAGTCAAATCCCACATGTCAGCAGCTTTTCCGTCGTCCTTCACCCAAACAGAGTCGACATCTGTGGACAGGTTAAACCAGGTGTGGCATGTCCTGGGCCCGGGAAGTCCTGGCTTACAGCTGGAGCTTAATGCAAGGGGACAGATGTGTTTGGTCGGGGTCGATGATGCTAACACGGCCTGACACCCGGAGCTTACGGTGGTGATGGCGGTATTTGGACGTGTCTGTACCTTGTAAGCCTTTTATGAGTGACCTTTTCGGATGGGGAGTGAGGTGGGTGAAAGTAAAAAAAATGCGTCGGACGATCACCTGACAAGCATTTGTTAAATCTCTCCCCTCTGGCAGCTTTTTCTCGTCATTACGAAACTCTAAACGCACCTGCCTCGTAGCACCTGCTTCAGACCGACGCCAAATGTCAAAGTGGATGGGGTCACTGTTAAGACACGTCACTGAGCATTAAAGTCATTTTAAGTGATGTTGACTGGGAGTGCAGCTTGATTAGTGTTTTTAATATGCAGAAATTCCAAAGCAGGGAGTCCAGCTGTGAACAGCAGAGGACAACAACGTGAGCCCGGGTTCATGTGGTCATCTTTAGGGGTATGAGTGGTCGCAGCTTGTCAGAGATTGCGGTGTTGGCTTTCATTGTTTTTTAAGAGAAGAATATACATCATTGCTGCCTGGAATTAGGATCCACCCAGGGATAAAGGAGCAAAACATAGAGTGATCCTCATGCAGACTTCTCTCCCTTCTCTCCTACAACCACAGAGTTCAACCCAGATTTATGACGTTTGATACAGCTGTTTTGTTTTCTGTTTATTTGTAAAACGTTCCCACAGATCTCATCTGCGAAAAACCCTTCCCAACACGAGAGTCGTCGTGTGTGAAATACGACACGGAAATTCCCCACGAAGGTGTCCGCAGTCAACTCCGTGACCTTTCATAACCACAGATCCAACACTCTGGATTTACAGCTAGATTGGTGTTTCAGATTTCATCCATTCCTCTGTATTTTCTTTCATGTCTGGCCAGCGCAGCAAATGTATTTTATTCACATACTGCTTCCATATGCTCAATAAGTGCCCAGAGCAGTTGGTAACATGGGCTGAAATCAAGCTGCAGGAAAGCGCACAGGCGCATGCTATATGCTCTGCATGCAGCTGCCTATAGGGGTCCCTGTAAAATGCAACATTATAACAGCAAATCTGCAGCAAACAAGTTGTGTCTTGAGTAGCAGCAGGCAGTAAGCGAGGGCTGAGATTCACAATCAGAATAAGTGCCTTTTCTTTACCAGAAGAACAAGGAAACAGTTTGTTTTTGTTGTGTTTGTGTGTTTCGTTGCGTCTTTCCAAGACTTCTTTGTATTTCAACCAAACCTTCGGTTCCAGTACATTGCCTTCATACATTATATCATCCTCAAGTTGCAGTTTTTGTTTTAACGCGCCTTCCAAGTAATTAGAACTCACTCAGGCGTGATGCTGTCCAGCGCAGTGACTCACTGCTGTCAGAGTGTAAACAGCACACCAGAAGCCTGTATTAATCACTCGTGACAATGACAAAGCTGAGGCAGTGCGCGTGTATGTTTATAGTCTTTCTGAAGTGGGCTTTTGTATGCATAAGTGTCATAACAACACCACCTAACACGATGTCAGTGCCACTGACAAAGTGACTTGAGCAAAGTTCAAATACTTAGTTGAACGGAAGAGGAAGCGCAAACTAACAATTAAAGTACTTCAACCCTGACCGCTTAACGCTGGAGTAAACTGGGAATCAGCGTATGTTTGTTTTGACTTGAGTACTTATTTAGTCAAAATTTAGATTTATTTATTTTAACAATGATGCAACATACACCGGTCAGCCACAACATTAAAACCACTGACAGGAGAAGTAAATAATATAATAATAACCATCTTGTGACAATACATGCAATGTATTACAATACAATGCTCTGCTGGGAAACTTTTGGACCTGGCAGACCTGGCAGATGTGGATGTTACTTGGACACGTACCACCCACCTAGACCAGACCAGACACCCCCACCCACCCCATAGCACAGACACAGACACACACACAAAAATGTTTTAGGAACAACATGAAAAAGCAGCACATGGTGTTGACCTGGCCTCCAAATTCACTCCAAACTGATCCCCTAGACCCACAGGACTCAAAGATCCCCCACTAACGACGTGTCCATTCTCTAATGAGTCACAACTCTTTTGGAGCCACTCAATATAAGGAAGGTGGTCATAATGTTATGCCTGGTCGGAGTATCTGCCCTGAGACTTTTAAGATTCTACCTCAGTTCTAGATGCCAGGGGCAATAAAGAAGTGGCAACAAAAGACCTGTTTCAATGTAATTGTAGAAAAAAAAAATCTTTGATGAGGTGAGTTGGGTGGAAAACAACTGATGTAAGCTTTGAGGGGATATGACGGAGGTGAAAACCAACGGGACTAATAGACAGTCTTGATTGACGTATGACGCAAACACAAAGTTCCCCAATCGTTTACTGCATGAAAACAATATCCAGAACTTTGCTTCCTACCATTGGGTTTACAAAAATGATGGTTCGGAGAGCTGGGTGAACCCAGATGGAGCAAAGGGAGCTTTCACGGTATTTTCTTCTCAAATAGAGAGCGGTGACAGCTCCCGGTTACAATATACACCTTTGATGTATAATCACAAGCCTATCTGAGAACTGAAATGAAACTGAAAGTGGATGAATTGTCACAGTTGAAGCATGAATCTATATGCTACCAACATTTCAGAAAAAAAATAGCACTAGCTAACATACGAGGGGGTTACCAAGGCAACCAGAACCTGAAATGTCCACTAGCAAAAGGCTATCAACTCCAAAGTAATGGGTGGAGAGCAAATTGCCTTATATGTTGGTAATGTTCACTTAGTACCTGCATGATCTGAGCCTTTTTCATATTGATCTATGCCTTTGCACATTTAACAGGGTTTCAATGAGAACCAGTACCTTAGATGCTCATTTCTTGTATATATATGTTTTCACCAGCAAGCGGTAATGCAAGCACAATGATTGCTGTGCATTGGGAAAACAGCTCAGTCACTGGACAAATTCCTTTCCCTTCATTTACATAGATCCTTTCACATCCTCTCAGGAAGCCGACTTTGCACCATCCTGTCACTTTGAGCCAATCTGATTCCTGCAGTTTCCGAGCCGCTGTGGGAACCCTGGAATTCTGTTCCAAATTGGTTTCCTTTCCATCCAGGAAACGTCTCCACTCCAGTGTTTTTCTACTTTTACTCTTCCATTCGTGTCTCAAAGGTCAAGGGAGAGCGCCCAGTTCAGCGCTGCTCTAATATCAAAGTCACAGGTGGAGACCTGTCCCGCCGAGCTCCTGTTAGACTCACTGCCACACAGCTCACTGACTCGCAAACAACTCGTGACCTGTTCAGCTACTTTTTTTTTTCACCTGCCACAGACTCCTAGTCCTCATCAGTCATGCACACGCAAAGCCATTTTTTCTAATTATTCCCTAATGCCAATTGACAAGTCCAAATCCTCTCAAATAGTTGACCTTTTAAGACACCAGAAACTGCCAGCCTGTGTTTTGGATCACAGTGGTCTTGTCAACATTTTTACCTCTGACTTGATGGTTGATGGTTAGTTTAGCCACTTGCCACTTTGCCCCTGTGAATTTTTACAACTTGTTTCCATTATTGTACCAGCTTTGTTGCTTTACAGTACTGCATCTCTGTTGCTATGGTGAAACACTGGTTGTCCGAGTCCACAGACCTCTCTGCCATTTCTTTTTAAAGTTAAGCTGATCCATCGAGGTGGGGTCACTGAAATGACAAATGATGATCCAATATTCCTGCAGCTACACAACCCCTCGCTAAGGAGAATGTCTAATCGCCCGTGCAGGTGTTCCCAAAACATCTGTGCATCTGGACTTCAGCATCTTCAGCATGTGCGTACACTGATTGTGTGATTAGGTGGAGAGGCGGCGGCGCCATGGTAACAGCAATTGAGGGCTTACAGAGTGCACACACACTGTAAATCTTGTGTCACAAAGGAGGGTGAGAGCGCATTGGCAGGGTTATGTGAAAACTGGTCATACGTAAGGGTGTGTTTTAGCAGCTTGATGTGTTTCAGAGCAGCGGTGTCATGGAATCAGATATACGGGCAACAAGTAACAGTCACTGAGGCCCTTTGTCTCGGTTGAGCCCCATTCCATCATTGCTTAATGTGAAAGGCTCAGTGGTGGAACAATGCTCTTAAAATGGGTGTGGGTGACATACGGTAAATTAACTCCTTGTGAGAACCTCAGTCTGGAAACTGGGCTTCGTCTGGAATACTTTCAGAGACAATCCACAAAGGCAGACTGGGAGCAGATCTAACTGTTTTGTCACGTTACAATGAAAGACAAATAAGCTGATGTTGCACCGAAGAGCATGTTGGTAAAAGAGATGTATGTAGGGTTAGGGTTAGGGTTATATACACACATATGTCAAAAACCATCATTTTAAACATGAAGCAGGAAGTCAAGACGTCCCACTGTTAGTTTAGTTTCACTTTGAGTTCAGTCCAATTCAGTTTTTTCCAGGGAAATCAAGCAGTTTGGCTCACAGCTGTCTGAGTGACACACTGTTGGTGATAGCCAAACATAAAAACTATTGACACAGCTGGTTATTTATGAAGGCAGCAGCGAGGTAAACTGAATAGATAAACAGAGATACTCTGACTCTGAGATGAAAGCTGGGTCTTTGGCCTGCTGGTCAAACAAAAGCCAGATGCTTCCCTGGCTTCCCCCATACTATTATTTATTAACCTAACTCGTGGCTCATGCCAAGGATTTCCAGAAATTTTACTTTCCATCAGTGTATAGCATCCACTGCAGCGTGAGCCAGAAGCCTTCGGACCCAGCACATCATTTTAACCTCTGGGCCTTTCTAATGGAGATAGAAGCTCACTGAGACAAATCCCCCACCACCACCACCTCCTCCACTATCAATGACGAGTTCAAATGGTCCTAGAAAACAGTCAAGCACCATTTAAACTCTGTAATGTCCTAGTATGTGCTGTTTGGAGTGACTTCAGCCCAGCTTAGACCTCCAAGGACATCGCTGTCCTGTTGCTGCTGATGTAACAGCAGCTGTTAGCCAGCCTGTTACATAAGGCCTGGAGCCAAATGAAAAAGCTGAATTAGAAATGAAAAGTCTCCCTGGTCACTTCTGTAGAACCACACACGGGCTACTGGCCAAGCACATCATATCTGCTGTGCACCCTCCCTTCCTCCTTCTCTAAGTAAGACTGCCATATGGGGGGAACCACAAATCAACAACTGACAGGATATGTGTGTTAACATGGCAACGTGTGTTATCAATGTGAGGATATTTGTGTGTGTGTGTGTGCAAGCCCCTAATGTGTTGCGTTTGTTCCTGAAAATTGGCTTAAAGGGATCGAATTTTGTTTATTCCCCACTCTGCTTCTCAAGTAAAAACATACACAGATATAATTAACATACCACGATTAAGACCATAAAAGTTGCATTGTTGAATTTCTCCCTCACACACGAGCGTGCTGCAGTGAAAACAACAAATACTTCCAACGTCAGCACCCCTTGAGGGCCAAGCTGATGACACATGACAAGTTGTGTGACTGTGATCATAAAAATTAAAGCCATCGCGTCTGGAGAGCAGCCAGGAATTCCAAACGTTTTTCATCCTGTGAGTCAGGGCACTCGGCGTTGCGAACTCATTCAACCCTTTTTCTCCCCGGATTATGAGATCTACAGGAACTTTAGAAGTGACTTGACATGACTTTGCTACTGGGACACCTGACCCAAAGAACAACGTCTGATTATCTGGTGTTACTAGTAAAATAACTAACAGGCAGTTAACCTGCTAACTGTTCTATGTCTTCATCTACCTGTCCTGTTATCGCTGACATTGGCACGTCAGTTCTTGAAAATAACCAGTGGCATGAATTGCTGTCACATAATTAAACTACAAAAAAAAAACGTCATCAGCTACAATTACTGATAATGAATGAGTGATGCAACTGCTCAAAGCAAACCATTTGCAACAAAAAGGATAGATCCAAATTAGAAGCGCCTACTGTACAGGATGTGCTGTTGAACATGAACTGTGCAGGTTTGATTTTATTTGGCATATTTCTCAATAACGCACATCATAAAAGTTTACAAGGAGCTGTACAGTATGTCTACACAGGCTCCATTCATTTGACAGTGTGTGAATTGGTTTAACACTTGCTGATTGAATTTGAACTAAATTTCTATGGGAAAATAAACCGCAAGACATTATGAGATTCTATGTATGGAAGACTATATGAAGGACTTACCGTAGACTGGACTACTGTTTGGATTGTAGTTTCATGCTTTGGCTGTCTTCCATTCTTTTCTTATTGGAGCCAGAAGCAATTATCATTGGACGAGAGGGTGGAGCTGCAGGGGAAAGGGTGGCTGACTTGACTGAGAAACCTAATATATGTCCATAAGTCAACCAATAAAGACCATATCTGTCTGGCTTTATCATCCATTTAAATGCTAACATGATTTACTAAATGAACATCACACCACAGAATTCGTAACAATCTTCTCCTTTTGGAGGAGTCGCCTCCTTCTGGAAGTCGGAAGGAATGCAGGTTCAACCCGCTTCCACATTGGTTTCACAATTAAGACCAAAGGATTATTATTTATATTTTAGAAGTTTATCTTACTCAGTTCAATTCAGTTAAATTCAACTTTATTTATATAACGTCAATAACAATACAAATTGTCTCTAGGCGCTTTAAAAACATCCGATTTAAAACCCGGCCAGCCATTAAGTCGTGTAATACCGAACAGTGATGTGAAATATTTACTGAGAGCTGACAACCAAAAACTGGACAAGGTCAAATAGTTTGAGATAGTTGATGGTATTTTAATTGTGTCCAGGGAATGTTTGCATGTTCGAACACACCCGCGGCGTTGAGCGAGAAGTGGCAGCGTGATTTATTCGGTTCCAGTTTTTGGCGCTAACAATGTTTCAGTTCGACTTCACGATTTGCAGAACACGTTTCTTTGTGTTTGTTACACCACCCAGGCACGCTCACATTAGAACAATACAGTCATTTTCTTTCCCATAGTAAAACTATGAACCCCGCTCGCAGCCAGGGAAGGTCTCATTAAAACAATCCTGCTTTCATACATGATTTATGAGATTCTTTGAACATCAACTGTCCAAACCCGCACGATTGCATGAATGTGTGAAAGTCAAGCATTGTAAACAACATAACCGCTAATGAAAAATAATTCCTTGCTAAATGGATGAGATTCCCGTTCAACCTACTAACAAACCAGAGTCAACTTTAGCTTACGAGCACACGCTGAGTTTTCAGAAGTTTTCTGACCATGACAAAGCCCATTCAGCATTCAAATAAAAGAACAGGCAGAGGATAGAGTATATTTCAGAGCCAGGCACAGTAACCACAAACAGATGGTTCCTCTACCACTGAATTTAATTGATGGAGGAATGGAAATAATTTCAGCCTCACCAATCAGAGGTAATAGAGGCTAGTCCTCCCCTGACACCCCTGTTCTAATTAAACAGTACTGGTGGTATACTCTATAAATCCTTGGTTGGCTATTTCTGTTGTGAGATGGGACTTTTCAACTTGCTCTGAACCACATGACCTGACCCTAGAGTTATACAGGGCAAGCTATAATTGTACATTAAGTTATGCTATTCCACTTGGGCAAGGTAATCAAGATAAGTCACTGGATAAGTCGCTGCTTTTTATGTATCGGCAAGATCACCTCTTCTCTCAAATTTGTAGGGCTTTTAAACCTAAGTTCTCACTCCCATATACTTTTTAACTTCCTATGTTATTATAGGAACGACGCTATGAACCTGAGGAGGGAATGAGGGCAGCATATGTTACTGGTGATATGCTCCTGATCCACTCAGACAAAAAAGCCAGAAGGGCCGTTCAGTCATTTCCCCAGGAACCGTCCTGCATGTATCAAATTGGCAAGCTTTGTCCCATGACATTTCCCCCCACTGCAAGGCATTAAATCCCTACACATTTAACAATGGAGCTCTATTTTCTTTTGAGTTCCATAATTTGTTATCCAAGTATTTTTGTTTTTTCAACTACAAGAGTTGACAAAATGAAAACCGGTCAGGACATTGGAAGTTTTGTTAATACCCACGCAGAATTAACTGCTTAAGATGCTAATAACAGAGGGAGGGGGGAAAAAAAGCTAGAAAGAGAAAACATTTGAAATGAATCAAGTGCATTCCGTTCAGGCATTTGTTTTGCCTGCGGACGGGGAGTGCAGAAGAAACTCAAGGTTGAGTTTATTGGATGGTGAAGACAGCAACAAACTCAGCAGAGGCCCGTTTGCAGAGGTTCACTTGGTTCTGTTAATGACGCTGGAATCGGCTCCTCAACAGTAAACACACAGGCACCAAACAAACCAAATCACCACCGGAGGCTTTGCGGACTGTCTACATACAGTCGTACATGGCGGCACCCGGCACATTAAATTATATAGCGTAGCATGACAGGGGCGAAATAAAACATGGTACAGCTTAATGGACAAAATATTTCCAAAAGGGGTTCCAGAAGTTTTTGTGGGGATTCGAGGCGGTCATTTAAAAATGTTGGATGGAGAGTTAAATAATATTCCATTCACTCGCAGTTTGGCAGCGAGGGCCTGGTACTCCCTGAGGAGCAAGAAACTGCTAACCACTGAGGGTTCACTTGAGGGCAGCACTGCTTTTCTTTTGCGCCTAACCAAATGCAGCAGTTTATTGCACTGGCAGAGCACCTGTAAGGAAGGGCAGGGGTCTCGGCAGATAGCATCACCTGGACCCGGCCGCTGAAGGCGCTAGCTTGCAGGTTGAAATGAGGAGATGGTGTCACCAGATGTATTGAGATAAAGACACCTACCCCAAGCCAGCAGAGTGACTTAGCAAAAAAGTATTTTTTATTTTTTATTTTATTTGATCAGGTTTTCTGTGGTGCTTTTCAATGGCAACCTAGATTCATATCTTACACTTATTTAGTAGAGAAAATAAATTTTGAGATGCTAAAAGCTGGTAATGACTTACTTTTACTTGGTCCAGATTCACTCCGACAGAAGGATGAGCAGGTTTGCTTAATCAGACTTATCGCTTTAACATCAGTGTCTCATGACTTGGAATTGGACTTGGTCTGCATACTTCCAATCCGTCCAACAGCATCTGATCGTTGCCTGAAAAGGGAAGGTCACGCTGTATTTAACACGGTTGCCCACCAGAGAGACTACAGATGATACATTAGGTGTCGTTGTGTCTTCATAAAACTGAAAAAACATGCAAGAAAGAAAAGAAAACAGAGCAACATGAATACAAACCTCCATCAACACATCATGCTATCAGTATTTCCAGTTAGCTAACAGCTGAAGAGAGTGGATCAGTGAAATGCTCCTTCAGAGAGTGTTTTAGTGCTTTGGGTGATGCTTTTCTGCACAAACCCTTCAACAGGCCTTTTTTTCCCAACATAGAGTAAGCCGATTACATACGCACAGCTTAGCTCGGTAAAAGAAATCAACATAGAACTTGCTGTTTCTCATTAAGTATGTTTTTTTTTCTTTGCAAATTAACACGTGAACACAAGAGCCAAAAGAGGGCTGCTAAAGAATGAAGGAAACTAAATGTAACATGGCCCTGTGCGATAATTGGCAAAACAACACCCAGCACCCCTTCTCTTCGTGGAATCTAACAAAGTGCGTGCAGGTGCGTGAAATTAAGCCTGGCTCAGCATCCAGGTACTTAAATGAGTACCTCATTAGAACAGATGAACACAGCTTAGAGCTGCAAGTAGGAGAACAGCTACAGGTAGCCTCTAGCAAGTGATTTACAGAAATGAGCGCCGCTGAGGCACGGCGCTCACATTAACTCAGAGCCCTCCCGACAAACAATTACTGTTGCAGAGATTTCTGCAGCTCGATTGGAGCACGTGTCCATTCACCTACAGCCGTAAGCACAGCTCCAGCGAGTCAAGATGATGGGTCGGCTCACACATGCCAGTTTGCACATGTGAAATGAAGTCAAACTCAGCAGCTGGTGGTGGAGGGGCGCAAGGCCCGGGCTGTAACAATTATACTGGTGGAATTTTTAAAAGACAACAAAAAAATAAAAGAATTTGGGGTTGGGGTCCCAGGGATTACATTTCATCACTTGCGAGCCTGTATAATGATGTCCTTCGGGGACTCTTGACATATGCACTTAAAAAATGCTACAATGAAATACATTGTGGGCATCTTTGATTGTATTGCTTCATCTAAAGCAGGGATTGACCTCAAAGAAATTAAAAATAAAAGACTTACAGATGGATAAACTTACGTAAAAACACAAAGGAGACGCTCTGAATGTGACTTGGCAACATTCGAATCTTCACGCAGATAAATCAAGAATATATAAACCATGGGATGAAAAGCGTTTGCATTATTTTTTGTAATTCATTCTGTTCTGTTGTTTCAGGAACTTCGTATCTCTATTAATATCTGTCGTTCACACGGCCGTCAAAAAGCCAGCGAAGTGGGACGAGAGAGATGCCTTTCATTAAAACATCAAAGACGTGTATCGTTCCCCTAACTGAGCACTTCACTGAGCCACTCGGTGCATCGCATGCCTTATTAGATGAGCTCAAGCTAATCCAACTGTAACCAATTGTGCGTTATTGTTCACGCTAATTACTCCGTCGGGGGAGGTCCGCCTCTGCTGAGCTCGCCTCAAGGTCACGGCGGGAGGTCAGGGAGTTAGGGTTGAAACTTCTCACTCGCATTCCCACCTTCACCCCAGTGCGGCTTCAACAAAGCCCCTCCCCTCCTCTCAGCGGCCTAACCTTTTACGCGCTGTACCTTTCCTGGCCTGGGAAACATTATTCTGCAATAACGGGGGTCGTCGTTGGAGATTTGCGTTAACAGATATACATCCGCTCCACGCTGTGGCCCCGTGACCTGCGCATGTGCTCCCATCAGTTGAGAGCACAGGTATGCAGGGAATGCCACTGCAGCGGAGGCAGACAGATGCTGCTGAGACCTGCAAGTAGGAGGAATTGCTTATTGTATCAGGTTAGGAGGTGAGGGCCGCACTTCACACTCAGATGATCGCTTTTACAACCTGGGATCATTTATGACAGAAAATCCCAAAGTAACATATCTACCTCTTTTTTTCCCTAAAGCTGCAAGATACAAGAAAAAAAAGTTACCTTCAATAATGTGGAAGAATTTAGTCCAGCACTGTCCTCCCCCTGTGGTGCAGCATTAGCCCGTAGCTATCTCTCAGCGCCGCTTATCGGCTCTCTTTAACCCTGATTTGTCCTGTCTGGATCATAGGAAGAGGCAAGAGGCTTATCATTTCACACATAATAATCTCATTTCACAGATTCTGGCACAGAGTCAGAGCAGAGGAGACGCATGGAAAGTTCTGCGCGCTGGCGGTCCGATCACATGCCCCTGTGTGTGTGCGTCCGTGTGTCTGTGTGTGTGTCTGAGTGTGTTAGGGGCCTCTCTTCTGACAGCAGGATATATGAGTTGCCTTGCAATAAAATTAAGGGAAGCGTGCATGTATTTTGTCCTCGACCTAGCTGAGTTTCTGGCATTTTTGTAAGTGTGTCTTTGTATTATTTTTCTGTGCTAAATAGACAGCTGTGGTGTCAAAGCATTCAGTATATGTATTTGTATGTTATTTGTTGACGGGAAAAAGTATTTGCATTCAAATAAAATTCAAAATAGGTGAAAAAATCAGATTTTTTTGAGTTACACTTCTAATGCAGTATATGTAAGTGTAAAAGTAAGTATTCTTATAATAATTATGGATGTATATGCAATATTGGTTAATGTTTTGGATTACATGCAGCTAATAAAGGTGATTTATGTTGACTTGAAGGGGCAGAACATGACTGTGATGATGATTTAGTTCTTGTGGGAGGCAGTGGGGTGACTGTGGCTTAGTAGGTAGAGCGGTTGGTTCGATCCCCGGATTGTACACCACACTGAAGTCCTTGAGCAAAACACTGAACCTCTGTGACTGTAAAGTACCAATAGGTAGAAAAACACTATATAAAAGCAAAACCATTTACCATTACCAATAGAGAGTAGTTTGAATTACCGAGCTAATGACGGCTAACTAAGACGAATGCTAACATGAGAGAACCTGACTGCAGACGTCTCAATACTTATGTATCAAACTCCTCTTACCAAAAGTTATATGTTGCCTCCACAACCACAAAAAGAAATCTATTCGACAAAAATAACGATGCAGTTAAGTCGTATTTCATCCAGTCAGAGCCTCCTCAGTTAATGGAGTCGAGACTTTTCACCCTGACTCTTGAACATCACTCAATCCAGGTGAATGCAACTATTAACTCAGATCCGGTTCATCCGTTCTGTGCCCTGGATCAGCATCCATCAATTAGTTGTTCTGATGGATGAGAGGGATTGTATCTTCCTCCACAGAAAGTGTTGATTAACTCAGTAAAATGCAGATTTACATGTCACGGTTATGGGGCTAACACATTACGCTAATGGAAACAAATACCTTTGTCAAAGTCAGAGGCTCCTGGGAGGAGAATTGTCAAGTTGTCTAAGAATGTACTAACAGTTTGTTCTGTGGTAGTCTTCCTCACATGTTTGTGCATTTTATAGCCGGTGGCTTTTTGGCTACTAGTACAGCACCAATTCAGAGTTGCAGCTTTCTTGAAAACCACTCAAGAAAACCGAACAAAAAGATAAAGAGTTGCACTTAACTGTTTTTTTTTTTAAAGGGACAAAATCTGTTGTGAATGTCAGTGTCCCCTGATGACGAAATGAGGAAGCCTGAGGAAAAACTACTTTAGTCACAGTATGTGCGCCACTCACCCAACCAACTTCAGACCTCACGCTGGTTGCACTTACTTGTGCCGCCGGCAATACGCCCCGCCAAGGTGATCAGGTTTATCAGGCGAACAGCTGTCGAGAAGGAGCAGGACTGACCCACACACACAAACATACAGAGATCCCTGTATCAGCCACTTTAGGGTTTATATTTGTGGTGGTTGATAATTAGGACACGCCAAGAAGGATCAAACACGCTGCCCAGTAAAACCTGACGGCCATTAACACCATCCGGATGTCGTTCTTGACTGTTAATCTGGGTACATATAAAATCATAGGCGCTGCTTAAATAGCGCTGTCCGCCGTCATATCTCTTATGGACCTCCTGTCCTCACTCCAGAAGAATGTTTTAATGACATGGCAAAGGCTGTACATGCAGTTGTAATGGATCGAACGCATACCGAACACCCGGCAGCTGCTGCCATTGCCTCCACTCTGCATAACTCTCCTGGATAGCATTTAAGCATAGCCTTGAAAAATTCTAAGCATGCATACATGTGCATACATTACTTGCAGCGGAGCCTGCAAGTCTCACACTTAGCTTTGACAACGTGCAGAAGGACTGTTGCCATAATACAGTTTGGAATGTAATCATGGCTGATTGGTGCACCGGTGATAATAAATCAATAATGAAATAAGCCTGCGAGCTGTAGCATATTGGTTTAACGAAGATCCACAATATACTGTACGTGGGCCTAGGGAGGTTTAAACAGACTCTTTTGTCTGGCAGTGTAATCCTTCATACGACACAGAACTAACCAAACAAATCTCACATTTTAATAAAGTCGGGAATTCTTTTCCCGATGGAAAGAGGACTAAGACAGAAGTCTGGATTCATTAATGCTGGGGGGGAGTATATTGTAAATGTATTGTGTTTGAGTATGAAGGTCTTATGTGTGGATTTGAAGCGGATCAATGGAGGAGAGATGAATATTTAGGCGCACTAACTTAATTAAAAGTTGCCATGTGTTGCTCACTTACTATACAGATACACGGTGAAGTCCATCCATTGTTTGTAAGTAATTACTTATAAGGCAGAGAATCAATAGAGATTACACCGCCTCAACCAGCAAAGCATTTCAGACGTTACGGTGAGATGAAAGCAAAGGAGAATCAGACTTCTTCTTGTATTTTTGAGATGGAAGGCATGGGGAGAACCAGATGTCTGCAACGTTGTTGAAAATCTAATATATCCAGGTCAGACGCTGTTGAAAACTGGCTTATTGTTTTTTTGGCTGCATAACAGGGACGTCAATCTTTTATGAAATTCTTCACATCGGGTATTCAAAGTATGCCGTTAGCTTATTTTGAAGTCATTTTCACTTGATTTTATTTGACTGTGAGGGATAACTCAGGATCTCTGGCAGGAAACAGAGATAGTTATACAGATCACTTGAAGGATGGCTTTAATCATCCACATTTCAGTTTATGCGGAAGAGGCCAAAATCTAGATTGTGATAAGTAGCACTGACTTCACTTGAGTTTATTTCTGATTATTTTTTGGATTTATCTGTCAGTTATAATCGATACCTTTATATTACCATTGTTTTATTTTAATTATCAAAGGACAAAGCTAAAATACGTAAGATACAATGATCTAACTTCAAGGCGATTATCAGATGGATTGGAAGCCCTCAGAAGATTTCATCTTAAACTGTCTAGCATGCTAGTGTTATTTTATTACACCCAGCTCACGGCCAACAACCTAAGCTCCCCTAAGCCAGTTTAAGAAAACCAAATTAAAAAAAAAAAAAAACCTTCTGCAAAGTAACTTGATGATCATCTGCAACAAAAGACTAACTGCAGGCCAGAGATACTCGCACTCTCGCTGCAAGGCCAATACAAATCCAGTCCACAGATCTGACTGTGGGTTTGGTGGCTGTTAAACTTTTATATTATTATGTGCAGACAACAGATCCTGGCTGCATTTTAAAACGGCATCGCTGGTGAAATACCGGTTTAGCGTAATAGTCCTCTGCTCGTGTTTTGACACGGAGGCAGTTATGAAACAAAAGCGGGGACTATTTGTCTGTTTGCAATTTTGCCCTTGCATCACCACTAATTCATCAACACATAGCAACCCATCAACAAACTTTGTCGCAGCGTGACTGTGGTGACTCTATTATCCCTGTGACCTTGTCCTTGACCCCAGCCTCAATCCCATGACCCACAGCCCCCATTCTACAAAGCCCATTAATCATACAAAATATCTTCATGCCTCTTGAAGCATTTCACTGGAGGCATGCAGTACTAATGAACAGTTCTTTCCAATTCACTCCTTCTTAGCGACCTGGAGTTTTAAGTACAAAGTCTGGCAGGTATCAGGGTAAGACCATTGATAATGTGCAAGCATGGATAGATAACTCATACTCCAAGATGAATCCTGGTTCTTTTCAACTCTGACCCGCATATGTTAGTGTTTTACTTGTGGTGCTGATATAGCTTCAAGTAGGGCAACTAACCCCTACCCCGAAGATGATTTAGTCTGATGAAAAAAAAACCTTCCCAGAGCGGTGACGGTATAGATTTAGCCCCTCACCCAGGACTCTCAAAGACTAACAAATCTGCACTCAGTAGTGGACAGGATATGAAGGATATCTGCCATGGCAATCAGAGAACATGTGCCAGCCGAACACGTGTGCGAGTGTGGGAAAGAGAGGGGTTGCGCATGCATGCACATGTAAGTACGTTTGAGTGGTTTGGATTAAGAACCCCCAACATGCTGATCTACAGGCGGCCTTGTGTTTTCTCAGGCTATTGGTTATTAAGGCAAGAATTTCTGCATTGATGACCCCAGATATGCAACTTAAGGCCGACTGTATCCACTTAGCAAGGCAGCATTACTTCTGAAACTGGGGCGTGGCTACGTCTAAAGCCGTTCCCAATTGGATGAGTCAGGAATTCTGTTTGCCCTGTTAGATCGGGCCTGAACCCCTCTGAAGCACAGAGGCGTGAGCAGAGCATCTCATTCTGATTTGTATGGTATGTATATGTGTGATATATGTCTTCACAGTGCCCAAATCTCAGTCGGCAACTCCCTTTGACTCATAAAAAAGTTGAGATCTTTTTCTTTGTTGTTTTTTTTTTGTTTTGTTTTTTTCTTCCTTCCTCTTCTTCTTAACGTTAAAACTCACACTCTTACAACGTGCTCCCATGTCCTTGCTGGAGACTGAGGTCTCTGCCGGGCGTGTGAAATTATTGTGTGAAAAGCTGGACTCCAAATTGCTTGGGTGTGACGGCCGCCGATTTGCCAATCATTCCATTGCTTTCATGAGACTGACAGGGCTGCCAAAAGAAAGGGAGATTGAAGCACGGCCTTTCGAATTAAGCAAGACAGAGAAGGAAACGAATGCGTGTATACGGAAAAACAGCCCTCATTTACATAGAGGGGATAAAAAGAGATCATGAATTGACGGTTCTCTGTAGCAACAACATCAACAGTCAAATGAGGGCAAAAAATATCTCCGAATCCTATCTAATTCAGTGGACACGGCAACACATTTAAACTATGATTTATTCTCTTGCCTGTTTTTGGCCACAGGACGACAGCCTGTCAACCTCTGTGCTGAACAGACATTCAGCACCGGTCCTCTGTATAAAAATACCACTTTCCGCTCTCTGACCATTAAATGTGACTAGATCACCCCACGTGTTTCCGCCTAAGCGCGGGTCTTTATTTGCCTACCCATGAATCCTGGGAGCCCTGGTGCTCGGGGTGCAGGAAGGGATGCAGACTGGAAGCTGTGGGAGTAGAATATCATCAGCCATAAAGCAGATCTTCACCCTGCATCCTCGTGTAGTATTAACTCGACATATGGCTTTTTTTTTTTTTTCTAGAGGCAGCCTGCTTCTAACTGAGCGAGCTCTCAGATCCAGTGTTTACTTTGAACTGGTCGCCTTCACTTAAGAACAAGTACAAGTACAAGATCCCCCGAGTCTGAACCGAAAAGTGGACACTGCTGCCGGGTTCGGACTCCCCACCTGGCCAAACAGAGGAAATGGTTTTAGTGTGTGCAACTGTGAGTATGTCGCACATATGCCCATGCATCCATAAATATAAAAAAAATGGCACAGCACACACATACATGCATGTTAAATGCATAACCACACACGCTGGAACCAGTTTTTAAAGTGTATCGCTGTTCGTATTAGAAGCAGAACTGGGGTTTAAAATGTTAGACGTAATTTAATACTGATGTTTTTGTATAAATACAGCTTCTTAGCAAACAGATTGACTAATTATACTGTGAAAAAATATTTTGCTACTCTGGGCAAAATCCTTTTCTGATGTTCTATCCAGACTTAAACATCCATGTTGTGATTCTCAAAATTCCTGGCACGTCCACATTAGTGGTCCCATACCCCTGTCAAGATGCTCCAGTAGTCTCTGCGAAGGCATTCTGTGGGTAGCCAGGGCCTGACTTTCATTAGCCAGCTGTGGTTTGGTAGTAATGTGGACATGGAAAAGCCCCAGAGAAGGAAGAAGAGACGTGGAGCCGGTCCAGACCAGGACCAGAGCCAGCGTGTGTTTACCGGGTAGACGGTGTGGGTCAGAGAGATAAACACCACGGTACCAGAAGAAGCCACATAGCTAAAAGAGAGCAACGCGGGGAGAGAGAGTGTGGAAACACATGAATGATAACTCATGTTTGCCGCGGCAGAAAAGCTGTTCTACAGCTTGCAATGACTTCATGGCAGATGAGCAGCTTCTGCAAAAATATTTTTTTTTATGATTTGGGTTGAGTAACTTGAGTTCCCTAATTATCCTAAGCTGACATGCCACAATACCACACCTAACATATTGCTGGATTGCTGCTAAATGACAGTTTAAAAAAAATAAAAAAATCCAGATGATTTAGCACTTGCAGTTGTTTCACGGTTTAGTTTGTGATAATGCGTTTTATGACCCCAGACCCTTCGAACCTCTCCCATTTTCAGCTTCACAACCCAGCCTACTCATCGGAGACCCATTGGATTCTCATCTACAACTTCGCAGCGTGCATCCATCAGAGCGAATACCTCAGATCCAGAGTCATTATCTCTCCCGAACAGTTCCATTACCATCTTGGAACAAACCCAAACCACTCTGGTCATATCTGCCTGACTTTTAAGGTCTTCGACCAAACGTCCCATTCCTGGTTATGTTTAATGTCTTTCCATGCATCGGTTGACAAGCGTTTGGCATCGTCCCAGATCTTACACTGTGTGCATCACATGGCCGCGTTTATTGCCTGCGGTTAAACGTCCACTGAGAAACGGCCTCCTGTGAGCCAAACACGTGGCTACCTGGCTCCAGCGAGCCTGGCCACAACATGGCCGCATACATGCATGCACACGCACACACTGACAGAAGCCTGTTCAATTAGACAGACTTAATGGCCGTGGTGACAGCAGCAGGATAAAACGGGAGACAGCTAGGGGACGATCAGCTAAGATGAGTCTAGGATGGTGGCCAGCAGCACACATCGAAGGGGAGTTAGGGCTGGCAGGCCGAATGGAAGGACTTTAAAGAAAACGTTAATTGAGAGTTATTTACTTAATGAACATCTTGATGATATTTGCGGTCTGTTAATGATTATGGGTGAATGCGGGGGAGCGGGGGTTTCGGAGAAGCAGATTAGCAGAAATGGCTACGAAATACTGATAACAGATCAGACCTGAACCTCCCGACTCCGTGCTCCTCCGGATGGCGGCCCCATAACTCAGCCGGAGCCTGGACGGGGAGAAGCAGAGCGATGGAGGAAGTGGGATACGGTAGGAGAGGGTGGGATGGAAGGAAACGGCACACAAAGGAGACGGGAGGACGATTTATTGTTGCATTAAAGAGATGCAGGAATAAAACAAGGGAGGTGGGGATTCATCTGCGGCTTTCTAAAAGCTCCCCAGGCCACAAAACAAATCCCACGCCTGGGAGAATTAGTTAAAGCGTGACTAATGAAGGGGCACAACACACGTCCGCGCTAAGCAAGAGTTTTGTCCTCTGTTGTTTCTGTTTCCTGCTAAGTAATTAATCTTTTTTTTTTTTTTTGTCATAAGGAAAACCAATCAGCATCCTCAACGTGGCCGACTCAACTTTACTACAACAACCCCTGTGTGACTTGCAGTCATTTTTGGGGAATGGCTTTTTAACTTACAGGAAAATACCACCGTGTATTAAATCTGTTGTTCCATGGTGGAAATACTTACCCCTGCTGATGTCATATTTCATACCTGATGTACTAAGGAGGGTTTCCTACATTTTAACATAAAGGGGGGAAATCAGAGGAGACAAAAGCTCTCTGTGTGTGTGTGTGTGTGTGTGTGTGTGTGTGTGTGTGTGTGAGAGAGAGAGGAAAGTCTGAATAATACATCAAAAATCGCTGAATTATTCACAAGGTAGAGGGGTGGCAGTCCAGACGGCACAGGGTGAGGAGAAGCTAGGTGGAGAGAAAACTGATATAAAGCAGAATAAGGGTAGAGGAAACCAGGAGCGACTTTAGTACCCTGTGGAAAACAGTAGGCACTGAATGTTTTCATCTTCTTCTGAGGCCCAGTTCTGCTCGGGGTTTGCCCTTCCTCTGCACACCGTGGCCGTTCAGCTGGTTCTCCCGTGGGTGTGGGGCTACCAAGAGGGGTCTGCTTCCACCTCAGGACACACAGACACACAACTGTTAAAGAAAAATAGAGGAGAATGGGAGCAAAAGCAGAGGCCGTGTGCATTCGGGCTGCGGGGGTATTCAAATCCTTTTCGGCCGCGAGAGTTCATGCTCCGGAGCCGCGGCCAAAGACAACACGGGCCCACTAAAAATGGAAGTCAGAGATCAGTCATCTGATGGGCAGGTGGGAGAGAGTGAAAGCTATCTGATGGCCTGTAAAACGGGGGAGAGGGAGCAGAACAGGATGAGGCCTTTGCTGTGGTTTGTCTGAACTGCTCGACTCAAAAAGGCCCGTCGAATGTTTAAGCTCTCAAGGATGATATACGGCCCAGGCGCAGACACTTTTATGAGCTCTGCGACAACACAGAGACACGACAGTGGAGGTGATCCCTGCCTCTGTTGTGTTGCGCAGGACTGCGTGATCGCGGCCCTCGCGCTTCACCTCGACAAATTTAGCTACTCAGCCTGGGGTTTGTTTTATTGGCCGGCTGCTGTACACGATCAGAAAGACGCGCACATGCCCGCCGAGTCGACCTCAAACGTCCGACCGCCTTGTTTTTAGCCGCTGCCTTTAATCACTTCAGCAGATCACTATAACAGAACACGTTAAGTCGCTCTTGCGCACACACTTGCTGTCCCCCTGGTGTGTAGGAAATTTCCAGGAGGGATTTTTTTAACCCAGTCCGTCCCCTCTTTTTAGCACCCTTTAGCCGCCCCGCTTTCAAACGTCTGTTCGCCAGAGCTCAAAATGTGTGTTCGCCCCCGACTCCACACTCGACTCTTGAGGAAAACACACACGTGCCTGAAACACATTAGTGTCGTGCGAGTCAGACATGTGAACCCCCCGCTGGTGCTGCAGCAAAAGAGGAATCTCAGCCGGGCCTTGTACATGTAAACTTCAGGGCAAAAAAGGTGAGAGGATTTAGCAGCTGGTGGCTGATCTGAGCGGACGAACGAGTGGAATCCAAACCACAGAGTAGAAACTTTATCTGAGTTTATGGGACAAAGTCATTTAACCTTCATCTGGATTTATTTGGGACTGTCAACAAATCGCCTCTGCCAAATGTACTAAACACTCTGTCAAACCTCTGGACATATACAGCAATCTTAGCATACAAACAGTTACCAAAAGCTTTGCCTTTTCACAAGCTATTTATTATGAATTAAGCACCTTGCTGAAAATCAAAGTCGCCAGAGAAACAAAAGGACTGCAAGGGAACAGGATGATGCATGAGGTAGGTGTAGGGCGCAGGCAACATGCACATCTTCCAAGTTTATTTCGGCCCCTCCACCAACTAGCCAGTGCTCAGTCCAGGAGTTGCACGCGCACGCCAACCTCCGTCGTCCCCGCTGATGCAAAGAGAGGAGTCGAGTGGGTCAGCGGCTGAGAAGGAAACAGAGGGGCCTGTGTTTGCACTGGCAGGGTGAGCAGCCAGTGAGCCCCGTGGAAATGGCCCAGCTCGCATCTAACGGATAGAAAGCTCCACCGTGACTGACAGGGCCTGGTAGGCTTCGAGGCTCTGCACAATCAGCGCGGCCCGTTTCCCAGCGCGCCTCACTCCCCAGAGTGGCTGCGCAAAACAAAACAAATAAGAGCGATTAGGAGGAAAATGGTTGCCATACCAGGAGAGCCGTCTCGGAGGGCGAAAGGGTGCATGCAGCACAGGAGGGCTGTGAGCTGAAAGAGCAGCATGCCGCGTGATCTACACTGTGATCCTGGCGCTAATGGAGGGGCTGGAATGCCAAGGACGTCCCATCAGAGTCGTTTCTGCGACTGTGTCCACTGACAATGTACAGTATTTCACCCCCGGGGGGGAAAATTAATCTACAAATCACATGCATAAAATTCCTTCCGTGTTGTGCTGCTGTGTTTCCGCCGTGTGTTTCAAGCCATATTTTCTATCTAATTGCATTCAAAAGGAAAAGAGCAAGCACCGCAGGGCCTCAGCGGTTTTCACGACGGACCACAAATACAATATTGACCTTCTTCTAAGCTGTGCATACATTTTCAAAGGGGCAGTTTTCAGCAGAAAGGCTAGCATTACCACGCATTTCGCAATACCATCCGTCTTCCAGGGAGAGAATGGACTCCTTGTATTGGCATTTGGATCTCCATCAACGGGCTCAGACTCTATAGATCCACATAATTACATTAGATGGCTTTTGTCCCTTTCACAGCAGCTTCATGGTCATCGATTGGTTCGTGAAGCCGGGGCATGTCACAGCAGAGACTTCTAGCTGGAGAGAAACAATTTTTAAGCAGGGCAGAGGTGAAATTAATGAGTGAATAGATTGATGGAGCAACAAGACAATACAAGGTCTGGCTCGTCCATCATTATGTCGTCAAAAATAAGGACACGCTCAAAGTTAGTAACATCCATGTCATTATGTTACAAAGATGATTCAGCTGCTTTTGGTGCGCTTCATTTATTCCTGACACTCCTCACAATTCCTGAGAATTGATATCTGACGATGAACAGTTAAGATCCTAAGGAGCATACTTGAAGCTTAACCACAAATCTACACAAAAGGCTCATGGCCGCCATCCAGTGGAGGAGAAAGAGACAACACCTGATAGGAGTTACAACATAGCACATAACATTAATGGCTATAGAATGAAACTGAGGCTTATATCACTGTTTTGGTTCCAAAGTGTTTTTATTAAAGGGAGTTTGGGGTTCAAATAATTACAGAAAAGCAAAATTGAAAAAAAAAAAAGCAAAACATTAGGGTTTTAAAACAGGACTGCAAATTAGTGCTTTACCAGCATGGAACAATATTAACCATATTTATTATTCACTAAAGTTGCTCACTATACCTTATATTTTCATATGTACAACTGATGTAGATTGTTCAAAATATGTAGAAAATGTTCAAAAATGACAGTGTTCACAATTCTTCCCAAAGCAAATGTCCAACTAAACTGAGGTAAAAAAAAAAAAAACATATATATGTATATATGTGTATATATACATATATATATACACACACACACACAAGGAAGTTACAGGTTTTTAAAGAATATCACCACCAGAGGGTTAGCACTCTCTTCTAGTATACTGAAGCTGCACCGTGACTGTCACCGCCCCAGATGACTTAACACCCCGTTTTCCCCGGTTTTCTTTATAACCGGGTACAGATTGTGTATACAGTGAGATGTTGCTCACATGTAACAATCTCAATAAACAGTTAGAGAACTGCTGTTGTGCTGTGTAGAGAAACTAAACCTGTTGCGCTGCAGTGGCTCGACCTATAAAGCCTCAGTAGCAGAAATGTTTCAGTCCACTGTTACACCTTCAGGGAGTTCCACCACCACAGGCGCACAGTCGTCCATGTCGGCATCGAAGTCCCAATTGAACTTCTTGGTCAAGTGGGCTTTGAATTTCTCTGCTCTCTTGCGAAGTGCGGCATCTATACCGGGTCCGCTGGCAAATTGGAAAAAGTCCTGAAAACACACAAACAAAAAAACAAGACTTAAACAAGATGTAAATCCTTCAGAACTGTAATCATTTGGGCTTTGACGCTGCAGCTGCTTCACTTGTTGCAACAATCCATGCATGTCACATATAATATTTGATCACAACATCCAGGATTATAAATGTACTGGATGTATAGGATCCTTTCTGTGGAGGAACTCATTTATTTGACGTAATGTTTACCCTTACCTAAGAAACTTTGGTGTGGCCCTGTCTTAACACATGGAAGATACTCCATGTTTAACGCAGAATACTGCAGCTGCAATCGTACGTCATCAGTGTTGCTGCTCTTTGTCGGATATTATGAATATGAGAACTTAGTATCAATGGGACAATGGCAGCCTAAAGGTCAGGGAAGCATTGCACCAGGCAGCTTCAAAGTGAAAATGTGTGGAGCTGTGACAGTGACAATGTGGGCCTCCTGAAAAGAAAATAAATCACGTTGGCGACTACGTAGGTGAGTGAAGCTCACCTACGGAAATAATAAAAAGTTTTTACAGTAAGGTAGTGGTATTTTTTTCATATCATGTACTTGCTAGGAATTTCAAGTAGGTTAGAACAAGTCTGCAAGTCAGGATAAATAAAATAGCCACCCCTCTGGGAGTTTTGATCTGAGACAGGTTCAACCTTTCTCACTCTTCATAAATAAGAGACAGAAGACAAAATATACTGATATGATACTGAATGAAAAGTAGCTAAATAGTGTTATACTAAACAACAGCTGGGAACTTTATATTGTTTTGTTTCCCATGAGAAAAGTACAATAAAACCATTCGGTCTGTGTATCACAATGAAGTTCCTACGGCCAGACGTAACTCTTTCCTTTAAAAGCACATGGAATGGTGTGCATCTACCTGCAGTGTGGTGGTGAGGAAGTTGTTCTGTGACACAATGTCAACAAAGAAGTCGGGAGGTATTTCTCCGAGCTGGTGGTAGAGCACAGCGATGAGCCCCAGATAGAGATCCTTACGCTCCCGCATGGACTCCTCTGAGCGACACAGCAGAGCCAGGAGTCGTTTCCAGTGCTCAAAGCCCTCATACACGTCTCCAATCAGGAAGCACACGAAGGCAAACTGCAGCTCACCTGTGAGAGAGATTAAATTCAGGCACTTCTTTCACATGTAAAATGTTCCCCACTTTTTACCACCTAATATAAGGATATGGAGGACATACCAAGCAAATTAAGAGGCTGCTGGCCGTGGTTCTTCTCCAGAACGGTTTCCAGGGCGTAGCTCAGGTCCATGCTGCACTGGGTGATCTCGGCCGGCGTGGCCCCGTTAGGGTAGGTCTTCTTGGCGATGTGAGAGAATCGCAACTCCGTCCCTTCCCTCACCTTCATCTTAGGGAGTCTGTCCAGTCCCTCTTTCATGCTCTGGCAGGCCGTGTCATTCCTCGGCTGCTCTGCCCTGTCTTGGGTGTGTCTGTACTCAGTCTCAGGAATGACGTCACTGTAGGCGCATATGCGACCCGAAAGAGGCTGTAGGCTATTGGCCACTTCCTCGCTGAGGCGGTCGGTGAGGGACACCCACTTCCTCATCACCTCATAGGGATAGGGTCCCAGGTAAGGATCCAGCTCTCGCAAGGTCGCCCGGATCCGGTTCACCTCCTCTTCATTCTTGGAGGCTGAGAAGTCGAGATCTTCTTCTTTGGGATCCCAGTTGGCCACTATGATCTCTCTGGGTTTGAGGCTGAGGAAGAGGCCTGTCTTCGGGCCTATTTCATTTCCACAACGTGGCGAATTAATAGAGCAGTAGTGGAGGAAGTGCAGTCCTGGGGGGATCATTTTAACACCCCGGAAGCGAGGACCCACCTGCCAACTCTTGCAGTCTATCCCTAGCTCTGTGCCCTGAGGAACACCCAGCAGCACCAGAGTAGCTCCTTCCTCAAACAGCCTCCGAGCAACATCTGGATCCATGTCTACACTATTACTATCACTGCTGCTGGCCATGTCGACTTCTTCAAAGCCTACTTCACTTAAACCAACTAACTAACCCAGCCACAAGATATATATTGAAAAACTATTTTGACTTTGTCATGCCCAAATATGCGTCAAAACGTTTAAAATATGCTGCTGGTTAATGACAGCGTTTTGGATTAAAGCAGTTTATCTCTGGAAAAAAAATGACGAGAAAATGGACGTTAACGGAAATAAAACATTTAAGTAACACGAGAACAAATTTTAACGCTCTATGTGTGTGCAGATATACGTAGTAGTTTGTATTTACGGTAACAATACCTCGTGAACCCAGTTGTTGATGTTTCAAGTCGTTCGGAATGCGTTTGATGGACGTTGCGTAACAATGTTTTAGCGCCGGACGGAAATCGTTCCCCCTTTAGAAAGGTTCCGCCCTGTAAAGTGCGCTTTACTGGGCCGTATTCTTCCAACTATCAAAAACAAAATTATAAATAAATATATGCGATTTTAGGCCTATATTTATATCTATATTATTTATAATTACTTTACTTAATTTTGATAGCCCAACCAGTAAGCTGTTACGTATCGGTTGGTTATATTAATCAATAATTGAAACATTTCTGTCCTGCAGTTCAGTAGTAATAATAACATACTTTAAAAAAAAAAAGCATAAATCAGACATTCACAAAACTTTTATTATACGGCATAAACTCAACAATATAACCAACAGAAGAACATTTCATGGACATGGACGCGAACACAAAACATAATGGCTGTTACAAAAGGAGAGACCTTGAAAATGTGCATATTCGGAAAGTATGTGAATGCATTGCGTATATTTGTCTTTAGCTTATCTGTGGTTACTATGAAACAAGTTGCTGACATGCAGAGGCCGGTATATTATCAGTACACAAAACACTGAGAACTTGACGACGGTAAACATTGACGACACTGCATTTGAATAACAGCTATGTAAATCTGTCCTGTGGTATCGTGGCCTGTTTGTTGCATCTTCATGAGGAAATGCTACAGGAATTACAGGAACTGTGGGAGACACGGCGTCCCCTACTTTGAGAGCTTGTGGACGCTCCGAAGTTTCTGCCAACACGTGATCAGCGCCTTGATGACTCTGATTAACCGGATCCTCTTTCTCTTCTTTCCTCGTACCTTCTGGACAGCTGAACAAGAGGCTCTCTTCCCCTAAGAGCATCCCAGACGAATGCAAATAAACAAACACGGATCACTTGTTTGTGCGTGTGTGGCGGCGAGGGCTTTACGTGCAATTTATGGTGCAAGTTATTCCTTTTCTTACCAGATAATCAGGACTGCAGTTGCGAACGATGAGCTCCTCCATTCTCTCGACTGGCTTCTCCAAGTCAGACTTGTGCTTTCCACTCCTCTGACACCGCATCTGCTGTGTCATTCCATAAATGGAAACAAGGATGCGCCGCGCCTGCGGTGAAATAAAACCCCAAAGAGTGGAGAAAACACACTCCGTGTAATTTATTCTATTTATCCGTTCTATGTAGCACAACTACACGAAGTCACAATTCAGAACTGTCTTGAAGGAAAACTTCACAGTCACATTATGAGACGGACGAGGACGCATTACCCTGTCCATGGTGCTGAAAGTATATGCAAAATGTACAGGGCCATACCTTTCCTGAGGGACAGGGGTCTCTCTCTTTGAAGGTGTTAAGGGAACCAGTCAAATTCTGTAAAATAACAACATGACGTTATTTCAAAAATATATATTTAGGTCTTCATTTAAATTAGGCTTTTGAGCAAACACTGGATGGCAGCCTATCACAGGATATGCGAGGATGTTTGACGACAGATGTAAAAGATTGAAATGAAACCTACATGTCGGTTGATAAAATGCAAAATAAAGGCATCAAGAAAAGTAATAAATGATATCTCCTCGTTAAGATCATGCATGGGCTCCTGTCTGCAAGTGTGTTATCATACCAGATTGTGCAGCTCAACGAAGATGACTTCTCTGTAGGAGCCCAGTATTTCTTTATAGTTACATCTGCGTTTACCACAAGAGTTGGCCAACAAGAGAACCACCAGGACACTACGGAATAGAGTTCCGGTCAGACACTATGAAAGAGAGAGGCGTTACAACATATCACTCGTACAGAAAGAGGAAAAACGTTGCTCATGAGTTATAATTTTGCCCCTGTTTGGACGCACGGCGCGTTATTCTATGTATCGGTGTCCAGCTGTTTTTGAGCCATGTACCATCATGATCACCAAGATCATCAAGTTAAAACAGCCCACGACGGGAGTCTCGGTCATCAAAGGTGCGACTTTCACAAATTATCTCCATTAGATCAAGTGTAGGCGTAAATACGCACCACGTGTTAAAACCGCACTTACCATTTATCATGTTCTTCTAAGGAGCCTCAGACGAGCAAACCCATCTCTACCAGTGACTGGGTGATCCAAGGATTCACTACTGATCCGGCCGCGTTCATTGTAACCACACTAGTCTTTTTTTTTTTTTTTTTTTAATTCCGCAGTATTTCTTGCACTTCCTCTGGTGTAAAGGTCAATACGGCGGAGGACAGACTTCCGATATGGTGCTCCGAGGTTTCCAACATCACCAAACTCACTGCTGCTCCTATTTCCTTCCCCGTCATGGATTGCTGACGCTGGGCATAGGATTTCACCAAACTCTAGTCTGATCAAGTCGAAGAAATCTTCTGCAATCAATCACCTGCCTTCATGCTTTCGGTTTCGATGGGAAGACGCGATAGACACGGCACGGAGGAGTGCACTTCAGTGAGGCGTTTATGCAAAAGTTATTGTTTGGTTTAAACCCATGTTTAGTAATGGTTTTGAATCATTTAAAAGTCATGTGAAATGGTTGTAATGAAAACACTACAACATGCGGTGAGCCTAATTCATTTCGGCCAAATTCAAGCACGTACAACACAATGAAATCCCTTTTACTACGAGGACAACTCTGTATGGGATGATTAGTGCTGACTGACTGGGGAAACACAGCCTACAAAGAAATTCAATCTGATGTGTAAATCATGATAAACGTTTAATAATAAGACTCCTTTGTGAAGAAGTGTGCATTTAAAGTTTGTAATTTGTTTATTGGATGCCTGCAAAGTATTTTAAGCACATTTGAAAGCAAGCTACAAGAAAGGGCAAAAATCATCACAAAAAAACATGACAAATCTTGAAATAACTCCTAGAAAAAAAGACTCCATATATATACACTGTGACATCCTGCTGAACGGACAGAGTCACATCTGGATCGCCAACATAGCAGCTTGGACAAGATATACAAAATAGATGTTCTCAAAAATTTGATGTCTGGATTTTTTTTTTTTTTTAAACAGTGAAAGGTGGAATCATCCAATCTGTTACAGTCACCCAATGAAAGCATTCATTGTCTTTTTTTTTTTTTTTGGTTATTAACAGGTTTGAACAATATGACACAAATCAGCAGAAAACAATGTCAAAGTGAAAAAGACATATTTTGCTTTGGGTACCTCTTAGTTTGAACATCCTTTATTGTGATACATCTAAGTGCTAGAATTTCATATCACATGCTGGATGGAAATCACCTTAAATTCAGACACTGGTTGGTTTTGGTGTGGATTTCACTACAATTCAGTTCAGCCCCCCAAACTTCCTCTAATGAGGACAGGACTTAACAGCTTGTTGTGGAGCAAGTTAACAACTGAGGATGAGAAACAATGACAATTTCATATTTCTGCCACACCAACTTATTCACACCCATGTAAGATTTAGTGGCACATACTTTGTTGCACATTTGCACCCATGTTTAATCTTTTATTTATGACTTGATTTTAAATGGGCATAGATCTGTTTTCACTTTGAAATTTAATCAACACCTTCGACTGATAAGTTCAATAAATGACTCGAGTTTGTAAAATAGTTACACGAATGCACTTGTGAATGCTTGATGTCTGCCAGAGATGGGCAGGTCCTGGAGAAGAATAAGCATGTCCATAGCTGCTCACTGCTACACTGGTGAATTCAGTCCAAATTTCCGTCGTATCAGAATGTGTTTTTGATCTTGCTGGCTACCTGCGCTAAAATCTCTCCTGTCTTCTTCTGCCAATTCAAGACGTGTTTAGACTCGGCACACCACAGCTCTCCGTGGCGGGGCTCCGCGTTCTCACAGCGCTTTCGCACCTCTTCCTGTTGTTCCTGGTGGATGCAGGTCAGTGAAGTTAGAAACACAATACACGCACACATGACAAGCAATGTTTTCAGGGGCGACTACAAATTTGTGAACGAGGAAATGAACGTTTGCGTGTGCTGTTCACCTAGGAGTGAAAGGGTGAATCATCTGACACGTTTAACCATGCGTTTTCACTCCCACACACTGAATATCTGAACCGTTATATTGTCATATTTCACAATGGCTGCAGTTCCTTCAACATCTTTTCACAGAGGTACTTTGAAAGAAAATAACCACAATCAAAGCCCGGAAGACAGCCTAGGTAGAAAATGTACTGTTTAAGGTTCATCAATAGTTTTATTTACTGTCCACAGCGTTACTTAATGATTCACAGTGTTTTCAGTGGGTGATTACACCCTGAAAACATCAGCTGCAGCTACTCAGATGAACCAAAACCATCTGACCAAACCAAATGTGCATCTAAACACAGAATGGAGATGAAAGATAAAACCATTGACAACGTAGCAGACATAAGGTCTTTACCTCTGTGCCATGCTGCAGTTCAAATTTGTAGAAGAGAGCCCAGGCATCTCCCAGGTCTGGCTCAATCTTTACCGTCCTGAGGAACCACTCCCTGGCTTTGGTGATCTTACGTTCACTCCAGAACAACCTGAGACGTTCAGAGGATTACATTTTACAAATTTTGCAACAGTTTACAAAGAGCAGAGCTTATTGCTGAGAAGGAGAATGAAACTATGTCATACTTGGCCACAGCGAGCAAGACGTGGGGATCATGTTCGCACTTCTTCAAAGCGTCCACACTCTTGGTCTTCCTCTGGGGCCTGGCCTCCAAAAACACTGCCTCAGCCCAAAGGATACCTTTTTATTTAGAAGAGGAAGGAAGATGAAGGGGGAATGTGAGATTCTGTAACCATATATGAGATAATAATAATAAAAATGAAACAACACCTCATTTGTAATCCAGGTCAATGGGTTTGCATTGCAGTTTGCTATGGCTACCAACAGTTCAGAGAAAAATAATCTAAGAGGCTAAACAATTAGGACTTAATAGAGTTCATTGATATAACCAAACAGAAATGATTTAAAAAAATTTGAAATGACCGGCAGGCATATACTGTACAAATACTTGATAATCTGAGAAATTCTTAGTCCCTGGCAAAGTTCCTGGTCATTAAACTGACACAGCCTGTTTACAAGATGTCTGAAAAAAAAAATGTCTTCCCTGCAGCATTATTTATTTTCGTTAAATTTTCATTACATATTCACCTGAATTTGGGCACTCCTGCAGTGCTTTGGCCATCAGCGTGTTAGAGATGTTCTTCATTCCCGCCCGGAACTCCAATCTGACTGACTCCAACCTGGTTAATAGGATTAAATAGACATAATTTTAGAGGCACAGACTACAAATATATGATGGCTATATTTCATTATTATCAGAGGTAATGCATCAGTTTAATTTTAATTAATCTGACACTGGTCCCAGCTTGGGTTTCTATCCTATAGCTGAGGTATAGCAAATACTATATACATTTTTATAAAAGTAAATGGGTACACACTGCTCTCTCAGATGACACTTCTTTGGCTGAAGCTCTTCTTGACACAACATGTTGCTTGTGTAATCAACACTTAATCATCACCGCACACTCTTTGTTGTGTATTTTCTCACCATAGCTCAGGGCTCTGTGGGTTCTTGAGACGTGCCTTCTCAAGGATTGCTCTGGCTCTAGTCAGCTGTCCCACTCTCTCCTCAAGACGAGACAGCAGCAACCACAGTGCCACCGAGCGGGGACACTTTTTCAGCTACAGCAAAAAAAATCAATAAATAATCATTAAAAATAATCAATAAATAACAAACTGTAGAGATGAACTAATTATTACACAGATTTACAAACAATCACACAAATTCGCTAAACTTGCGATTACCACCATCGCCATATTGGAGATTTAGATTGGAATGATTTTTCAAAGACAACCAATGAGGAGAACCTCTAAAAGGAGATTGCACATCTGATGGTTTTGCCAAGCAAAGGTTACTAATGTTAAAATTATTAAAATCATCATCTCTATTGCTGTCGAAAGAACAGTTTTATTGTTTTATTAACAACTTTTACTGCTGTTATTTCCAGCTCGTGCAGTGTGTGAATTTGAGGTTGAAGATAAGGATACCTGGGAAGTTACACCTGACGTGTGCGAAGCAAACTGGATTCAAAATCCTACCTGATTTTGAATCCAGCTAGGATTTTGAAACCCCTGTATTGTGAAGTGAACTGTAAGTCCTCAACTCACCCCTTGGTTATAGGCCTCTCTGGCCTTATCCATGTTTTCACACTGCTCCTCAATCTGGCCTCTCATCATCCAGAGCTTGGGGAAGTCTTCGTAGTGTTTCAGGGCCTCCGTGCACAACTCCTGAGCTGCTTCTATGTTCCCCAACACCCACTCCAGCTTCACGGATTTCATAAATACCTGCAGAGATTACAAAAGCACACATTAGCCGTTTAGACAGGAAGCAACGATCCAAGTTCCCCGGCCTCACAAGTATGATAACAACACTTTGGAAAATACCAGCCTTCTGGGGTTTAGCCTAAACGCTTAACTGTTTCATTAACGCCATCCTTATCTGACAGGACAATCGGTACAGCAGGATCTCTTAGTCATATCGGTTGGCATATAACACAGATAACAAAATGTGTAGCCAGGTCACCTGAGAGACAGAATAATAGTTTAAGCATGGCTGACAGCATCTGTCAGCCTGAGTGGTGCTGACTGCTTAAATATGTAGAAACCTTGCAAGCCTGGACATGAGGAAGAAAGTTATGCAGGACAATGCACTATTATCTTACTATTAAACGGCTTTAAAAAACAGAGAAGAATAAAACCTGATTATCAAGTCACCCCTGAAACGTGGATCGGAGCTCAATTACTACCCAAAGAAAAACACTACACTGGTACAGAAAGGTCACCCAAGGGTTGAGAAAGAACGGAGCTGTTTGGCTAAACCGCCCGCCTTCGTCGGTTCACATCAACAGCGAGAACAGCCTGACTTTACTTTATCAATCTTCTGTTTTATAATACGACAAATCAAGCGTGACACCGTGACGGTGGTTTTAATGGTGTATTTGAACCTGAATGGAGACGCCTCTCTGTCTCGTTCCCACTCACCCTGGCTGTTGGTGCACTGCTCCGGGCCTTGGCTAACAGTCGGCGGGCTCTTTCATACTCATTATTCTCAGACTCCAGTTTGACAGCAGCAAGCCAGATCTCTTCGCTGTTAGGGTTAGCCTAGGAAGTTAAAACACAGATATACGAGGAAAGAGAAGCAGAAGACGGGGGGGACAGAGTTAGACAGAAAACTACTACAGAATGCGACATACTATGTGTTGATAGTAGCATGATTGCATAATCACCTGGAAGGCCAGAGCGAGGATACTTCTGGCTGCTGGCACATCTTCAGCCAGCCATTTAGACTTGGCACCCATTAGCCACAGTACTTCTGCTTTGGGGCAGTGAGCTACAGCTCTCTGGAGCAGGGCTTCCAAAGACTCTCTAAGAAATGTGACGAGCCATGGAAGAATATTGGATGGCAGGAGCACAGAGGCAGAAGAAGCAAGAATATTAAGTGGAGGAATGAGTTAAAAACACTCGAATAAAAAATGCGAAGCAATGTGGTAACAGTCAGCTTTTGACTATTAGTCAGTACGTTTACATGCGCGTGAAATTGAAATTGAAGTTACTGCCTTAATCCAACTTGAGTTCTCCTTATCCAACTAAGACGATTGGAAACTGATTTTCTCTGGCATGTTTACGTTTAATTGGACTTTTAAAAGGGTAACGTGCGTCTGCATGCACCACAACCGCAGCGCTGCCGTATGACCCGGAACAAAAACATCAAAGAAAGTTGGCCGCAGAAAAAGAAGGTAAATAGAGCCAGTAGAAGAACCACCTGAGGGAGAGCGAGCATCTTATCTGCACCACAGGTAGCGCGCACATTACGTACAAGATTAAAAAAGCTGTACTATTATCCATCTGGTTGTTGTTTGAAATGCCAGTCCGTCACATTAACGACTCCAGTTGTTTATTATATGATGTCATAGGTCAACCAGAAAGGAGGCTGTATTAACATGGTTTAAACCCATTGACAAGGCACATATCGCCACCTAGTGTGGAGGAGGAGGACATGTTCAAGTCAGTAATTCAACAAGTACAAGGACCACATTCAGAAAGTCGAATTTCTAGCAGAGCTCGAGCATAAGCTGTGCATGTAAACGCACTGAGTGTTAGAGATTTTTTAGAAACCAATGTTTGTCACCTGGTGCCATGGTTCTTCTCAAAGTAGGCAGCCCTAAGCCAGACACTTTTTTTACTGGGGAACACCTGCAGGGCATGGGCATAGATGGCCCTGGCACACTCGAGCGCTCCATGAGCCACACACTGCGGAACAACAGCCAAACATTACAAAGTTAGGTTGAACTCAAAGAGAAAATGAGTATGCAAATGATCCCTCGTGGTGTCAGGATATGAATGTGGGTTGTGTCCATGCTCACGCTCTCTGAGTCCTCCATCCAGGTGTGTTTGCGGTCTTCCTCCTCAATGCCTATCCCTATGACAGCCCTTATCACGGCCTGGCAGGTGGCCACACTGCCTGCTTTGTCACACTCCTCTGCATCCTGCAGGACAAGTAGAAGCATTTAAGAGGAAAGAATGACAAAGACGTTAACATGGAAATATGTACACGCCTTTCATGTCAGTCAAGAACAGAAGTCCTGAAATAAACCTGAGTTACTGATTGACATCCATGTAGATGAGTTTATAGATATTTTATAAGCGGCGGGTAATCTTGGCACGGATGAATATAACGGAAAGAGCAAAGGACGAGCTCGTGAGACAGGGAGTTAAAATGAGAGGTAAACAAGCAAATCTTGAACATAAACAGCGACCAGGTTAATAAGAAGAAAAAAAACAAAAACAACCTATGATTGCAAAACAGCTACGAACGGCACTAAGCAAAATGTGCGTCACAGTGCTGGCTCCTTTTCGACGGTATTCACAAGAATGAACTGAGGGCTGCTTTGCCAAAGTAAGCTGGCATGCTATCAAATCTGACAAACACATGACAGTCTCTACTGCCTAAGGTTTAAAGGCAAAGTCACAGACTTCTGTGTAACTGTACGCACTGTATTTTTCCAGATATGCCGTAAAACATCTTAGATCATTGTTTTTTTTGGAATTAAATAAAATACAGTTTTCACCAGCCAAACATAATTTAAACTAGAAACTCGTTTTCCACAAGCCTTTTTTTCCTCTTGAGTATTAATAACAGACGCTTCACTCATTGGATAAAACCGCTGTCACATCAATAATAAATGTATGTATGTATATGTGCCAGTATATAGGACAGGCATACACTAACACACAATATATGTGTATGTGTGTATGTGTGTGTGTGTGTGTGTGTGTGTGTGTGGCCCTACGAAATACAATAATTCATTTGAGTGTGTGGTAAGTGGATGATTTATGTGTGCATGCCCCAGTGCCATGACTATGAGAAACACACCTGTATCCACTGCTCTCTGTTGATCTCCACTCCGTTTGCACGGAGCGAAGTGATGGCTCTGTCAATGATCTTGTCCACCATCTGTGTGTTGCCATTGGCTTCCTCTAGCTTAGCAGCAGTGATCCAGATGTGGCGATCGGTGGGGATGTTCTCTCGAGCTTTGTTCAAGACGCGACGGGCGTTCTCGTACGTCTCCAACCTGGCCAGTGCCAACCACAGCTGTGGAGGAGGGAAAACATAAAAATGTCTACACGTTTTCAGCGGCGTACGTATAGTTTCGTGGTGGGGAGAAAATGTAAGAAATAACAGCGTGCTCTAAGTGTACCTCAACACTAGTCGGGCAACACTCCACAGCTCTGCTAAGCATGATCCTTGCATCTTCTGGTTCCTCCAGTTCGACAGCTGTCTTCCACAGTCGAACTGACTTGGACACGTTCTCCAGAGCTAAATGGGTAACAATTAAACGACTGTAATGTCAGTTCAGTTCTTCAGCAACACACACGCCCAAATCAGACAATATTTTTAGTACTGCTAAATAGACGCAACCGTTGTTACACTTACGTGTTCAAAAAGGAAATGAAAACGCAATAAAACAAACGCTAGACTCTTAGTAGTAAAGCCTGTTCTTGCAGTAAAGTTTGTGTTTTGCATATGTAACGGAGAAAAGTAAAGTAGAGGCAGCTGAACATGTAGAGGCGGATAGAGCTCTTCCTTCGAGGAAGTTCTGCATCCATCTCTGTCACTGGGGTATGCTGCTGGGAAATACAGACGAGAGAGAGTGCGTTGTGTGTGTGTGTGTGTGTGTGTGTGTGTGTGTGTGTGTGTGTGTGTGTGTGTGTGTGTGTGTGTGAATGTGTATTTCAGAGCACTGACACCATGGTTAAACAAGGAGCCTGGCCTTGACAAGAAGCCAGCAACACAGCTGCCAAATGTAACACTAAATAAGGCTTTTATGCAATCGTATGTGTGAGGGGACTGAGCCGTTCTGTGTGACTGCGGCTTTTACGAGAAAATAAACAGTGAGCCTGTTATTGACGGTTTGGGACTGTAACAAACTGTTTTTTACTCTTGGCAGGGAAATGTCTGTGTTCATGTGGGATACACGCACCTCTTTACCAAAACATCAACATCCTCACTATCAGACTATACAAGGACAACTTTGTTCGACAGTAGTCTGTTGTTGGTAGCGATAATCTTACCCTTCCTGAGGACTCGTTTCTTCGCCCTGACGTCCGTCTCCAGCTCTGCAGCTCGGATGTAGATGCGGACAGACTGCGGCAGGTGACGAACGGCCTGGGCTACCACGGCTTTAGCTGTGTCGCCAGGTTGGAGCCTGGCTGCCTCCAACCACACATCCTCACTCTGGTTGGAGGAGAGACGTGTGTGTAGTCACAGCAGTAGTAAAATTATGTCAGGACATTTAGCAGCACGTTATGGAAACTGAAATGTGTGTTGTGTCATATTATGACTGGGCAGTAAAATAAATATCTTGGCCCACATGAACACTGCCTGATTTTCCAAAATATGGGTCAGACCGAGAGTTAAATCACAGAACGTGTCCAAGTTATTCACATGTTAAAAAAGTGGTGTGAAAAGAAATGTCCTATTTTCAACAAATAACGCTATAAAATAAAACTTGTGTAAGTCCTGCCTTTTTGTCATTGTCCTTATTTGGTGATATTTAATTTAACATATACCATATACAGTATTAAATGAAGGAAATCCTTTTTGAACCATAATTTGTCTTAAGTTCATGTAGACAGAAAAAAAAAAAACTTAAATCCAATAACACTAAAAAATAAGGAACATTTCGTTTTTTGCGCCATGCTGCTCAGCCCTGTGATACAAATTCAAGGAGGAAATTAGTCCATTAATTTACCTTGGGACACATCTCTGTGCCTTTCATGATCAGGTTCCTGGCCACCTGCAGTTTGCCAGTCACTTCCTCCAGCCTGGCTGAGGCAATCCAGGCCGGCGGATGATGGGGATTGGTCTCCCTCACTGATTTCAGCAGCAGGCGAGCTTTCTTGATGTCACTGGACACGCATAATCACAAATAACCCATCAAAACCCACACACAACAAACTACACTATTCTTAAATGAGTTAAAAGCCTAGGTTTCCATTTTAGAGCTACACACTATAAACATCAGGTGCTGCCCGTGTGTTTCTACCTGATGTCTCCTCCATGAGTGGGGATCATGGAGTTGAGATCTGTCAGGTATCCCTTTGGATCCACTACAGTCTGCCCACTGACTGAGTCAGACACCTGAACACAGACGGCAGGAACACACAAGGAAAAGAAAAATTAAATTGTGCATGTTACGATAAGAACAGTAGGGCAAGAATCACAGAATGAGGTAAAAGTGAAAGTGCTCAGGCTGTTGCACCAGTTACCTGACTTAACCTCATATCCATGAGTGTGTTCCTGGCCTGACCGATTTTCCTCATATCCAGTTCCCCCGTTCCTGGTGTCATGAGACCTGGGGTCATGCTTCCTGGGTAAGGTGTGTTCAGACCTCCCAGCTAGTCATGGGGGGAGATAATGATAACAGAGAGTATTATTATGAAGTATTATAATGTTTGAGAATGGCACATTTAAACTGCTTATGAAATGTAAGGCTTGGTCATATTACACCTTTCTCAGTGTAATATGATCAGACAGGTTGAATAAATGCGTGAGAAATCCTGACTCCTGCTGGGGCAGGCTGATACTACACCTTCATTTTCAGTCATACATTTTATTAGTGTATTATGTGTAGTTGTGTGTATTTGCATAAGTACTGACCCCTTGTAAAGGATCCACAGAGGTGTGATTCTCTCCGGTTTGGAGGTGTTTGGAGAAGAAGCTGTCGGGGACAGGGGTGAGCTTCTCGTAACGGGGATTCCTCTGGCGCTTGTTCCTGGCATCGCCAACTTCAGGGATGCTAAGCCACTCCTCCTCAGACACCTCAGCCAGTTTCCTCTGCAAAGAAATAAGAATAAAGCACAAAAACAGAGAAGTGAATGGGAATGCCAGCAACTACGCAACTTTGATGAACTTTGACAATTATGTGTGGCAAAATATGAAACACCCTACTCTGTAAAACATTAAACATTTAACCCAAATAAACAATATAGTATGGTAAAAGCTTTATTACCTCAGTTTGTTAAATGCCCCTGGATATTATAAGAAATGTGTGCACTGTGCAGCAGGTATGAATGAATGAATGAATGAATGTGCTTTATTTTGGTCAGCATCAGAAATCTTGACACAATTGCAGACATACAAAAAAGAAAGAAAGAATAGCCGACCAAAAAGGGTTTTGGCGGAAGCATAGTTTATAAATGTTGAACCCGTTTTCCTTTTCTTCAAATCAAATAAACAAAACCTGATAAGTATCATTTGAGTAAAATGTGAGTTGTATTAAAAAAAAATGGACTGAAAATAAAAGTGTTTTGGTCTAATCAGAATGGAAGCAACAGATGAATGAAAATGTGGCTAAAAGCTTTTTGTGTAGACAGTGTTGCTACTCAACAGATACATATATTTTACTTTTTACTACACCACATTATGTTGTGCAAAACAATATTGTCTGTTATACTGCTATGAAGGGTGCACTCAGCGCAGAGTTTTATTTCACTTCATTATCAGTGTGTGCACGGGTGAGACGGGGAGTGTAAGGGTATGTGGAATTTATCGGTGACCTCAGTGAAAGAGAGTGGGGGATGTCATTTATGCTAATGTTTGTAGTCTTTTCTAAGGAGCACCATTGTAATTTTGTTGTATGTGAACGTGCAATGACAATAAACACTTTCTGATTCTGACACAACTTTGTTTAAACTTTTTAACTTGAGCCTTTGCAAGTACAGATTTTTATTTTTATAAAAAGCACACACAGTAAAACAAGAATGTAGGTGCACAGTGTAATGTATCAGCCTGTGAATGTAACAGTAAAACCAGTCTTCAAATCAGGAATCAGTGCAGGGTTAGGACAGATTTTTACCTTCAGATCTGAGAACTGCTGCTGGATTTTTGGTCGCTCCATACGGTATTTCTCAATTTCTTCCTTTTCTCTCAGCTCCCTGAAAAAACGACATAAAACAATCAAAAAATGCTTTTTGCTTTGCTTAGCGCTTTGAACGCTAAAGCAAATTTTTGATCATGACACTGAAGCTGTTTTTGTTTTCAACCTTCTTTCTTTGCGCCTTTCATCCATCCTCTTGTCCAGTGCTGCGTATATAGCATCGGCTTCTTCGTCATCTTTCTCATAGGGTCCACTGGAGAACAAGCTCCCCGCGTATCCATTAAACTACAAGGACAAAAAACACACCAGCATATTATTATTAAGATGACTACTCACTGAACAGGAAGAAATACTGTATAGTGAACTTTGAAATTAACCTAAAAATAAACATGAAATACAGGCAGAGACAGTTTTGTCATAGCACAGATCACCTCATCATAGTTGGTGTCATTCAGATCTTCATCGTCGTCGTCCTGGTTCTTTTTCATTTGGTCCCCGACGGTCCTCTTCCCCGGCGGCGCATGTCGATCATCCACTGGATCATTGGCATCACGGGCAGGACCAATATCAGATCGGGTGGTGAAACCAGTAGCACTGAGGGGAAAACCATCATTTAAGTATGACAGAGGGAGGCAAAGACTCGCAAAAAGCAAACACTGGGACACATAACTGGATGACGGTGCATCTGTGCTGAGTTTGAGTTTTTGATATTAACACTGGGTCATGCTGCATTATCAGGCAGCTAAAGTGGTTTACTTACAAGATAGGAGTACATTCAATCAGCATTCAACGCTGCGTGCACCAAATAGTAAATATGTTTTAAATGTGCTTTAAGTCGGGCAGGTGGATAACTGTGTTAAAATTAAGCCAATATCTTGGATGGACTTTTCATGTTTGCTTGTGGTGTTGGAGTATTCAAAAGAGCCACTGCTAGCGCTGTCCATGCCCTCTGTGCTGTTCGAGGCAACGAGACCTGGGATTCCCATGGAATTACAGAAAAAGCACCAGGGATATCGTACTGGAGTTAAAGTGAAAGAGTGGATAAGGAGGTTAAGGCCAGCGGTGCCATCTGTATTCATGAGGAATGAGAAGTCTTTGGCGGGCAAGATGGACGAACTGTGTGCGCTTGTTGGGACCCAGAAGGAGTGTGCCGTGAGCAATGTTTTGCAGAGACCTGGCTGCGTGCAGACGTCCCAGACCACAGTGCGTCTGTGCCTGGTTTTAAGCCTCTGCAAGCTGATATAGACATCCTGAGTGTTTACATCCCTCCCTCAGCGGACAAGGCAACAGTGTGACAGAGATCCATGCCACTGTTTTTTGCCCACAATTTTTTCACTTTTGAATATCATAAAATAACAATACCTCTATTTTATTTTAATTTTATTCTTATTTGATCTTTCAACTAAGCTAATTAACTAAGTAATTTCTCTGGATGGTTAAAATGTATTTAACTCCAAGTCTAACTAATCTGACATGAGCAAATGGGATATATCAATATAAGACATGATAATGCCTATAAGCACTATTTATTACTTTTTCTAGCAGTAATATACTTAAAAACAACAACAAAAACAGCATTATGGTTGATCTTTGCACAACAGTTTGCTCAACCAGAGGCTGCATTAGTTAGACTTAATCCAGCCTGCTAGCTAGAGAGCTAGGCTAACATGCTCACCCTCGGCCGAGCCCGGGGACGTAGCCGAGCGGCGCGGGCATCCCCAGAAACGGCTTCTTCTTTTTCCCCATAAGGGGAGACGCGAGGGGCATCACCGGGGGCCCACCGCCGGCCCCCGCCGCCCCAGCGCCGCCCGCATTAGCTTTGGCGACAATTTTAGTCGGTTGTTTAGCTGCACCGCTGGCCATCGTTGCTCCCACGACTAGGATCACAGCCGGATGAACAACAGTCGCACTTCCGTTCCCGTCAAAAGTCGACCTCGTCCTTCTAGAAATATCCGCTGGTGTTTGTAACAGCGCCCCCCACAGGACAGGCGGGCTAGTCATTATTTTCATATATGTCCTGTTTTTTGTTTAGCTCCAAAATTGTGAAAGTAGCATTTTTATTTTCAGCTTCTAAACGACTTCTTATGTTATAGAGGATTTATTTGGGATATTTATTATATTTCACGCTGATATTCGTTTTTTTTCTTCCCCACAGAAACCACAAGAGAGCGCCACAGTCTGAAAAATAATGCGCCCATAGAAAACAACATCTGCAGGAAAACAAAAAAGGCTTCAGGATTTCTAGATATATATTTCAAATGGGATTTAGTGTTTTGCTTGGGGGTAGCATTTTTGAGTGTGTGTATGTAATTACATAAACTTTAGTGATTGTTTCATTCATTTTACGTGATTACTTAATGCATGTCGCCCTGAATGTTGCATACGGCCTAGTTTAACGGAATCTCCCTTTTCTTTCAAATTTCAGACACAATGTGGCTGTCAGAAATAGTATTCAATGCATTTCTGAAGTAGAATTAAAGCCATTTTTTTCAGAAATCGTATTTGCATACATAAAGTCAATTGAGTTATAGCTATAAATTGGGTGGTTCCCATGTAGATCTGACAGACATGTATGAACATGCCGCAGCAATAATTTATTATGTTCAAACACGGGACAGCAAATGGCAATGGAAGTAATTATGTATTAACATGACATTTCCGGGTTCCATCCCATGAGATGGAGGGAGGCCATACATCAATTAGTTTCAATCACATTTAACTTCAACCATCCACAGTCTGAGCCTCGACGCAGGCCTTTACATTTTTCTTCATTTACATCGCCTGAAGGGCAGACATTAGTTCACTCCTGGGAGAAGATGTTATGATGAAAATGGACTGTCAGACGCATTAGAAGATATATAGCTCAGACAGCCAACGGACCAGTTTAAATAACTCAAGCCCTGATTTCATCCAGCGTTTGGAGTGCCTCGTTTACTTTCCCATAATTATTTCAGTGGTCATTTAATTTTAATTAAATGACGGTTATAATCACATATAGAAATCAGTGCAATGCACAGTCTAAGCTGTACAGTGAGAGAAAGAGAGTGAAGAGAACCACAGATTACACGTGCACGGTTATGTGTGCTGATCCATGGATGAATGATCCAGGTCAGTCTCATTAGTGATAAATAATAGAGGATCATTTTAACAGTAAAACATTTTCGGAGCCAAATCCAAGCGCACATGGTCTCCCCTGATTAATTTCCAGTGTGACTGATTCATTTATCCCTGTTGTGATGAATACAGTCACAGTGTTACACCCAAATGGCAAAAATAGGTAAATCGACTTGTGTTTTGGAAACAAAAATGTGATTCAATAACAGGAATCCACTAACTTCATCCATATGCACACATAGTGGCCAAAAGCCATTACATCCTGCTGGGGGTTGTGAAGGTTGACTGAGTAACTGTGGTCTCGCCGGAGATCTTACTATCATAGTCTCTTTTGATGTGTTGCCATAAAATATTTGGCAATGCATCCTGTAAATGCATCTGTGAACTGGAAGCTATTTTAAATCAATAATGTCTAAAAAGAATATAAATATATATATATCTCTAGTTTATAGATAACTTGGCATCACAACACAGATTTCTAACTCTATACCATATTTTCTGCTAGTAAATTCATAGGTCATGCTAGGAATCATGCTTTGGCACAACCATTCATTTTTTTATTACACTGAAGGCTAGAGAATAAATCCTTTGTTACAGAAAGCTATTAATGTGAACCGTCTTTGAGCAAAGCTGAAAGCCAGTAATTTAATGGCTCAGACACTTCTTTATAACAAAGACTAATCACTTCATTTGGATGGGATTGCATTTTGGATGAGGGGACTCGCAAAATAATATCCCCCTTTTTTGAGAATAATACTTTAAATTGTGATACGGTGATAACATGATGCATTGGGAAATGTGTAATGATAAACTGAAATGTGAAATTAGTGCAGTTGTGATGCTGTGCTTGTAACTGTGAAGTTATAAGCACATGTTTATCCATTCATGTGTGCGCAAATTTGCATGAATGCACAACTCCATTTGATCTGTTTATTCTACCCCTCCGTCCTGGAGGACCACCGGACTCTATGACCTCCCTGTCGCAGCAGATGCCCACAGTGCAATGGTGAATCTTATTGTGGAAAGTGGGTCTTTTCAGCCTGTAGGAAGATATCAAGAATCGAAAGATGTACTACCACAGCAAATGTCACCGTGTCTCGTTTACGATTCGCTGATTGAGAGAAAGCTGATGATTGCGAGAAAGAGCCGCAGGAGGAGATATTTTGAGACGACAGGCTTATTGATAAAGTACACCGAATGCGCCACCTTCAAACACACAAAGAAACACGGATGCATCATTGATGCAGCACGGGCTCCATTGTGAGTTAATTTTATCTTATTATATTCAACAGCACAATGTGGAAAAAGTGAAAAAAAAAAAAAAAAACCTAATCACAAAATAGGACACGGCCGTTGTCATTTTTCAATATTACGCACACATGCTAAACTCAATTACCGTCTCTTAGTTGAAAGCAGCCTGCTTGCACAACGCCTGACTTCATACGTAAACGAAAGTCCTGGGAGGATTAATGATTTGTTTAGCGCTGATTGCCTACAACCTATTATTCCGAAACAAAGAGAAGTGTCCTTGTGAAAAAGGACAACGGTTAATTCCTATTAGGGCCTTCCTTTTGAGTGACCATCCAGAGTACTTTTGGGCAAAATAAAATTATTGGGGCGGTGGATTAAATAAAATTGATCCACTGAGCTCGGTGCAACAACAAAGCTTTGTTTAAAGATAGTCCAATATTTGTTCTGGGGTGGGATTTGAGACGCTCCACAAAGGGATAAAAACAGAGATTTTGCGTTGTGAATACTAATGCATTGACATATGTGACAAATGTGACATACGTGCAATGTGGGTCAATGGAAATGATTCATTAGGCTAATTGACGTGTAAAGAAAGGCACCCCTTCCTCTCTTCTCCTCGAGCGTTAATAGGATCACCTTGAGTCTGAAGGAGAGACTCGCAAATAGACACAGCGATGAGAAGCGGCTGGATTCTCCGGCTGTATAATCTTCGCTCGTCTCTCCGTGCGCTGCCCTGTTACGCATCCCTTTGTGTCCATTTAGTTCGACTCAGTGTGGGAGAGGAAAGAGATCATGTAAATTACACTCACACTGCTATGGTGAGAGAGCCTTTCATATTTTTCCACATTTAAAATCTGACAGCTAACATGATCCCTAGTAGAGCTGATTTGTTTCCCCGGGCGGATAAATGAGAATATTGACTGGAGCTGTTCTCCCGACCCGTTGTCTGACTGAGGCCGCTATTTAGACACAGTGAATCAGATCGTGATGCATTCTGCTTTCCCTGACCTCGTCTTTCTTTAGAGGAGGTGAGACAACAACGCAGGAAACTCCCACGCTGGACAGGTATGGACGGCTGCAGCAGATATGGAAGGAGAGATGAGTGATGAGTGGGTTTTTAGAAAGACCATCCATCCATCCATCCATCTCCCTCAAAAGGTTGAATAAACCTGGATTCTATCCAGTCAGAAAAAAATCTCCTCCCAAAACAAAGAGATGTGTTTTTTTTTAATACATATAAAGATGAGTTGAATGCAGTTTCAGGTCAGAAAAGGACATTTAGCGTTGTCTTTCAGTGTTGTGCGTTCAGAGAACCGTTCTCTCGCCAAGATAATAACAGACATTGTGAGCTGGGTAGCACAATGAGGCCGAGAGACTTGATTGTTTTAATGTACTGACCTGCAACCGGCCACCTACAGTGCATGTGGGTGAGAGTAGAAAGCATTACAATGAAATTACGTTCCATTTAGAAAAAAAAAAAAATCCATTTATATTTTGTATACTTAAAACATTATAGTGCTCAAAAGAACGGGCCGTCTGTTTTACTTTGTGCATTGCTTTAAAATGGGCTTGCTTAAATTGGTATAAAAAGGAGCGCCACAGCACAGTTTGGGTTACTTCTGGTCAGCAAAACAGCGCACCTACCGCGCTATATTATTCATGTGTGAATGGAAAGCACGTTATGTAAAAGTAACCTAGAATAGTCTCCTCTACAGAAACTTTGTGGGGTGCGAATCTCTTTGATTTTTACTGTCGAAAGCCGACGGCGCCTGCTTTATCTTCATATTCTTGCACCAGTGCCTTGGTCTGTTCACCAGCAAACCGCGAGATGTGAGATGAGCACAGCGCTCTTTCTTTAAATATAATCGCCGTCTGTGTCTGAACTTTCTCATGACTGTGGGAACACACAGTGCAAAACCGGCGCATTTGATTTTTTTTTGTTTCGCAGCATCAAAGGAATCAGTGACATTCAGCCAGAGCCACAGTGCAGCCTGATAGATAGATAGATAGATAGATAGATAGATAGATAGATAGATAGATAGATAGATAGATAGATAGATAGATAGATAGATAGATAGATAGATAGAGTCTGTAGTACAGCTCAGCTTCAGACACTGTCTGATACATTGTGATCATTTGCATAAGGGTGAGGTCACCATTAAAGAGTGAGTAGAATGAGAATTGTGCTCCCTTCCCATCCCCACTCCCTCCCTCCCCCCCTGCACTTACATGCATACATGCAGAAGCTTCCACACACGCATGCAAAAGCACACGCACGCACACACACAAGGGGTGTGCAATGCAGAAGACATGAGGTGATGATCAGGGAGTGGCGAGGGGAATACATCTCTCAAATAGGTTCTGTCATCTTTGGCTGTGCATTCTGAATAAATCCAGAGCGGGGACGCAGCCCTTTCAAAGGAGGCCTCTCTGCAATATGCACACTGAATCACCAAGAACTCCCCCTGGTCTGTGATTAGGAAAACAGCTCAGGGCCACAACTTAACACTATAAAGTGGATCCCTCTCTATCATCTGCACTCAGTGGAGTAAACAGCTTCCTATGGGAGTTCATTAGACTTCCACCTGAAAGCGTATTTCCTTTCAGATCAGATTAAGAACAGGCAGAGAAGAACTCTTGTGTTTTATTGAAATCCATCCTCTTTGAATCTTTTCTGTTTCCATGCATTCAGATGCACCCCGAGGTCTATCCGGTCTTTCCTCGGCCGCCCGGTTCTTTTTGTCTTGCTGCTCTGTTTGGCACCGTGATTTCTCACTGCCGACTCAGGAACAGCCATTCACCACGACACCAGCTTTGGTACACACTCCAGCATCAATAGCGCCTCTGTGCCTCTTGAGAAAGTGCCCTCTCCTCGCTTTCTCTTTGACGAGGGCTTCAAGACGAGCCAGAGACGCATCTTTTTCAGCGTGTTATCAGTCACAATCTGTCAGTTAGCCCTGCAGACATATTGTTTCATGAGGTGTCAGCCTTTTTCCAAAAAGCAATGTGTATGAATGTGTCCTCAAGGTGGAATCATACAACACTGTAAGTAAAAAACTGAATGAACGTAATCATATGTCAGTTAATCGTTGTAATGTATAGATTTCCTGCTCTGACTTTCTCATCCGCTTTAACCAAAACTCTCTGGAAAAACTCCGGTACATTAACAGTAACATTTTGACTATCCCTTGTGTTGCCGTGCCCCCATGTTTTTTCTGCATCGACACACAACACTGTGCGATGATTTCTTTCCACGAGAGTTCTTCATGCCTTAGCGGCCGCATTTCTGCCACCTCTAACTTTATGAACCAGTGCTTAGCAAGTCTTACTCCTTGATCTGCAGGTCCCACTCCATTCATAATTCATCACACTGACCACCCCCTGAATTAAAGTTACAAGCTTCCACTCGTCAATTTTTTACACGACAAAATGTCCTTGCGGGCGCGCAGAGGCACGCTTCTAAATTAAGCCCCGTCTCAGAGTGTGAATGACTGCATGCAAATGCGTCCGTCTACACATGTACGTGTGTCACGCATAAATGCGCATGTTTGCGTAGCGCCTGCAATCCCAGTCAGTGTGTGTTCCAGCGAAGCCACGGTGGACCTGTTCATCCTTTGTTCCCTAGTTGTTTGCCCTTTGATGAGTCAGTTTCAGGCTTTTGGGAGGGCCCTCATCTTCTTACACCGTCTGATGGAGTCAGGGAGATATCTCTCCACTGTTCTGCTAAAAAAGCACAGAAACAAAGGAGCCTGCATGTATCTGAATGCCAGCAGAATCAATTAACTGGGTATGTTCTGAGATTACATAGACAAAGGCGTGCTCACAACTTGCTCCCATATTCTCGCCTTTGAAGTGGAGCTCGGCTGTTTGACGGGTAAATAGCAGCTGACGTGGGTGTCTGCCGGGGGAAGGCTAGTTTTTTCCACCGGCGGATCTCCCGGACTCTGCTTCTTCTTTTGAATAAAGATGTTCGCATTTTCTCTCCACCAGTTTTACAAGGACGACATCATACAACCCAAACTCAAAGCCCAACGTCTGCTTGAAGTGAACAACTAATATCGGGCATGAGTACAATTTCAGTTGGAATATAATAAAATCCGGTTTATGTCGGCGTCCCATGTTGGACTGATGTTCTTTCACCCAAAAGACTTTGGAAATGCAGGTTAGTACGTTTTAAAGAAGTAAGTGTCTTTCCATCTGTGTGGAGTTCTCCCTGTGTCTGTGTGAGTTCTCTGCGGGTACTCCATCTTCCTCCCACTGTCTAAAGACATGCTTGTTGGGTTCACTGATGGCTCTAAATTGGCTGTTGTATCTTCTTTCTGTGTTAGCCCTGCAACCTGACCACGGTGTACCCCGCCTCTCGCCCAGTGATAGCTGGGATAGGCTCCAGCCCCCCCGCGACCTGCCAGCAGGGCAAGCAGTTACAGAAAATGAATGAATGAATATCTTAATTTAACACATTGTTAAATTCTAATACATGCTACATTCTGGTGGAAAGGTGTACATGCGAGTGGGTGCAAATAACCCACCCAATTAATAATTTAAAAGACGTGTCCAATGCGTTGACACTAGAAAGCAGTTGTAAACAGAAATCTGGCATTTCTCTCAGGTAGTAGCCAGGTTTTACCTGTGCCAACAGAGACCAGACATTTTTGGAAAACACATTTGTAAAATTCACTTATAAAGTTATTGTCAATGTCAATGCACATTACTGCACCCTGTTAATCCTATGTATATAATATATATTAACTTCTGTTAATATATCTTCTGTCTGTTTCTTGTACATTTGTTCATATGCAAATGTTTGTATATTTTTGCTTATACAATTTTATTTTACTTATTTTTTACAGATATTTAATCTTTTTTTCTTTTTTTTTACTTATATTTTATTTTATGATATTTCTTCCTTTTACTAGTGGTTCTCAAGAGTGTTTTTTATGTGCAACTGAACGACTGTGACCGAGCACTTTCTCTTGTGGATGAATAAAGTCTGTCTAAGTCTAAGTCTGTTGCAACGAGTTTGTTATAATCATTTTTCAAAAATCGGAGCATAAGTTCAGGGCAATATCACCTCATACATGCATAGACACACGTGATGCTTAAGAGAGCTATTGCTCAATGACAACACTGGAATCGAACCCCAACTCAGCACTGTTGCACATTTTAGCTTCGTATTATGACTGCATGTCCAGACTCAGAAGAGCAAGAAGAGCAAGTTCTCATCGAAGGGGAGACAGTTACAGGTCAAACTGGCAGATTTTCTTTGTATAGGTATGAACTCAAAACATTAAAAAGAAAATGCAATTTAATCTGTCGACCAGATTTTCTTATTGATTTGTAGAAGACTGAAAACCCTGTGTTCTTGAAAATTGCTCCAGTCCAGTGTACTTGTCACTGTTTTGTTGCCATTTACACCGCGTGGCAATTAGTTTCGCCTTCACAGGAGAGAGGAAAAAAAGGAGCTAACCTTCATTTATATTGGAATGCTGACAACTACCTTGGACATCTTCACCCGGCTCTACTTCACTGACATCAAGAGACAAATATTAATATATAAATTCTGATCCAGAGGGAAAAATAAAGGACACTTTTCACAGGTTGTGCCTCACTGGTGTGGTGCGTGTGGGAAAAAAAGGCTATTTGTAGGGGAGAAGTATGCATGTGCAATTATGCATGCATCCTCTTTCACTCTCCGACCAGCAAGTACAAGGAAAGAAGCAGGGACAAGAAAAGTAAAAATGAAAGTGTGAGAAAAAGAAGACAAAAAGAATAGAAAAACTGCTGTGGGACTAAATATTTATCACGATTCTACACCCGCTACAGAGGAACTGGCTTATCCAGTCTGAGCCTATTAGCATAATCAAAGTCCCAATCAGTTTTCTCCGAAGTTACAAAGTACAAGAGGTAGTGAGGGAAAAGCGGGCGGCATTTTAAAGGTAGCAAGACACACGTTTGATGTGGGTGGTGGCGTTGGGGGATATGCTACGGCGGTGTTTGATGGGGAAGATAAAATGCAAATAGAAAATTTCACTTTATTTTTTGTTAGAACTCACTCGCCATAATCGACAGCTACAGAGGAAAAAGAATTCTTCAGAGTTTCTTCTGCCGATGGACCTATACTTCAGCTTCTTTACGTGGCACATTTAATAAAACAAAACAGTAGAAAAGCAAAAAGTTTGTCAGAGCACAACATTGATGGGTTAATTATCTTAAGGTTAAGTCCACATTCCAGGTGAGTTCTACGTGAATAAAAGTAAAAACAACACCAGTTTTTTTCCATTTGTTTTAGTGGAAGGAAGAACAAATAAATTAGGAGATGCAACTTGCTAATTCATGCCACGGGCCAGATTAGACCCTCTATGTTTGACTCTTGCATTCTAGATGCATCTTTACCTACCATATCTCATCTTCTCTTTGAGGGAAAACAAATATTGTTCATTCAGATCTCTGCTTTTGCAACGTTTTGCCAGCGCTAACTTTTTCCTTTGCCTACCCAGCTGTTTAGTGACCTTCTTCCCTCTTTTATTCTGGTCACACTGCCTTCACCCAAACCATCCTGAAACAAAGCACTCGTTTCAATCATTGTAATATGAGAAGCATTTTTTAAGATGAGGCAGTAGAAGTATGTATATACTGTAAATAGCTCGCTGGGGCAGCTGCTATAAATGCATCAAATTCATAAAATGATTTTTCACTCACTGTGGCAGAGGAAGAAATATTGTCATTACAGTTTCATTTGAACAGCCTCTTCTGTGGTGCATCCTTAATATAGCAAGACAGCTGTCATGAGTAAAACAGCAAAACACAAAAATATGTTCAGTTTCCCACTTCATTTAAATTTGACACTGGAGTAAAGGTCATGGGATGCGTAAAACAAAGCAGCCTATATATGTACTCTGATTCCAAGCACGGCCAATATAATAATAATTTATATACAACCCAATAGAGGATTATCTAAAGTAAAGGTGGCAACTTGTTGAAACAAAGCCACTGCAACATATAAACCATATAATGCGTTTCCAATCACATGATAGTGAGTAGTAGTTGCTGTTTTTAAGACTCCACTCCACGCTGTGCAACAAAGGACTGAGCACATATTTGATGGGATAGAAAAGCTACTTAAAGAAGCCTGAAACATTTCCAGCCTCTCTCCAAGTTTCCGTTGAAGACAGCATCAAAAACCTCAGAGTCACAAGGGATGGCGAAAAAGCTTCCCAGGCTCTTTCTGTGGTAGGCCTCATAACAAACTGCTGTCATCATGTTTTTCCTTTTACAAAGGCAAAGTCTTCATTCATTGTGCGAAAGGAAACATAGGTTTCTCCTCTTCGCTGACACAGCTCTCATCTGCCTCATCTTCTGTGGCTTTCTGCCCTCTCCGCCTCGTGTGTTGGATTCTTGGGAGTTCTCGTTCCCTTCTCCGAAGCTTGCAGGCGATTCTCAAAAAGAAACCAAGCCATGTCACTGGAAGAATGCTGCAGATAAAAGTTATTTGTTGACAGCATGAATCTTTTGACAGGAGCCCAGGACGACTGGTACCTGGATGTGATTACACAACACACACAATGAAGCAAGGCAAGATGGAACAATAAAGTTTATTGTAATTTGATTTACAGTATTGTGATGAGCAAATAGTCAAGGCAGGAAATGCAGTCCAACAAAAGTAAATTGTTGTTACTGGACTTGAAGCCTGAAGGGTACAGGGTGAATAGGACAGGGCAGAGTACAGTGCCCTGTGGTCCTCCGATGCTGCTGACCATACTTACAGACATGCAGTTTCCTCAACGTGACATTCAGGAAGTGAGCTGTGAGTGCACTCCCATAGCTACTGACTTGCAAACTCTCTCGGCAGCAAACTGAAAGTCATGGCAAACCAAACTAGAAAAGAAAGAAAATCCAAAATGCAGTACCGTGTTCAAAGGAGGACCCAAAAGGAAGGCAAGATAGAATTAAGCAAAAGATGATCCAAGTGAAAAAAACAATGTGTTAGAGATTCGCAAAGATACTGGTGTCACAGAGAGTTGACAGGGAGGAAAAACATGCACACAGATAGGGACATAAAACACAAAAGGAAATACAAGACAATACATTGATCAGCCATTACATAATGACTGTTTGTAGGATACTCTTTATGTACAAGCTGTGAGGTGTGGCCTCAACAGATCAGACTTGTTTGTCCTCATCCTGCAGATGTTCAATTGTCCTTTAATCTGAACTTTCACAACAGTCACATTCAGTGTGTCTGTTTGTATGTTTTGAAAGTGCTGGAGCTGGAGAATTCGCAACATTTTTGCTTTCTCTGTATTTCTGTGCAGCTTAACGGCTTTCAAGAATATCTTCAATACAGTTTACAGGTTGACATCCACCATAAAAATGCTAGGTCGAGAGTGTATGGTTTAAAATCACTGGAACTAGACATGGCCATAACTGGAGATTAGACGACTGGGCTGAAGTGGTACTGCATCCAAGTTCACTAATAAGCTGAACTTTCCAAAAAAACTTAATCAAGGCAGAAATCTATGGCAATCATCTTCTGTAGCCTGCTACACACAAATGTAACTGCTGCAGCTTGTGGATTATTCTCCAGTGCCATGGGACATGTTCTAGAAAAATTAACTGTCAGCTGTTTTATACAATTTACAATTAGAAAGATCAGAGGCCACATTATTATTTTTTTATTTTTTTTGCATAATTATATTTGCTACAATCATGTATATTCAGAAGGCTGAACTGATTCAATGTCACAGACGTTCAATTCAATTTTAACTGAATTAATTACGCGATTACTGACAAACAGATTAATCCCTATTTCAACTCCATTAAACATTAAATTGACGTGTGAGAAAAAAACGCTGAATTAAAGGATCAAAAGGAGATTTTAGAAATAAGTAAATAGTTTTATTTCCAAATCCTCGCTGTAAAGAATTCAGAAACTTTGGTATCAAAATGCTCCTATAGCATTCAGACAAATAAATAAACAAGTACATATCAAAACTCATCTCTTTGAGTACACACAGAAAGCTTGCCTGTTGACTTACTTGCCGTATTCATGAATGTGTATATGTTTGCTTATGTCGGCTTGACACTGTGGCTGAGTTTTGATTTAACTTGTTTGCATGGGAGAGTTGAGGCGAATGCGGCATGGTTTGCAGACTGCATGAATAAAATCAAAACCACTGTTTCTATCATACACTGAAAGCAGTCTCCTGACAATATATATATTTCTAAGGGGACTGCTTTTAGTGTTTACTTCCAAATAAACAAACTGAAGATTTTTCTTCTTTCTTTTTTCATTGGCATTTTTACAACATGTGAATTGTTTTCCTTGCCCTCTCCTGACTCCCTGCACCTGCATTTCTACAACAAAAGTGTGTAAAAAAAATAAAAAATAAATTATTGTAACAAAAACCTCGCAAATGAATAAATTATTTATTGAAAAATGAAAAGCATAATTGGCTCCCCTTAATAAATGAAAAACAGTGATTTATCTTGGTGTGATAATGGTTATAGTTGCAGCAATTAGTTATTCTACAATGCGCTCTAATGTAACCCCTGCTGTGTGGGGTCAAGTAAACTCTTGCAACTTTAAAGTGAGTCAACCTTGGTGCCGCCTCATTAAAACATGAATTTTTGCGAGCAATAACAAAAGAGGCTATTCTGGGCATTTTCAAGGAGACCCATCCTTCTAGTGCAGCTTAGGTTTACATGTTTGATAAAATTAGGCGTGGAAACCTGTGTGTGTGTGTTTGTGTGTGTGTGTATGAGAGAGAGAGAGAGAGAGAGAGAGAGAGAGAGAGAGAGAGAGAGAGAGAGAGAGCTCCAACCAGTATCCAATAACAGCTGGTGCCGGTGCGTAATGACCTTTTGTCTCCCGGCGGTCAGGTACGGAGAGGGGGGCGGAGACACGGGAGGAGCGGCTTCGGATCGGACTGGTCCCGGCGTCCCGCACAAACAAATGGCCGTGAGCCGACACGAAAGAAGAGTGTGATCTGTGTTTCTTTTCCTCTCTCGGTGCGACCACGGCGAAAGATCTGCCTCCATGCTCACATAGCAGGTCTGAAGGGGGCAAGGAGCGCTCTTCATCCTCACTCTGCACTGTGCATTTTATCCGTCTGGCAGGAGAATGGGAGAGTCCTGTTGACACCACGGAGAGATACACGCTGAGACCGACTATGGCTGTGGACGGTAGGAGCGCGTATACTATTCCTCTATGTAGTAATTCATCTTGACCACCCACATTCAGGTTACTGACCAGTGAGTTCATGGAGACCTTACAGCACTTACATCTAACATTAAACCTCAACATGCATGTGCATATTATCCCGAAATCAAATGATGCTGTAGTTTTAAATTGGCTTTACGAACAGTAGGGGATGTTTTAAAGAGCTGATTATGTATATAAATTACATTATAAAGTCTCCTTGATCAAATTTTCAGAAATGGCATGATGATATCTTTGTCTGCCTGAGAGGTTATCTTGGATTTACCCAAAACCAAACTTGTGAGTGATCCATCTAGTCACTAAGTTGAGCTGAAAACCTTTTTGGATCCTTTTAATATTCGATGTAGTTAAGCAGCCACAGTATTTGCTTTACTGCAAAGAAGTTCAGTGTTTCCTGTTTGTGCTTGAAAGTCTATATTTGTCTGGCAGCACCTGGATCACCTGGATAAATTACTGGCGGTGTTCAGCGGGGGAATATAACAATGATGCAGCATTCTCTGCCCTCTGTTTCCTTTGTATCTCTTGAATGGCTTCTATAGAAAGACAAGAATGAAATATGACTTGAATTTGAGAAGAAAAAAAAAAAAACACCTGCACCACGCCCACAAAACTCACTTTGTTGTGTATAAATCCAAGGTTTTCCAAGGCTGTTTGAGGTGCAGTGGTTTATTTTTATTGCTGTTTATTCTTCACTCGCTGATTGTTGTTTCGTCTTTGAAAAGGCCAGGCAGATGGTGATATAAACAATAACTTTGAGAAGGTGGTGGCTTTGCTTGAGGAAAAATACAAAATGTCTTGAGTATGAGCATGAAAATAGTTACAGATTCATTTGAATGACCCAGTGAATTCCATACTTTTCCTAGAAAATGTTTCTTCAAAAGTGTAATGGAATAACCATTTTTTTTTTTACAAACAAGGTCAAATTTTCTGCGACTCCATCTTTTTTTTTTCTTTTTTTTTTTTTGCAGGCATTTGAGTTTTCTTCCCCATATTCTCTTGCTCCAGGGGGAAAAAACAATTAGTCATGAATATACTGAGCATGAAATGCTCTCCATTTCTTCTGATTTGTTCCTGACTTATTGTCCCGCTCCTCCCTGCGCCTGGCTGGTCGGAGTCTGCTCCGGGCTAACTAGCTTAAGTGAAAGCCTAATCGGAGCCTCACCCCTCCACTCAGGGGCAATAATGTGTGGGAGGGTGCCAGAGTAGTGCCAAGCGTGTTTTCCATCTGTCCTCTGTCCACACCGGAGCAGGTCAGGTCTTCATTAGCGCGGCTGCAGGTAAAAGGCTCGGTCAGATATGCATCTACGCTGTGACACATTGAGCCATTCATAATGAATCCATAGTTTGCTTAAGCATCATTAATTTATTCAGAGCCCTGAGCGTTGGTGCCTCCCTCACGGTATGCTTTGCCACTTAAACTTTGATGAGTGTTGGTCTAAAAAGACTGCAGCACTGCTTGAAGGCCCACACAGGCTTTGATTTATACCCCGTGACAAGGGATCTCGCGCATGTTAGGGCACGGGCACGTATTTCGGAATTATTGTCTGTGATTATTTATGTGATTTTCATAAAGTTTCACGCCATTTGAGTAATGTTTATGTGGGATTGGATACCCGCTAAATGAGAGCAATTTAGTGTGAGACAGTGGCTACTTCAGGTGGGCTATGATCAGTATAATGGCTTCACAGATTGATTATATTTTTCCATTTGCCTGGAGGCCACGGTGCCATTGTTACGTGGGCCGCCAGCAACGAGCCCGTGACATTATCAATTACAAGGGGGGTGATCTGCATCTTAAATTGTACAATGGACATTTTTTGCCTCATCTTCATGTAAATTGCGGAGAGAATTACATTTTCCTCCTCGCTACCCTGCTGCACAGGCGAGTCGCGCTGTGCAATTATGCTCTTCTCCGCGTTTGGCAAGTCTGAATGGATGAAATTTATCAGACGTTCGCTTAAATCGCCCGGGACATCTGGTCCGCATTGTCGTGCCTGAGATAAGCAGCCCATGCGAGGGACGGCGCTGGACTGTCCGGAGCACATTGTTCCGGAGCGGCGTGGTCGGTCCCCGCCGTTCGCACTGTGGGAAACGGGCGTGGGGAGGGGGGCGGCTCAGTATGCGTGCGCTCCTTGAAGGCAGGCCTGGCTAAGCTCAGCAAGCAGAGCATCCAAAGATTTGGGCCAGATGCGGAGAGCATCCATCCGTATACTTATAGACATGTACACACAGGCATGCACAAATAGCAAAAAAACAAAAGCAACAAGCCGTGCTCACCAGCCAGCAGACAGGCCTGCATGGAGAAAAGCTAGCTGGATCAGAATCTAAAAACAACCCCTTTATTTATCACAGCCCTCTCTCTCTGGACATGTTAGAAGAGAGTGTGCTGTAGGAGGGTCTTTAGTGTCTATTTACTGACTTCAGGATGCTCAAGAAGTGTGCACACATACTGTATGAAATGGTTTGTGCTATGACACGTTCTTCTTTAAAACACAGCTGAATGAAAAACAGCCCTTGGGGAGAAAAGCATTGGAAGAGTGAGGAGAAGACACCTCTTGCTTGAAATATCATTTTAACTGACAAAATGTACGTCTGCAGCACTACATCCACGTCTAACTGAATGGTCAACCCTCCAGGCTGCGGTTAACCCGTTCCTCTAATTGCCCCGCGGTGCATTAACACACCCCTTTTTCTTCTGATACATGTCGCGTGCTTGTTCAGCCATGAAATCATTGCCCCTTTCCACCGGGACGCTTCTCCACCGGATTCTAGTCCGGGCGCGCGCGCGGGGAAAACGCGGGCGAGCGAGCGCGTTTGGCCCACGAGTGTGTTTATGTTTGTGTGTGAGCATGCAGATGAAGCAGAAGGGGATCCAGCACCCCCCCTGGTGAGTGGGACGATGGGGGAGGAGGAGTGTTAGCTTTTAACAGACAAACACACCCTTTGTTGTGTGCCTGGCATGTGTTGTGTCGCCTCCTGGAAATGGCCTCCATTTGGTGCATTTGGTGTTGTAGCCAAATGTGTTCTGCTCCTCTGCAGTTAAGTAATGTGGTAATAGCCGGTCAGCCTCCTCAGTGACGGCGGCGTGATGGGGTTTATGAGTCAATTTTCAGTGCGCATGCATGACAGGGATCATGCAAGCCGTTAACCTCTTTCCACTGTCTATCATCATCGCCTGTTTCTTCACAGCGGGGGAGCGTGTCGCTCATGGAGAATCCTCTCGAAAACACACACACAAACACACACACGCTCCAGTCATCCGTCATCAGCTCTCTGATCTACCGCTGCTCTTCAGCTGCACCTGGCCTCAACCCGTGGATTTTAGACCCACAGAGTGGAATAAAGATAAGTGGACAGAGAAAACAAGAGCTTTGAAAATGTTCATCTGGCAGGTGAAAGACGTTGTTATTTGTGCTGCACAATTGGTGAGAACGCTGTGCGCGCTGAGGTAATGGCTGAAATCCAGGACATTTTGATTATCTACAGTAAAAGAGGTCGAGTTGAAGTGGAATTTTTTTTATTGTATTATTGTTCAAGATTGTGTGACGACCTCCTTCAAAAGATTTTGCATTCACTCCTATAGGATTATTGCAGGCGCGATGCACGGTTTGAAACGAAATCAAATCAGCAGAACCACACAAACCAGTTTCAGCTGCTGACAGTTCAGGGATTCAGGTGTGTTATTCCATTGTCGGTTAATGTAGCCTGAAGCTTTTAGCCCCACATGAAGTTATCCTCTCTAGGACCTGTAAACAGCCTTTGCTGGGTAAAATCTTTTCAGCGCCCCCTTTATGTTTCATGGCTATTTTTTTCTTCACAGTGATGTTGCCTCTGTCCCAGTTCTCATTAATTAAATCTGCGACCAGAGGCTCATTATTGAGGCCAAAACTATGAATCCTGATTTAATGCCCCACGTCGGGGTGAGGGCACTTACACAACTCACTCTAATAGTAATACAATAATCAATTCAAACTCCAATGTCCATTAGAGAGTTGTTAATGGAAAGTGTTTTCAATGAGTTATTGATCTAATGGATTTTTCAAGTGCTCCCGTCAGACCAGCCGCCAACTGTTTTGACCTCTGACTCAGATGTGTAAGACATGGATGGACAGAGAGCGATTCGGTGGATTTCTGCTCCGATCCTAGGACACTTACAGAGGCTGATGAAGCGGTAAAAGAGGAGAAGGCTGCTTCGGCGGTGTAAATCAGCAGCAGATTAACAGGAGCACAGTCCGCGGGGTTTGGATTCTGGATTCGGAGGCTCGCTGTACCTGTAACACTTCTCTCATTCACTGTCCTTCTACTGGGTCCCGACTTCTGCCCCATACCAGCTCCCTCCTTACCCCCCTCCTCTTCCTGAATTAGAGCGCACAAGGGCTCATGTCCAATTCCTCTCCTTTAATTAGCCTCCTGCACACGGACAGGGATCCGGGGAGAGGAGCTGTAAGGGTGTGTGGGGTTAGATGAGAAAAGTATGTAGTTTTTCTGAAGGATTTCACAAATTAGGCATAATTTCTCACTGTGCAGGGGCTGTATCCCTCATGTATTACAATGTTCATACTTACTACTGACTCAATACATGTAATCTCTATCACCACCCCCCCCCCATCCATACCGTCCTTGTGTTTTCCCTTCCCTCACATGCTCAGTCCGTTCAATCAAAGCATTTATGAAGCCTTTGTGTAGTTTTATTGGCAAGACTCAATTTGCGACTCGTGAACATTGTCCGTTGCCGCTCTCCGTAACTACCATCTGTCCAGAGAAAGCGAGATAGCGCCGTGTTCCACTAATATCTTTTTGCCCTCCGTCTCATCCTTGGCCAGATGTCTTTGAGCCTGCAGTTTCAAGGAGAGCACCCCCCCCCCCATCCCACTCACTTTGCTTCCCATTAGAGTCTGCTAAACAAACAGTCTAATTAAGTGTGGCCTTGTGCGATGGGGTAAGCTTGACGCTTTTCACTCTTTGTTAATAGGTTGGCCCGCTCCTCCCTCCAAGTGCCGGGGGGTCAGTGAAGCCTGTGGTGCAGATTGCCCATTAAACCAAATGGCCGATGCCTCCAGCTACGCCCTAACAAGGCATACATCCTTGCACAGGCGGGAGCACAAGTCACGATCATCCACTCGAAAAGCAATTACATTCCTGAAAGGCAGTGGCTTTCATCTGCATGGTGGAGTCAATTTACATGTGCAAAAACTATCCAAGTATTTATTTCTTTATTTATTTAGCCCGCGTGACTTTGAAATTGAACATGTCTTAGGCTCGTGCTGATCGCTCTCACCTGTTCCAAAAATAGAAATCAATTTAAATGTCTGTTTTTATCCAATACTATTCTTCACTTCGCTACTCTTTTTTCCCCCAAACCTCCATACAGCTCACCGCCTCTCTCCTCTCCTGCGCTGTTCCCTGATACGTATTATCACAAGGTTCCTAGCTCTGGCAGAGCCTTTGGCCTCCTCTGGCTGTCACAGTGCTACTCAAATGGGTCCTCAATTTACCATGTCAATAGGCAGCCAAGTGTCAGTGTGTCAGCTCGGCAACCGAGGTGGGGAGGAAGAGCTGTTCAAATGCAGCTCAACACTCTCTCTTCAACCCCTACACCTAACATTCTCCTTACTTTATTGCACTGTGTCATATACACTGGTTACATGTTCTTCATTCCCCCCCACTCCCTCTCATTGAGCTCAGATTTTTTTTTTTGCAACCTTCGCCTTTGCCTTGTCTTGTCGTATTCCTCTGTTGTATGTCTTTGGTGTTGCACTGAAATGCAAAATACATATTCTTTGCATGCTCACTGAACATGTGCCATTTTCACTTCACAAATATTTCCACCCCCCCTCCCCCTCACACGCTCACTGCGCATAGGGGGAAAAGCTCCGGATGATGTAAAAGCCTTATGGCACTTTCAAAAAGTGCCTCACACCACATCAAATACGTTCCGCAGTAATCTATAATGTGCCCAAACTACACTGATATTTGTGAGAGGTAAAAACATTTTTTTTTTTTTATTATTATTATTTTTTTTTTGGTTTGTGCGTTCATGCAAGAAGATTTTCTGCCTGACTTTAATATCACAGAACCGGAAGATGTCTTTGAGGCTGGAAAGTAGAGTTCTCCCCTTGCCCGAATCCAACTCACTGCCTCATATGTCCCCACCCGTCTTCCTGTTAAATGATTCATTCAAAGTCTACAACATTTAGGGTTTTATTTTATTTTTGGTAAAACCAGAATGAGTTTTTTGTCCTACGAAAAGTCTTATTATCTTTATATAATTTTCCTTTTTTTTATTAGTTTTTTTTTTGTGTGTGTGTGTTTATTTTGGTTGTTTGCATCCCTTGCACCCGACACTGCAAACACTCCCTGTGCTTCTGTGCACTGTTTGTGTACACTAATGCTCTTTGGAGCATCTGCACCCTTTTGACCCGATTTAGTTGAATCCATGGAGACATGCGACTGCTGTACCTTATCCGTAGATTAGGGTGGATTTGGCTGCTGGATGTGACTGCTTACGCCGCACTGGTCACAAAGACTGTAGAGCTAAAAGATATAAAAATAAATCCTTAGTGATGCATGTACACTAATGTAGTTTTTGACTCTGCCCAAGCACCTGGAGCTACGCAAGGCTGTGTAGAACCCGACAGTAGCTTAAAGGAATAAACAGCCGTCGCTTTGTACACGTCCCAGTCTATCTTCCCGAGAACATTTATTCCCTCTCATTCCACTTCATCTAGTCGTGTCCTCCAGTGATGTTATGATGTTTTTATAGAACTTATCACCAGGAATAGCTGTTGTATTAAACTAGAAATGACAGACGTTAAAGTGGAACCGAGACCAGACTATTGTCGCGGGAGGCAGCCGAGGTTGCAGGGCTGTCAGTCAGAGTTAGTGGGGGCGGGCTCTAAGCTGTCATCCCAGCGTTTCGGTCTCGCCCTACATATCAGGTCACTGGTGCTCTGCAGGCTTTGGGTCTAGGCAGGACCAAATATACACATGCAGACTCACAAACCTCCACACACACACAGCTCGTGCATACAGCTTTCGCACCCCGTGCACGTGCAATTGCACTGGCGGGCTGAGTCACCAACTGTGGTGCTGAGAAAGATTTTCAGCTGGGGAAAAAATGACACGGTGTCATGTATTGAGAGCTTTCAAGACATGGGATAGATTTTTGGAAAATGGATGGAAGGAGATGAGACAGATCTGCAGAAACTTTTAAAGCTGGTTGAGAAAACCTCTAGTGAGGGATATAAAGTGAGATGGGCTTGAGGTGAGAAAGTGAAATAATTAAGGGTCGGATAATCAAGCTGTTCTCCCTTGTCCTATCTCATTTAAAGTGAAAATGCTCCGCAATCAGCCAATTAACATGAGTAGATGTAACAGCACAGACGTGGCTGTTGTGTGTGTGTGTGTGTGTGTGTGTGTGTGTGTGTGTGTGTGTGTGTGTGTGTGTGTGTGTGTGTGTGTGTGTGTGTGTGTGTGTGTGTGTGTGTGTGTGTGTGTGTGTGTGTGTGTTTTCATGTCTGTGAGACGGAAAGCGAGTAAAAGGCTTTGCTCCGCGCTTTCATTGCCCCATTGTTAACATGATGTGTCTGTGGGATAATTAGAGTGTGCCTCGGTTTGTGTGATTGTCTGTGACGTCTGAGTAGCTGGGTGATAATAAGGAAATGGTTCAGTGGTGTGGAAGGGAGACTAGAGCCGGTTTGGCTCTGCAGTGTTGGAACTGAATTACTGAAACCACCGTGCCACACACCATGAGAAGTGCCAGTGTCAGCGTTAACAAGAATCTATCTACGGACACACACACACGCGCACACACACTCGCACACGCTGAGGTTGATTAATTGGGTGGACACCAAGAGGAGCCCATAGCGCTTTTTGCGTCAGCGTGCTGTCTGTGTAACACCTGGCGCCATTGGAAGTCAACATTAGAGGGGAGTTATCAATATCGAGCTGATGATGTTGAGTGAAACATCCTAGCTCCGATCCACGACGTGCTGTGCACAGAAAACGGGCAAAGGCATTCGCTTTTGCTATCGTGGCTGCAGATGATGGCTCGTTCAATTACGCTAATAACTCAGAATGTTGCAGGAGCAAATTTACAAAGGCACAGAAACGATCATTATTAGCCGACTCTGTTCGTGCTACAGTACAAACGTCGCCTGTGTAATTCTGTTTCAGAGTGACTTTATTCAACACAGACTCATCTTTGACTCTTTTAAATTGTGACCATCGCGATTGTCAGTTTTCTAATCAGAACACATAGTTATAATTAATCTGTACAAAATTTTTTAAAAAAAGAATAAGAAACAGGCTACCTACCATCTCTGCCTGCTTACACCTCAGCCCTGAGCTATATTAATCACCAGCTGAGTAAAAATTTGTATTCTGTGCATAGCATGCGCATGACACTGGTGTCATTTTCCTCCTGGAAGAGCAAGAAAAGGATGATGACTGCATTTCCAAACTATTTGACTGGGCCTAAGGGAAAGGAAACCCCTTGAGAAATGATGACAGGGTGAGTTGGTGAGGTTTCGAGTAAAAGATTTAAGAGGGGAGGAAGCAGAAATGTCCCCTAGGATCTTTCTTGCCTGGACAAGAAGCTCCTGCTGAGGCTTTCTGCGTATTGATGCGCGTGTGTTTATCTGCATGTGTGCATAGGAGCAACAAAGAGCTCTGCTTCTCTTGTCCGTTTCATCCCAAACTGCCCGCTTTGTACCAACGGCTGTCTGCTGGGCTGTCTGACAGTGCAGCCTTAGGAAGCCATGCGAGCGAGCAGGAACAAGTGTGTGCGCGCGTGAGTGCAGAGGAGCGGTAATTGGCATGTCCATCCGACTGAAAGGCCTGGGCGAAGTGGCAGTGCAGGAGTGGAGCTGATAACATGGCAATTAAGCCGGGAGACTCAGACCCCCAATCAGCACAGCGTGGTGCGGAGACTTACAGAGACAGGTGGGACTAAGCACTGAGAGCGGATACAGAGACGAGGAGAATGGACGAGAGCCTCCAGGTGTGAGCTAATTTGTCTCGCCGCTAGACAGAAAACAAGCGATTTCCAGAAGGGCTTGTACCAAACATGGCTGAATGCATTGTGTCGCCCCGCGCTCCCGCAGAAGACACCTGCTGCACCCGCTGACAAAACCTTGGCTTTGTTGCGTCTTTTTCAAAGCCCAAACCGCTCGCCGCGGAAACAACAGCACTGGCGAAGCTTCCGCGGAGGAAATAGAGCAGAGTAATTTCATGGCTCCGTTTGATTGCTTTTTGCCAGTGGTGGTGCTGCGGCGCTGCAGTGCTCCACTCACCTGTCTCGGTAGTATTTCCACCGCCTCTCTGTGTGGGGGGCGCCCTCCCCCTGCAACAACCTTTGCATCTTCCACCCACCCGCTCTTCTTCCTCCCCCTTCCTTCCCCTCTAGGAAGGATTAGACAGACAGAGCTTCCTGGATCACATCACACAGGAGTGCGGCAAACTTTAAAAACTTCAAAGCTCTGAGCAATGTTTCACTTGGCTGACAGAAGTCGTCCCTCTGCTGCCGCCGCTGCCGCCGAGTTGCTGCTTCTTAATTCATCTTAATTAATTCATCCAAGCTGCTTACAAGTCTACAAACTACCAACCTGCAATTTTCATTCTCTCCCTGTCTATCTCTGCTCCAATTTTATCCCATTCCAATTTTTCTCTCCCCCCGTGTACCTCTCAGCTTTCACAGAGCCTTAACCTTCTCTCTTTTTTTTAACTCAATTGTGTGGGCTCATTTCCTGCTCTTTTCCATTCCTCTTTATCTCGTTTTATTCCCTTCCAACCCGTTCCCTGTGTGTGGATGCGTGAAGCAGATCATCAACAAACTGCCACGATGGTCATTCATTCGCGTCGTTATTTGCTGACCCCGGATGCTCAATAACTGCCCCGTTTATTTGCGTTAATGTGCGCACTCTGTTTTTATCGACGGCCTTCTTTTGCCACGCTACACAGCTCTGACGTTTCTTCTGTAATAAGTAAAGTAAATGTCCACGAGCGCTGACATATATAAGCAAGCAACTTGTGTAACAATACTGGTTTAAGGACACTCAATAAAGTATTGAGCACTGAACCCCCTCCCTCATCCTGTCCTCTCAGCGGGCCCTGGCGTGAGTGCACCGCATCGATTTCCAGACCACATGTGACGACCGCAAATAAGTGCGGCCCACTCTCATCACTGTAGGCTATGTACTGTGTACGTATGAGTTCCAGCTAACACACTGCACTCCTCTCTGGGAAGTTGTGTCTCCTTGTGGTTTAAGAGTTGTAATGTGAGAGCATAAAGGGCTGATTTCTCCATGCTCAGCAGAAAGAGGGTGGCAGATCCCTGCTGGACAGCCATTCAGGCTGTCACTGAAGGTATGTGTGAACTGGCAGCCTTCATTTGGCTTGTGTAAATTGCTTCCTCTATTCCAGTTTGGGGGGGGGGGGGGGGGGGGGTTGATAATGGGGAAAACTGTTAGTCTCGAAGATTTGAAACACTCTGGAGTTCATTAGCAGACCATCTGGCTGATAACTCTTAGTTCCAAACGACTGGATCTTGAATTCTTATTTTGTGATAACCTGCTATACATTATTCTATTCTTCATTCTATATCTAGGATGGGGCACCAAGTTCAGGCGTGAGTATTTCAGAACGCTAATGTTTTGTAACCAAAACATCCGTTAATCCACTCAAACAGAATATTTTCATGTTCCTGTGTGAGGCCAAAGACCCGATCTTTCCTGAGCGGAGAAGTTATGCGAGTTCATTTCCGCCACCTATTTGGATTCTTTCCAGTGCGAAGCAAAGGAGAACCATCTGCATGACAGGCAAACTGTGAAGACATTTTAGATCTCAGCGTGTAGCGAGATTTGAAGGCAGAGGAATAATGTGTAATTTTTAGCTGACAGATAAAATGAATGTTATTTGTTGCCCACGCAGATGAGAATAATACCGGCATTCTCTCAATTTGACTGCACTGAAGCGTCTGAAATATTAAAATCTACAGTAGTGAAACATCAGTTCAGTTCAGTTGCGGCGTACCACTGGCGTGTGAATTTCAAACAGTTTATTTTAATGTTCTGCCTGTCTGACCTTTTCTTGTAATTTCCCATATTTCATGCTCTGTCCCATTTCCCTCGGTTCATTAGGAAGTCCTAACCCATCTAATTTAGATAAATTTGTCCAAGGGTTTTCATGCGCTTTGAGTGATAACAAGCTCTGTGTGGATTGATCATGTGATTACCTTGCCAGTTAGACTTGGCTTGTTGAATAATAATTAGATATTTCCCAAACGCACATAAATTGCGTGTCCTTGAATATCTGTGGTACTTTATTAGAAATGTTGTCAAATAGCTGCTGGACCTTGACTTGCGTTTCTGGGCGCAGAGACAGGGCAAGAAGTGACCAGACAGGTTTAATGAAATTCACTGATGATCGATGGAAATACGTGTGGTGATGTAAGGTGGGCGGGAGACAGACCACCATCGGTGCGGTGGAAATTTGGTTTGGAAACGCTCAGCTGGGACCCAATTATCGTCCGGCAAAGATCTGCCTAATCCCTAATATTGTGTAGGTCTTAATGGTGCCTACAAAAAAAGTTGTGACTCATCAGAGAATGGATCTTCTTAAGGTGTCCAGTTGTGTCTGGTAACAGGATGTTGTTAGGGGGGTGGATTTGAGTCCTATGGGTTGAGGGGAGGGGTCTCTGTAGGTCAGGCCTGTTCCAGTACATCCCACAGATACTTGATCAGTTTGGGATCGATTGAATTTGGAGGCCAGGTCGACACCTTGTGCTCTTTTTTTATGTTTTTGGGGTTGTTCCTAAACTGTTGTTGTGTGTGTGTCTGTGTCAAGCTGCATCCTGTTGGGGATGCCAACAAGGAGTGTCATTGCTATGGGGTGGGGGTGCCTGGTCCGGTCTCAGTGGGTGCTACATATCCAAGTAACATCTACATGAATGTCAGGTCCAATGGTTTGCCAGCAGAACATTGGTCACGGTCATTTTCTTCTCCTGTCAGTGGTTTTAATGTTGTGGCGTTGGACTAAACTCATTCTTGAGACATATATGCAGAGTTCCCAATTGTTTACGTCATGGAAACGTCATCCACAACTTTGGTTCCTACCAACAAATTCACTGTGCTGATACTGGTTTGGGGAGTCAGGTCAACCCAGATGGGTTAGAGGAGCTCTTTAATGTATTAGCTTTTCAAATGAAGAGCGGGGGTGATGAGATGAGTGAGCTTTGTATATAAACTAGCAATATTTGTTGTTTTGTCTGTTTCCACGAGTGACCAACTCTCGAGTGACCAACGAGCTATTTGGCTACATGTGGATTTGCCTTCATACCTCATGTATGAGTTCAGAAAATCACGTAAGTTCTTGTTTTGTATTTGGACCAATCAGGATTCAGTGTGACTTGAATCAGAAATGTTAAGACAGCTGTTGTTTGCTCATGTTGTCTGGCCTTTCAGCCAGTTCTGATCAATCCACACCCACATTGGCTTGTTAAAGCAGATTAGCAGATTTTGTTAGTGTTACATCGCATAAATCACGCCCTTTTGTTTTTTTTCACTGACTCCGTTTATCAGCCATTTGGTGAGGAGTGGGTAATTCACTAGGGTTTACAGCTTTTGTTCCCACCCCCAAATTTAAAAAAAAAAAAGAAAAGAAAAGAAAAAGGAAGCTGCGTTCAGGTGATAATCTGCTGTTGGTAATTAGTACAAGCACCCGTCTTTGGCGTTGCCTTTTTCACATTGTCATTCAGTTTGATACATTGTTATCATAAAAACATTAAATATACTTTAGTTGTAGGAGTGTGTTTTTCACATTTGTCTTCAGGATTTGAGGCTTTCTTGTTCAGAGTACATTTGCATGTGCAATGACAAATCCCCTTGATGATCGTCCAATTTAGCCATGAGTTTGTGCACCTTCAGAACTTGGTCAGTAATACAGTTTGGTTTTGGGCTACCTGTGCTTGATTTATGAACTCACTTTCTTTACATTAGATAATCCACTCGCACATTCAGATCTATCAAATTCAATATCCACAACACACATCAGGAATACACCAGACCACCAAGTTACGAGTGTACATGCCAAGGACCTTATTGATCCTGTCTGCTCCCGGGTTTGATCAAGCCTGATCGTACCTCACTTCCTATTACTCGGCCTCATCTCCTTGTTGTCCTTCCTCATCCTCCCTCCCGCTTTGACATTCACTCTGGATTATTGATTGCCAGTGAGATGTAATCTGTTCTCCCTGTGTTGTCATACGACAGCTTGGTTGTGAAGGGAAGAAAAAAACAACAGGCGCACGCGGCCTCCAAAACCTCCTCAGCAGTTCACCTCCTATAGTCGTTCTCCTCATTCTTTTCCCAATGCAATTAGTTTTATTATTGTTATTCCCTAAAGCTTAATGTTCCATGTACTCTTTCTTTTGTTTCTTGTCATTTTGACAGTTCCCTGACTTTCACTCCCTGTGTCTGGCTTTCATTCCTTCATTCTCTTAAGAGGACATGTCCATGTCAGATCCCTGGATCCCATCTCCTTTTCTGTGTCATCCTTCCCTTTCCTCTTGTTGTGTGAAACGTTTAGTCAGTTAGTTTGAACGGGAGTGGATATGACAGCCTCTGGCCCCGAGTGGAGGAGCGTCTGTGTATGTGTGTGCGTGTTTTATCTAAAGTGATCTGTAATTGTATGTTCTCTGACACGGTGATGGATAATCAATAGTTCTGTCTGTCTCTGTGAAACTGTGGTGGGGGCCAGAGTTAGAGAATTAAAGTCATCCTGTCCTCAATGCTGGACCTTTTAGTTGAGTTGTTTTTCTTTCCCTGCACTGCATACAGAGAGAAAACCAAGGCTGGTCAGACATTACATATACACTCGCACACTTTCAACAAGGTGATGGAAACATTCCTCAGAGATTTTGGTCCATATTGACATGACAGCATCACGCAGTTGCTACAGATTTGTTGGTTGCACATCTATGATGTGAATCTCCCGTTCCACCACATCCCATAGGTGATGGTCTATTGGATTGAGAACTGGTGACTGTGGAGGCCATTGGAGTACAGTGAACTCATTGTCACGTTCAAGAAACCAGTTTGAGACAATATGAGCTTTGTGACGTGGTGCATTATCCTGCTGGAAGTAGTCATCAGATGATGGATACACTGTGGTCATAAAGGGATGGACATTGTCAGCAACAATACTCAGGTAGGCTGTGGCATTTAAACCATGCTCAGTTTGTACTAAGAGGGCCCAAGGTGTGGCAAGAAAATATCTCCCACATTCTGACCCTGCCATCCGAATCTCTCAGCTGAAATGTAGGCCGAGTAATAGGAAGGCAACATTTTTCCAATCTGTGGGAGCCTGTGTGAACTGTAGTCTCACTTTCCTGTTCTTAGCTGACAGGAGAAACCCAGTGTGGTCTTCTGCTGCTGTAGCTCATCTTCTTCAAGGTTGGACGTGTTGTGCATTCAGAGATATTATTCTGCATTCCTTGGTTGTAACAAGTGGTTATTTGAGTTACTGTTGCCTTTCTATCATCTCCAACCAGTCTGCCCATTCTGACCTCTCACATCAACAAGGCATTTTCATCCACACTGCTGGTGCTCACCAGATATTTTCTGTTTTTCAGACCATTCTCTCGAAACCCTAGAGATGGTTGTGCGTGAAAGTCCCAGTAGATCATCAGTTTCTGAAATACTCAGACCAGCCCATCTGGCACCAACAACCATACCACGTTCAAAGTCACTTAAATCCCCTTTCTTCCCCATTCTGATGCTGAACTTAAGCAACTTGTCTTGATCACCTCTACATGCTTAAATGCATTGAATTGCAGCCATGTGATGTGTGTTAACAAGCAATTGAAAAGGTATGCCTAACAAAGTGGCAAGTGAGTATATATATACCAGCCTTTGTTAAAATCTTTTATGTTCCCTTGGGGTATGGTGCTGGCTCTCTCTAGCAAAACCAAAGCAGAAATGCCAGCTCCACCTGCTTTCTGGGCTACGCCGTGCGCTGTGAGCCATAGTTTCCCTCCAGTTCAATCCGGAATTCAGCCTCCGTCCACGCGGCTGCATCTACAGCTGCTCTGTTGCTTCATTCGCATCCGCTGGCCTAAACAAATGCAGACAGGGATTATCCAGACGTGTGAATACGTGAGTCGGCATTGCTGGCATCGCGAGTCACATCCACATGCATGAATATGCTGGCATCCGCTAACACACACGACAGCACACGTAGATTCAGTTGGCGCTTCTCTCGCCTGTGCCCCGATGAGAGCAGGGGCCCTGCGTTGTTGATGTCCATTGTTTACTACCATTTCCCTGTTTGCGCGCTCCCGTGACGCTGATCATTTGTGAAAGGTAAACCTCAGCCCCGGCCTCTGCGACAATGTCTCATGTCAGAGTGGATAATAGGCTGCGGTGCATCATGGGAAAACCCCCCAGGGTCCCGGGTTTTATATTTATTTTTAAAGCTGCAACCAGATTCTTCTCTTTCCCTCCCTCCTGCGCTTTCAAATGGAGTAATTTCATGGCTCATTCCTGGGGTTTAAACTGGGTCTGGTGGAGTGGAAGAGTTGTAAATAGCCCCTCGCTTTACCCCCAACATCCTATAGGACCCACTCGTGGAGCTGGCAGCGTCGGTCGGCTCGTCGCTATTTTTAGGAATCCAGGTTTAATGTGTCATATGGGCGTGAAATCACTGCATGATGAAGTTTTCACCCCCTTGAAGATTACAGAGGAATGAGGGTGATGGTGGATTTTTTTTTCTTTCCTTTCTTTATATAAAACTTGGAGTGCAAATAGAAATTTTTATCTGTCGGTTGAATAAGAGGTGCCGGGTATGGAGGGAGTTGATGCCGATATCATGCTGCTGAAATACACCATGACACCCTCTCTGTGATGCCTGAAATGAGGTGGATTAGCCAGACCAATACCTCAGCGTCCACGCGAGACGATGAGGCAAACACACACACACACACACACGCGTACCCTGAAGTTAATGCACACACACATACACACACACATGCGTACCCTGAAGTTGATGCCAAGGTTATCAAGAAATCAAACTTCTCCAAAAAAAAAAAAAAAAGCCTACACAGCAAAATAGTCCACATGGGATAATTTAGATGATCTCTTTTGGAGTCAAATGAGTAATGCTGGGTGATGCCATGTTAATCTACCATGGGATTTGGCTTGGAACGACCTTCCAGGGTGCCGTACCTAACGGCTTAATTACCTTTTCAAAAGGGAATACCTCTGAGATTTAGCAGCCACTCCGCTCACCAGATATGCTGCTCAGTCAAGAGGAGGTGATGTGAGGTTACACTTCACTGGGCTCGGTCGTATTGACCTACCTACATGCGCGCACACACACACGCAAACTCACAACACACCTGTCTGACACTTTGCCCTTGACTTTGACTATCCGCAGCCGTTTTTTTTCTCTTCCTTTTTCCCACGTGCCAGGCTGAAGACAGACTCCTTAGCCTTTAAAAATTGCACTCCTTCGCCGCGCTCCTTATTTCTGTTTGATAAACTTGCTGCATCTCAGAAGACACATATCATGCTTTTCTTTTTTCATGCTGCCTCGCGTCCTCCGCGTTCCGTCGCCCCTCCCTCAGCTGGAGGTGATAACAGTCGCCGGCAAGGGCAGCAAGAGATAATACAACACCAGATAGTGACAAATCGGGCGGAGATGTGGCGGTCGCACGGGCTGATCGAGTGCGTGTTGTGACAAGACAAGGAAAGGTGACAGATATCATCTCGTGCCGAGCAATAATCGCCCAGGGATCTGAGAAATCTATGGAGCTTTAAAACGGCTGGCAGCCTTTTTTTTTTTTTTTTTTTTTTTTAAAGCTCCCTATAAGCAACCGGCACAGGCATAATTGTGTCTTCAAAAGAGATGTCGGTTGGGTGGTATGGATATTTAATCCTCTTTGGCTGATTTTAAATTCTCCAATATATCCTAAGCTGAGCCAGCCGGATCCATAAAAGTTTACAGAATGAGCACTTTGTCTTTTGTTTTGACTGTTAGAGGTGGCGAGGTGTATCGATGTAGCTTCAGTGCAAGAAGAAAGTCGTGAGCTTCTACTTCATCATGTGGAAGGGATGCGTGTAATGCGTAAGGCCTTTCACTAATAAGTGAAAAGCTTTGACTTTAACAGCTTGGGAAATTAAGTTGTTTCGTGGGCTACTAACGTGTCACACGGCCTTCTTTCTGAGCCCTTTTTACCTTTGATACAATTTGATGGGCTTGCATGGATGCTAATTCACTGCACGGCTCTCCCCTTCCCTCGCCTTGTCTGTCTTGCCTGCGCTCTCTCTTGTCTCTTTCTCCGGGATTGGCAGGTCTTTAGGGTTGCAAGGCGCTCAGCTTACCGTGTTCCTTCCTCCCGTCTCCTCCCCCTCAGTCTGACTGGCAGTAATTACATCAGGGTTGGGCCTGGTTTGTCCCGACAACCCCAAAGACCTGACAGCCAGAAAGAGACGGAAGAACGGCGAAAGAGAGCGCAGGGAAAAGGCGCAGATGGGGGAGCGAGACGTATACGGCATGAGAAGAGACCAAGGGGGCAACGTACAGAAATGAGAAAAGCGGTAGTGAAGCGCAAGACAAGAGAGGGGAAGAGATATACGATGGGAGGGAGACAGAAGAAGGTTACACCTCAGTGATTCCTGACAGGTCTTTCTTCCTTTTCATTCCACCCTCTTTTTTTTATTCCTTCATCATGGCTGTGTCTGCTCACTTGAACAGACTTCTAGGTTGAGAAAAAGTGTTGTTTTTTTTTTTCCACCAACTCCTCTCGGCTGCAACCAGGTGTTTCCCTCAAACCTCGTCTGTCATACGCCAGTGGTCTTTTGTGCTGTTCTAAAATGGGAATGGAAGGTTTGTTTTCCCTTGTTGTTGTTGATGTTGTTATGTTTTTTTTCCTTCGGTATGAGGAGATGGATGGAAGTTGGAGGACCATGACCAGGAAGTCATTGATTCTTCCTCAAAGGATGCCGTGATGTTGTGTTTTGGGCAGGATTTCATGACATTAAAAAGTGATTAGACAAAACCAAGGATTTTACAGAGCTGTCCAAATAATGGAGGACATTTGTGAATTCTTTAAATGCACTGAACCGCCTGGACTTACTTGCAGATTGCCTATTAAGTTAACTGATTGCGTCTCTATCACTTTATTGTAGTATTATATGTATTGTGTACTGTAGTACACTGTAAAACATTTCAGTAAAAACCTAGAAACCCGCTACCTTAAACATGGGAGTAAACTCAACCTTCAAGAAAACTCTGTTTCAACTCAAAAAGCTCATATCTGGTTTCAACTTGATACCATGAGTTAATGCAACTCATTAGGTTACATCATCCAGTGAAGAAAACTCATTTTATCCTGTCCAATGGACTCACAATTTAAGATAAGAAGTTAAGATCAGTTTAACTATATTCATATCATTTTAAGTTTGTTTTTGTTTCTACATCAAAATTCTCATCTCTATGACTAATGGAAAGTTTTAACCTAAACAGACAGATTCATCCGACTGAAATGGGAACATTTATTTTATTTATTTAGTTCATTACTGGTAGGGTAACTGCTTCTAAAATTCACCGAATTAATCTATTACGTTTATGGTGCCAGTAGTTTTGCTGACATTGTAATACCATGGCTTAAAGGGTATTGACATTTTATAGTAATCCATCTATTTAATTAAAAATGTGAAAATCTCAAAGAACCCCAACCACCAGTTGATTTACTATAAGCTGTGCCAGAAGGCCTATCTGACACCACTTTTGAGATTTCGTATGAAGCTGTCGACCAGCCTAAATTGTGACCTGTGTTCCCTGAACACACCAGGAACATTTAAGCATATGGCTTTTGCTCAATGACGATTTACATTTGGGCTGAAAGAGAAACAAGGCGAGGTTTGGTCGGCTGGCTTGACGGCTGCCAATTGTTCACAAAAAAAAAAAGTGAAAATGGCGGCAACCTCTATATTTTCCAGTATTTGTATCGTATCATATTTTTCCAACTCAACTCTTAAATTCCTGAGTTAAATGAACACCGTCCACCGAGACAAAACTCACAAGGATTCAAAACAATGGATCACTTTAAGTTTTGAAAACATATTAAATTGAGTTCAATATCAAAACCTCATGACTATTGTTAAAGAGGAGAAATACATTCTCATAACTTAATGGGGCTGTAAGGTTTTACAATGGATGAGATGCTGGACAATAAAGAATGTTTCTGAACAGGCCGTCTGAAAAAGCCTGCTGTTCAACTTCATTAATTTAGTTTCAGTTTGGTTGGACATCAATTCAATTATTTTGGCCCTTGAAGCCAAATGAATGGATCTCTTGTTGCATTACATGTTTTTCAGCTTTCTCTGTTTTCCTTTCATTTCCTTCCTGTTTTTTATGTGCCCTTCTACTCTCATCTGGTTCTCATCTTCTTCTGTTATTTATATTACATTATATATAATTTCCGTTTAGGTAAAGGGAGCAATGTTTGTGTGTGTATTTAAAATAAATCCAGTGCTACAAATGCACATTGCAGTGCCTTATTCAACGTGTTGTGAACTGCAGAGGATGCCCTGTGACCCTGCGCTGACAACTTGTCTGCTTCTCTGTCTCACAGCAAACCGCTGTATCCTGTGAGGAAAAGGAGGAAGGTTACGAATCAAATATTCATGATGCAGGATTTAAATAATCGTGGTCTAATCTGGCAAGAGAGACACTTTTCCAGAAAATCATGCTCTGCTTCTGTGAATATGCACTCAGTATAATTAGAGATCACAGTGGAGCCACACTGCTGCCCACCAGCATCACCAAAACAGCCATCTGTTTGTCGCTGTACTGGAGTCACTAGACAAAGCATGTAATCTGGAATGAATGCGGTCTGTAAAGCTCTCCAAAGAGCTTTGTGGCTTATCACTCATATATTATTTTCTTTGGTGCTCCTGTCTTAGATTTTATGAAAGCGCATTAACCAAAGACAATGCAAAGTGAGAGGTTATCAGCGTTTGTTTTTCTCTCCGCTCGCGACTTCCTGCATTCTCATCTCCTTCCTTTCTCTCCTCTCAGCGGCGTCCAGCTTCAGTTTTTGCCGTGCCTCCCTGGAGCACACGGTGTCTGCTGAGGAGCTGAGCTACCAGCTGCCGCGTCGCGCCGGAGGCAGCAACCTGACCTGGCACGACGGCCGTGGCCAGAGGACAGCGCACACACGCACCGTCAAACTATTGCAGCAGCCCGGCACAGAGGGCATCCAGGTATATGGACGTAGACCAGAAGTTTTGCATGTAAATGGCTTTTCTATTGTGGTGAGAACAGAATAAAGATTGGCGAAATAAGTAAGCCATAACCAGCCAAGAGAAACATGGAAAGAGAAAGAGATTCCCCGAACTGTCTGTCACTAATAATTCCTGCCACAAGACACAGCAGATTAGTAAAAGGAAACATGGTCTATTTTAGCCAGTGTCTGAAAAACCCAAAGCTCCGTCTATCGTCACACCTGGCTGCACCTTGGGGTTAAATTGAGCCGTTGCTTTCATTTACTTTTCATATGTTTCGGAATTCGCCACTGGAACGGCAAAAATGTGTTTTGGACTGTGAAGAAAAAAGAATAAATATTTAACACAGCAACTTCAAGTTTGATGATGAAAGTATTTCACTATCAACTGTAATACACCACATTAAAACAAACGGGTCACCACGATGGACCGAAGAACAGTTTCTAGCCGACAGTAGCACAGAATAAAAGCGATATTTCAGAAATTGCGCTTTGTACGTGTTTCCATTGAAAGTTGTTTTTTTTTTTGAGTGAGACTTCACTTTGAGGAAGATTGACTTCAAGTCCAACTGGTTGCATGACCCCTTACGTCATCTCTGGCGAAGGCAATGACAGGGAATTGCGTAAAAAAGTGTTTCCATTGCACTTTTGTGATACACTTTTACATAGATACGTCTTAAAAAACACCTCTTCAGAGCATGAAAATATTTTAGCAATACTTGAGAGGTTTTTCAAAATGTAGCCATTTCCATTGCCAGATTTTTATTGCGATATTTAGGTTTTGCGCATTTCTAGGGGTAATGGAAACGCAGCAAATGAGAGCTTTGTAAACGCCGTGACCATTTGTGTACTTAATTGTCTTTCCCTCTGTCCATGATTTTGCCACATCTGCACCCTCGGGAGACACGTGGCAGATCCTGAGCATGCTCGCCGAAGTCGGCAGACTAAATCCATGCATTTCATCAGACAGACAAAACAGAAGAAAATCACTTTTGTTCCAGACCCGTCTGTGTCACGGCAGCACATTTCCACGAGATCAGCCTCCAAAAATAGGTAGAATAACAGAGTCAGAAATGTATTGAAAGTGTGATTCCATTTTCTCAGAGATAGATCTCAGCCCCCGTACGCTAAAACGTCATAAAAAAACATTTGTGAAAGTCCGGCACAACAACTTTTCCTTATGCTAAATAAATCTTTCATCCATCTCTGTTGTACTCGTAGCACGTCGTCAAGTGTAGCAAGGGAAAAAAAAAATTACTTTGATGACTGTAAGGGAGAACAGAAGGCTCTGCAGTGACATAACAGCAAATCTGTTAACATAAGTGCAGCAAAAGATGCATTCCAACATTACCTTACAGCCATCTTTGCACTAGGTCATCTCTGTTTGCAAAAGAAAACAAAGTACAACATAAATTAGAATTAATATTGGGCTTTTGTAATCCTGTCAATTACATCACCGTGAAATGTTTTAGTGATGTTTGATTTGATTGTTTTTTATCTGTAATCTAATAGTGTGACTGCCAGTCCTCGAAAACTATGTATTTTTTAAGCGGTGTCTCTAACTGTGAGGGGAAGAGTGATGCAGTGAAGCTGGATGGGAATACACATACTTTAATCTGCTGACATCAGAGAGACGAGAGAGATTGTGCATCAGTGTGAGTGCTGTAGCAGTCCAGTCTCAGAAGTAACAGGAAGTCTAAGTGTTTTATCTTGTACATGTGGTACGAGATGTCTTGTACATGTTGTCTAGTCCCACCTAAGCTCGCGATAGATATCACCACGTAGAAACAGGTTCTATGAAAGAGGAAGGGGAACTCGTAGCTTGTGATGAAATGGTGCACAAAAAAAAAGACTCCCAGACGCAGGCACTTCATATTGCATGTCCTCCGTGTCTGAACATCTTATTTATTTCACACATGCATGTTTTTGCCCAAAGCTCAATAACAGCTTTAACTAGAATGATGTTGCAAAACAACAATGTGAAAGTCATTTCAATACAGATTGTTGGGTGAGGAATGCTTGTTTGGTGTCTCAATTTCTCCGCAGTAGAATATAAGCGTAGCAGCCGGAGCATCTTTACTTCCACACGCCGCTTTGTGCAAAATGGATTCCCATCTGTGAATCACCAGAGAGGCAAAACAAAGAGTACCAAAAAAAAAAAAAGTCTATTTCAAGGCTTTCTGCCTATGTTTGACCTAAAACAGCATGTGACACAGGAGCCTTCCTCTTTCCCACTCTTCAGATGAAATAGACCAGATAGTCCTGTGGAGGTCATTCGTTTCCTCTCTGTTTGCGACTGCGAGGAAGTGGGATGTACGTATACACTGCAAAATTTGCTCAATAATTCATAAAAGGGTGCCCCCTCAGCTATAACGGCTATAAAAGGCTTAATAAAAGACGAGTGGGAAGCTGTTTCCATGTGATTACACAGAGACTGGATAATTAAACCTCCTCTATACCATGAGAAGTAAGGCTTATCTTTTCCTCGTGGCAACAAGCCTCTTAATGCATTATTCAACAAATGGTCGAGCAAGTCGGCTATGTCTGATGTGTCTGTGTGTGTGTGTGTGCAGTCACAAAGTGTTCCAGTGTCCATTCGTGCATTTATGAATTTAAACGTTGGGTGTATATGGATGTGCGTATGCGTCTCCCAGGAGTGATGATTATTCTCCATTACACCAGTTTTGCACAGCTGTAATGAGGGAGCCAGTTAAGTGAATCTGTATATACTGTAGGATGGGACCCGGGGAATCTTCACTATCTGTTTACAGCACATTATGCACTGCTATGCAAACTCCAAGGCAGGAGAGATGGAAACGGCGGCAGCAGAGTGGTGGGGGCAGAAATCTTAGATGTACGGTACGGAGGTGTTGATGTATGCACAAAAATGGCTGGTATTACCAAATATGTCTCCCGTATTAAAGTTTCGTGACACATAAATTACCATGCACTGGAAAAATGCATCATATTTTCTAATGAACAAGATGGAAAAAAGAAAAAAGGTGGGAGGTTTATTTCCTGTACTCCAAGTTAATTTATATTGTAAACAAGTGCAATAATGTCACCACGCACCATCAGTTGACTCACACAACTGCACGAATTGGTTATTTTCTTTCTTAAACAAAGGCTTTATACTCGTTAGTGATGTTACATTGCCGCAGGCCGACCTATATGGATACCTTCCCGCTAACAGGGTATTTCCAAATAATGAGTTATTGTGTAGTTGGCGCACCTTCTGTGCCATCCCTGAATTGGCTGTTGCCTGGGTGGCCAGATGGGGCGGAAGGAGGGGTTGTTGTGGGTGGCTCATTTTGCCGTCTGACACACAGCTTGTTGGTGAACCTTTAGATGAGACTGGGGAATTGGTGGAATAACAGAGACACAATTTAGGAAGTAGCCACTGTGCCTCCAATTTTCTAAAGCAGGGCCAAGCCTGTTACAGGAAGTAAGGCTGTTATTCACTAATTTGCGGTGCAGGGTGGGCGAATGAGAGAGAGTCCGGCCTGTGATTATTTTCCCCACCTCATTACAGACCACCGTGGCTGACCTTCCGAGCTGTCCGCCAACACAAAGGAGTGAACAGTTAGAAAGAATATACACAAACACAGAACAATTCGACAAATTTGGCCACCTCTTGCATGGAAATTAATAAGATGTGGTCTAAATATAAGGTACAGATACATGCAATCTTCATATCAACAGGTGGCAGTAGTGTGTAGTCGTCGTTCAAGAGGGGAAACTGGAAGAGCCACCATTAGCTGGGAGGCAAGGGTGCAGGGTCAAACCTTTGTACAGAGCTGGTCTCTCCACAATCATGCTGATAAACAGTTAATTCATTCTAGATGATCGTGTAGTTGTGAAAATGTTTGTGTATTTGAAAGTACAGATGACGTGAAGGTGAAATAACAAGACCATGTGTGCCGTCTGACCTTATTTGTATTGTTTACACTTGTCACTTCAGTTTCCCCTCTCGTGCACTGTTTCCCTTAAGCTGATCAGCCAATCAAAGTCACGTCTCTCTCACCGATGCACTCCACTGCCGGTTCAACACGCTAAATCAACTGAAGCTGCCTAGTTATTGCGGTAGGATGGTTAGGGCCCGGCTCAGTGGTCACAGAGTTCCAAAAATAGATCCCTCCGCACCCAGTGGCACTGCAAGTGTCTTTGGGTGTTTCATGAGCTTAATTGCCCTAATCAGCCACACCTGAAGTGGTGTGGATAATGAGCATGTCTGGAAAGGCCTGGGAGGACACCACCCTTCAGCTGCTGCGGGAGCTCACCATTTGTTAGCCTTGTTTAGACTAATTCGTTGAATTAAACCATCTATTTTTATAAGGCTGACATCTGTCTCCACTTAATGTCCCAGCACTCGAGCCGAGTTTTAACATAAATAGGGGCTAGTCCGACATATTTTGATTCTCACAGACCACTGGACACCATGGCTTGGTGCTTCACAGCCTTGAGGTTGGTCTTCTTCTGTCAAACTCCTGTCAAGATATAACGTAATATTGCATCTCATCTACTACCGCTTATCCTCACTAGGGTTGCGGGGGTCACTGTCATTGTGCGAGAGGCGGGGTACACCCTGAACAGGTCACGAGTCTATCGCAGGGCTAACACAGAGACAAACAACCATTCACACTCACACTCACACCTATGGTCAATTTAGAGTCACCACTTAGCCTAACAAGCATGTCTTTGGAGGTGGGAGGAAACCAGAAAACCCATGCAGACACAGGGAGAACATGCAAACTCCACCCAGAAAGGCCCGAGCTGGAGTAACGTAATATATATTTCTTAATTTACCATTGTTGCAATTTTCTGCCTTCAAATGGAACATAACAGCTTATTCTTATTCCACAGGAAGTCGTGGAAATCAAATGCTTGGCATTTAAGTGATAACGTCAGCTGTCAGTCATGAGACAACTGTGCAAAAGTCAACAAGGCTAGCAAGCAGACAACCATGTGACTTAATGTAGGAAATGCAAAGGCTTAATGTCCTGTCTGATTCGTTGATGCCCATTGAGCAACGTCTCTTCACTTGTCAAGGATTAATAAGATTCCTCTCCTAGTCTTAGTGTTCACTTCTACACTGATGTCACCATGGTGTCGGTAATGTTTCTCTGTGTATCAAACAACCAATACTGTCATGTCATCAACATGCACTGTGCATGAGCTTATTTTGCAATAGATAATTTTGCTTGTAGGCATTATACACTACACTATGTTGTATATTTATGCTTTACACTATCTGCTTTTTAGTTATTCTAGTGGCGTGCTTCTAGAGATGGCAATGTTTCCCCAAGAGATGAGTCCTAATGGATGCTAAACATTTTACCTGCTTATCATCAGCGTGTTGCTAATGTTAATGTGAGTTTCACCTTGGTGGCCAGTGGTTGCACTGTTGAAGTAATGCAGGAGAGGCTGCTGGTTTGAAAGACACAGAGCCACAGAGGGAAAACTAACAGAGACGCTGGGCAGCGATACAGAAACGCTTCAGTCTGTAGCTTCCTTGTTTTGCCTCTCAGTGACGAGCTGCTCTGTCCAAGACACATGTTTGACGCATGCTAAATAGGGAGCTTTGTGAAACTCCCATCTGGCCCTTTGTCCACCCACTGAGCAACCGTTCATATTTGCATGAATGCAAGGCATTTACACTCTTAGTGTCCTGGGGACAGCCAAAGGCAGAGTCGCACAAAGCTGACAGAGGTTGACGGTTCACACTCTCGCGCAGGAACAGTCAAGTAGACGCTCACAAAAGCTTCTGGACCATTTTCCAGATCACAGTGACACCATTAAAACATGCAAAGGTATAAAGCAGAGCAGTGCCACTGAACCTGCCAGGGAAAATGGGGGGTGGAATTCAGATTCAGAGGTTTCCACGCCTCTGAGTAGAGATGAATGGAGGATACAACTCAATAAGAAGCAGGCTAGATAGATGTGAAGGAGATATGAGGGATCGTTTGTCAGGATCTGTCAGATTGTGTCAGACAGGTTGAAGATCTTATTCTATAACGACAGCAGAGTTAGAGTTAGTGAGGTACGCTGGAGAAAATGAGTGTTTCAGCCAGACAGCAGAGGATCCAAAGAAGACAGAGGACGAGTGTTTAGTATCCTGTGGAGAGATGAAGCGACAGCAAGAAAAGATGCAGTGAAGAGGGGGATAGGCATGTGTAAGATAAAGTGCATGGCATGTATACCATAAAGCATCCATCCACACGTACAGATTTTTGCTGTTAATTGGCGTAGCGTCATTGATCAATCTCAGACAGGGTCTGGACGTGAACAGACACAGGCAGTCATCGGAAGAGTGGTGTTATTGGTCACACAGAGTGGGTTTTAAGGATTCCCCACGCTCCCCTGACTTTGAGTTAATCCCCGATTCAACTTCACAGAGAAGCAGGGCATGCATACACACAGATATCAGCAGCACACACACACACTGGAAACACAGGCACTTAAACGGACAAAAAGTAACTCAGTGCACAGCAGTGAAAAAAAAAATCGAAGGGAGGAAACAAGAGAAGGGAAGGAGGAGGAGGGAGGATGCCAGGCAGGGAGAGGATAAAATTTATGAGGAAGCAAGTGGAGGAGGGATGAGAGACATGATAGAACAAAGTTAGCAGGGAAGGACAAATAAGCTGTTGGAGGATACAAACAGAATGATCAACAGAGAAGTGCAGTGAAGGAAGTTGAAGCACAGGATGTGAGAAAGTAGGAAGATAAATAGATGGAGGAATAACATAAAGAAATAACATGTATTACTGAATGAATTGAGATACCTAAATACGTTATTTTATGTCAGTCTCTATAAAGATGAAAAATGTGATCGTAAAACAAATGGTTCAACAGTTAATGTGCATCCTGTAGAAATGATTGACTTCTGTGCCGTGTTTAAAAAAAGCAAATATGTGATTCTCAAGTCAACGATTTTCACTGGATGTACTGATTATTGTACTGTATGAGAAGATTAATGTCACTCCGTATATGAAACTACAGGAACCAACTAAATATACAGAGAATAAAACTGCTTGATCATGGCCACAAGGTACGAAATATTCCCACTGCCAGCAATTTTAAAGCTCACTCATTTAGTACTACGTGGCTACACATATGTAATCATAAATATAGATAAATCCATGCAAAAATCAAAGTATAAACATATTATGGGTGGTCATGTGCAGCCTTATTTGTTGGACATATGACTGTGACTTTCTGGAGACCTTGCTGGTTGTATTTTTGTGATCGTAACATGTTCTAATGTCATTGGTGAACTTTAGAACTTTATTACCTTATAGATCCCTTTTGTGTTAGTAAACAAGGTGACATGTTTTAGTGGGTGGGGCTTGGCTCGAGGCAAAAGAATCCACGGGAATGCCTATAGCTAACATGGACTACCAGCGAATACCAGAAGAAAATATTAGTTTTATCTGAATATGCACTACCTGACAAAAAAAGAAAAAAAAAAAAAGTCACCACCCAGGTTTAAGTAAGCAAATACGTAAGAGACTCCTATTTGATAATTGCTGCATGGGCGATTTTCTTTCAGCTGGTTAGTTATGAGTAACTTATCATTTCTTCAACAATCGTGTTAAAATACGTCCTGTGGTTGTGGAAAAGATTTTGGTCTGTTTGAGAAGGGTCACACCACTGGGATGCATCAAGCAGAGGAAACATCCATGGAGATTGGAGAAACTACTAAAACTGGGTTAATAACTGTCCAATGCATTATTAAAAACTGAAAGGATGGTGGGGAACCATTGTGATGGGGTATCAGGGTAAGAAGAGAGGCAGATGAAGTGAAGCCTGTGCAGCAACATTATGCCCAAAGAATGAGGTCAGCTGACTACCTGATTATACTCAATGACCAGGTTATTACATGAATGGATTTTTTCTTCCCTGGTGACACGGGCATATTCCAAGATGACAATGCCAGGATTCATGGGGCTCAAATAGTGAAAAAGTAGTTCAGGGAGCATGAGACATCATTTTCACACATGGATTGGCCACTACAGAGTCCAGACCTTAACTCCATTGGGAACCTCTGGGATGTGCTGGAGAAGGCTTTGTGCAAGGCTTTGAAAAATTAATGCAACACTGGATGGAAATAAATCTTGTGACATTGCAGAAGCTTATCCATACAATGCCACAGTGAATGCCTGCTGTAAGTTGTAGGCAGTCCAACGTAATATTAGAGTGTGTGACCTTCTTATTTAGTGGTGACAGGCAGTGTATATGGTCCCTCATTTTCCAGGTCCAAGAGTGTTACTTGAAAAAGTTAACATTAATAGACAGGATCAGATTTGCCGACCTATAACACAATGGATGGAGGATCTCACAAGATTAGCTACTGTTCAACAGTTGGACACTTGATGGAGAAATCAAATGTGTACAATAAAGAGAAAATGAGGACATATAAAACCTATAAAAACTCATTTTGTCGTTTCTATGATCTTGTTGATGCAGGCAGATGTTCTTTTTTGAGCGGCAGCTGGTATGCGATAAAATTTCAGTTTGGTGTTATTAACCGTACTTCTCAGACTCTGGAGCCCTTTGACTATTTTAAACGTACTCTCTCAGCAAGATAATTACGCTAATCAAGAAGCACTACTAAGATATTTTGGTATGAAATCTGGGTTATACAAGGACCGATCTGGGAGCCAATCAGTTGTTGCTTGATGGTTTAACTTCTAAGGTCTAAGGCCAATGTTTTGGGCCTTCCGTGTAGTCAGCGAATATCTGTGCCTCTTCATATGGACTGTTTGCAAGTGTGATTGGTTGGAATACAAAAAGCAAGTAGAAACCAAAGCGGTACCAAAAGTCTTGACCCTTGCCTAGAGACATGTTCCTATGCAGATATCTCGTCATAGAGATAAAATAAGCACTGAAACATTGATGCTGAATACATGAGTGAATATATTTTTTCTTCCTGCCTTCCTACCTTTTATTTTTTTGTCCTCCCTCCTGTCCTTAATCTCTCATTATTTCACTTCACCCCTCGTGCCTCCTCCCCCCTCCTCTTCTCTACGTAACAAATGAGGGACCTTCTCCAGCTGGACAGAAGTAGGTCTCAGGAGGGGAGAGGTAGTAAAAGGGTGAACGGGGACAACAGAGAACTGGCCGGAGGAGATACAGGCTGATGGATGGCCAACAAACAGAGCGGGAAGAGCGGGGGAGGAAAAAGTGAGAGGGATGGATGATGGGGAGCAATCATTCCATTTCCCTTCTGTCTGGCTTCTTGACGGTGAAGGCCGTTACTCAGGCAGAGTTCCCCACTCCTCCAGCTCACTGTCTTATTTGTTCGCTCACTCTATCCGTCTGTCATCTTTTCTTGTCTTCCTGTCTTTCGTTCAGTTATTCATCTCTTACACTGTAAATAAATGTCAGCGAATGTAACTCATAAAATATTAAAAAATTAATTAGTACAACTCTAGCAGAGATCTGTATCTGTTTCGGAGATTGTCCCTGCGCTCAGTCATCCCTCAATGGATCTAAAGTGGATTTAATTCCTTTTGGAGCGGTGAGAGGGGCAGCATAGCCAGTATTAAAGATAAACTATCAGGGATTTTGGTGGTCATTTATGGGACCATAAGTATTCTGTTTATTGAAATTTATTTTTTATTACAAAGCAGTTCCCTTGATTAATATGAATCTCCGTGTGGAATTTTTTACTGCGCTGTCTGTGGCATAGTGTCGATTTACGCTTCGTGGTTGAAGAGCCAGCTGGGAAATCTTCACAACCCCTACTTGAAGCGAATGCATTTCCAGCCACATCATTTAAACCTCCTTTTACCTATCTTTTTTATTTATTGTTGCACAGTCCTCTTAAACACGTTCATAGTCAAAGCTTCAAATGTGTGAAATGTTTTGTTTTTAACGTATCTATAATTCATGCTAAAATTGCCCATATTGTATCATAAGCAGCAAGAAGCAAAAACTAAATTAACCGTATTCTTATCGTCAGCAGCCACAGTGACATTCCATCCTATTACCTCAACCCATTTAACATCTCGGTTTTTTACACCGATCAGGCATAGCATTATGACCACTTTCCTAATATTGTGTAGGTCTCCCTTGTGCCTCCAAAACAGTTGTGACTCATCAGAGAATGGACATGGGTCTCCTGAGGGTGTCCTGTGGTGTCTGGGAACAGGATATTGGTAGTGAGGTCCTTTGGGTCCTGTGGGTTGAGGGGATTCTTCTCCGTGGATCAGGATTGTTTCAGTGTATCCCACAGATACTTGATCAGTTTGGGATGTAGTGAATTTGGAGGCCAGGTCAACACCTTGTGTTGTTTTTCATGTTTTTTGAGTTTTTCTTAAACCGAATCAGGCTGCATCCTGCTGGGGATGGCCACTGCCATCAAGGAGTGTCATTGCTATGGGGTGGGGGTGCCTGATGTGATCTAGGTGGGTGGTACATGTCTATATGAATGCCAGGTCCAAAAGCTGAACATTTTATTGTCACAAGATGGTCAATGTTATTTACTTCTCCTGTTGGTGGTTGTTATGTTGTGGCTGATCGGTGTATACTCTGAAGCCATATGTTAAAAATCTAATTTCACATTTTGGTAAGTGTTCACAAACAGCAATCTGGAAGCAGTCAGGCCATCCCTCCTGTCGCTGTAATCTCGCAAATTGCCATGCTACATCTTGTTTGGTGCAAAAACAACAAATCACTGTTTATGGTTGGCATTTCCTGGAAGGCGAAGCAACACGCTGGCCTCCAGGTGATGTCTAGATCGTAGTCAGCAAACAGACATGCGAGATATCTTTTCATCAAATTATAATTTTCTGCTCAGATTACCAAAGAAAAAGGAAAAAGCTACAAGTCATTTTCCATGGAAGACCACACCAGATACTTATCGATGCCTGTCAGGGGCAACGAGCTGCAAAGGAAAGCTGAGCCGGTTTCAGCTTTTTCCAAACGACAATCACATATGTTGGTTTGAATTACTCATTCTTAAATGCGTCTCGATGAAAACGTAGCCGCTGTGTAACGCCTTGGCTTGTGAAGTGAATAAGCATACTTTGTTGAACTACTCCTTCTACTTGATAACTGTTCACCTTTAAGTTTGCATACATTTCAAAGTAATCCATTAAAAACATCTTAAGCATCCTGTTGTCCGTGAAGCCCTCCAGGTCACAGGATGGCGACCTTTCTGTTTGGTCCTTGAAGAGCAAACAGCTGGTCCTGTCTTGATTTAGCCAAAAATCTGTTTGCCTTGTTCAATTTACCATGCATAATGATTGTCCTTGCTCTTGCATGGCCGCCTGCTCGCTCCAATATTTATTCAACTACGTCAATGCGAGGACTGTAAAGATGATAGGGAATAAACTGGCAGATTTACAGCTTGGAATGCGGGCAGATGTTGTAGCCATCCAAAGACGAGGGAACGTTTTTACCCTCTCTCTTCCCATCAACACGAGAGACCGTTTCCACACCTCTCCCAGCTCCATCTCCATTAATGATTTGGGGGTAAGCAGTAAATTTGGGTTATTAAAATGGCCTCGGCGCTCCACTGGGCTGGAGTAGAAGTATGTGCGCAATTAGGCAACAAGCAAACACACTGGAGGAGAGAAATGGAGCTGTTTTCAATTATGGCCTGCGAAGTAGAAAACACTTAGCTAGCGGATCCGCAAGAACTTGATCGGTGCTTAAATTGACAGAAGGTGATCTCGTTACAGCAGCTGGAAAAGATTAAGATAGTTATGAACTTGTCCCTGTCAAATATTGAGATGCGAAGGTGTCCCGCGAGCCAGTCTTTGTGTCATTAATGAGAAAGCGGCGGTGAGAACATCGGCTATTAAGCAACAAGAGCCTGTTTTAGTTGCATTCTTGTGTATGATATTTCAGCATACATAATCCCATTAAACGCAGCCAGCTATGGAGTGCAACATTTGGCGGCAGGCCTGTGTTTTTCTGTTGAAAATCAGCCAAAGCCTTTGTTGTGGAGTTGGCTCAGTTGGAGCATGAATGAATGGATTAGATATGAGAGTAAGTCACACACAAGAGGGAGAAAAGAGGGAGAAAGAAAGAGAGAGACAGAGCGGCGGACGGGGCCGAGGAGACACGGTTGTGTTTTCTGCCCTCATTGTGACTTTATTAACTGCCCCATTAATTCCCCGCCACATGATACACAGAGGGACGCCCGCTGTCCGACATCTTTCAGGGATCAGAGGAAGGTGTCTGAAGAAAGGAGAAGGAAAAACTGAGAACGAGGGGAAAAGAGAACGATGTAACTGAAACAAAAACATGACAGAATCACGCTAATGCTGTGCTGACTGTATCGTAAAGATAATGCCGCCGGGGGAAAATTAGCTTCGGGAAAAAAGCGGCACACATGCTGGTGGATGCACACTGGTTGCACTAATATCAATATATGTTGTTGAGAGAAGGGTGGAGTGCCACAGTAAGTAGAATAACGGACTCATTGAGAAAATGCGAAGTACAGGTGGAAACTTTACTTGTGTCTATCTGAGCTAAGGCTGAAATATGAAAAAGTGGAAGCTCAAGGTACGGGGTTGGTTTGCCCAATGTTTTTTAGGCCAAGGACCCCCAATCCCCCTTAGCTATTATATGTGTTCTATATTAAACTTAGCGCTTATAATCCTGTTTATAGATTTACCTTATTATTATAATTTTGCATTCGATATTAAGCTAATACACAGGAGAAGAACACAACTTATCTAACCTTGGATGAATGGGTGTTGATGGGAGCGAGCTGCACTGTTAGCTTCTCTCTGCTAATATTGCAGCGTGCTTCTGGATTTCACCTGGGGACTTAATAGGCTCACGGCCAGTTGCGGAAAACCTGATTGAGGCAGAATGTAATATGCAGCCTTGTGACTGGCTCAGCAGTGATAGGGGCGGGGCCTACTTTGGCCAGGAGGCTTGACAGGTCTCGGCTAGTGTGGCGCTCTGTGTGCTGTTGAGACAGCTCCTGAAAGGCTGAATGAGTGCTGACTGAAAGACAACGTCTACTGCCTCCATTTATACTTTTACTAAAAAGACATTTTAATTTGTGGGGTAAATAATAAAAATGCCAATCAACCAAAGATTTTGCAATCCCCCTGCAGTACCTCTGCGGACCTCCTAGAGGTTGCGGACCCCCTGTTGAAGACCAGGCTTTAGAGTCCTCTCAAGCTCAAGTCCTAGCCCTTTTAAATTTGAAATGCTTCAGGGTTACATGCCCATGCCATGGCATGTATGAGCTTTTATGAGAGAAATAACATTGACCGCAGGTTAGACAGTAATTTACACAATAATAAGTTTATCTAATAAGCTTCTTTCCATTACATCATTACTTCATTTGCACATTTTCTGTTGGTGGTTTACTGGATTACCAGAAGGGATTTTTGTTGCTAACTGTGGCATTAGAATGCATCATCCCAGCTAATTTCGCATTAATGACAAAATCCTGCATAGCCAAGTAAGCAATTACGAGCTGTTTATTTGAAGAAAAAACACACTCATACCACTACTTACCAGCTTCGTCTCACTCTGCTGTACTACTTGTGTGCTCCAGTTGCATCCAGGTGAAGCCTTCGCCGTGTATCACACGAGCCCTACGCTGTCCAGCCTGTCCAAACCTGTGGTGCTGTGGACTCAGCAGGACGTCTGCAAGTGGCTTAAGAAGCACTGTCCTCACAACTACCTGACTTATGTAGAGGCCTTCTCCCATCATGCCATTACAGGTACAGTACAAAATGCATGAAGATACATGCACATTAAGATGTTTTTTTTTAGCATCACTGACTGGAATTGTTTTGTTGTTTAGGTAGCTAATGTATAAAATGGACCCAATAAAGTGTGCTCCTCGGTGATGATATCCTTAGACCTTCTTCACTGACCTCCGTTCCTTTCCATAAGTCCAGGCCTGGCAAACCACTGCCATAAAAGGCTTAGCAAATCTCCCATAAGTTTTATTTTTAGGTATGCAGTTCTATGGCTTAGCTTTGTCAACTGGAAACAGGTTTTACACCCAAAGCTCTGCAAGGGAGATTTAAAAACCACTCATATGAGGTAACTGAAGGAGCGCAGCCTATTTTTGGAGAAGAAAGGCAAAGCAGTAAAAAGACAAAAAAATAAATAAATAAAAGGTGGGTTTTCGTGTTTCAAGTTCAAACAACGAGCTCGCGCGCTTTTATTTTTTGCGCGCCCACATGAACCTGCGAGCCCCCAAATCACCCCACCAACGGACAAGTGTGTGCACATACACGTTTACACACTCGCATCTCCAGCCTTGACAGAGCAGACGGCGGAGCAGTTTATTTTTTAGCGGCTCACAGAGAACAGATTGCCGCTCTGTGCCGTAGGGTCAGCCACCACTCACTTACATTTGCATGCAAACGAATACACACACACACACACACACACACACATGCACTCAGGCTTTAGGGTTAACGTTGCCACCACGGTCATAGCTGCAGCAGCTCTGATCTGATCATTTTTATGTATGTATTCTCAGATGGTGAAAATGAGAGGGCGGCTTGGATCCAATTATCCTTCCACATTCACTTGCTGATGTCCAGCTGGATTTCGTGTTGCCTCTGTTATTAGCGCCCGTGTTTTCTTGTGTAAATGCTCCGTGGTGAATGTGTGTTTTTGTTGTCGGTGCACGCGGTCAACATCAAAGGGTCACAGCGGCGGAGAATTTTATGCCTCACATACAAATTCTCTGTCATTTCTGAAGGACCTCCGGTCTCACTAACCGCCAAGAAATGGATTGTGTGTCTGTATCATGTTAGTCCAGTGACCCGAAAGTAAGCGTATCTCTCTCTCTGTCATGGCGCCACTGCAGTGGAACAAGCTGCCTGAGGAGACCAGAGCAGCTCCTACAGTTCTCTTGCTTTTACTTTTAATTTGTACATGAAGATATGTGCAATACTTATTACACAACATTTTATGACTACTGCTTTTATAATTTTGTTTTCTGAATCTTAATTAATATTAATCAGACAACATGTACTTGATTCAGATTAGTCCAAAGCAGGTCATTAGAGAGGATTACTGAACCGTATAAAGGCAGTGTGATTATATTCTTCAACATAATGTGGTTAACAGTAATATCTATTTGACAGCTGCAGGTACCACAGTTATTTGTAGATGTAGGTTTTACATGCTGCTCACATGATTCACATATATATGTATATATGTAGTAGAATAATTATTTGTATTGAAGTACTACAAAGTGCTACAACTCAATAAAATGGCCAATAAATAGTTAAAAATGAAATGTAAAATGATGTCTTACAGAGGTGTCTGATGTGGGTGCCAAAGGAGAGTTGAGGGTCTATTTTAACACCCAAGTTGGTGACAGATGTGGAAAAGGAGATGTTTTGGCCAGAGAAATCTTGCTGGTGATGGTGGAAGAGCAGAGCTGATGTGGTGCACCAATTAAGATGGTTCAGCTGAAGCAAGTTCACCTTCATATGCACCTCTATCTCCTCCAGGCAGGGGGAGCAGAAGAAGTGGGGGTTGTCCTGAGGTAAAGCTGTGTGTCATCAGCATAACAATGGGAAGATATACCATGTCTTACCACAATACCAGAATATACTTGGGGTTAGATGTTCAGTAAAATGAATGCTTTCACAGAGCATTTTGAGTCAAGGGGCCCTATGTCATATTGTGCTACTGTTAACTTTGGTTGCAAAAATAGAGACAGGGATGTATCTGTTGTACAAGAAAATAATACCTAGATATTACATGGACTAGTTTTTGTAATTTTGCATGGGCTGTATTAAAAGATGGACAGAGTAGTTGAAGCTCAGTGTGGTGGCTCCAGCTGAAAAATAGATTTCAGGTTGAGCAGAAACGTATGGGAGACACAAACTAGAAACCTGTGACGACTGTTACTCAAAGCAAAAAATATAAATTATGAATATCTCAAAGCTTTAATACAAACTTAAAAACTTAGATCAGTGAGTAATACAAAAATTCACCCCTGTGAATTGTAGCTAGACATCACTGATACACAACGTTTTGCATTTTAACACAAACGTCTATGGAGACTGTCTGACTTTGGGAGTGAACCCTTCTCTCTGGTTAGTCTCTTCCTAAAAGTGGAGGGAAACAAGAAGGATGTCCCAAAGAACGAAGCCAATTCAGGGACGCAAGACAGATATGCACTTAAAATCTCAAATCATTAAAAAGTTAAATGACATTGCTTTAGGGCAAAGATCTAAAAGACTGAGACTGCATTCAGTACTGGCAGATGGTTTAGTGACAGCAGACTTTCAAAAATCTACTTTGAATCTGGACCAGTTCTTACAATAATAACTCCTTTGTCACGCGCCTCGCATTCATGCCAGGTGTTTTGTGCGTTCTGTCTTAAGATTCTGTCCCTCACTGTGATAAGATGTTGCTAATATGCAGCCGGTCACCAGGTGCGACGCCAATAAACCGATACCTGCTGTCCGTTACTTTCTCGTGGCATGACTGCTAGTTTCATGTACTGACATCTGATCACAGACGGAAGCTGGACCACCTCCAGATGTTGTCTTACAGATTGCATTGCTTATCAGCTGCAGACCTACACTGATATGCAGTTTTTTCTTATCAAGGCAATGTTTCAGAATGAATGTGACAGTTTTCTCACAGTTGTGAGTGACAGATAGGGTAGATAGGATGGAGATAGAGAGAGAATATGTAGTATAAAGTTCATATACTCGAGGGGAAATAAAGTGATGGCTGGTTAAATAATAAATGTGGCTATAGGGCTATATGTGCATACAAGCTTACGGGAATGTGATAATGCATAGAGGCCATAAGTGAAACCGTGAGCTAAATTGGCTTTACGATCAAGGGTTTAAACTGAAGGTTGTTCTTTTCTAAGGAAGTCTTTACCGTCCCCCCTCTTGGATTGCTTTTCAGGCTGCTTTAAGAGTCATTATTGCCCTAGCCAAGACAGAACTGTTTCCCATTTGCCCACAGACATTGTTAATAAGCAATTTATTTTGAAGCCAAATTGAGAGAAGCATCTCTATTGAAACAGCTTTTGTTTTTGTGTCTCTTTTCTCCCTTTGACAGCATACTTTCCCTATCCGCAGGCAATTATTAGGCGCTGTATTAAGTCTGTCTGAGGGGAATTGATTTGAGCTCCATTCATCTGCTTTGTCTCATTTGTACACACACACACATACACACACACGGAGCAAGGGCAGTGTTTTTTTTTTCCTAGGACACGCTGGTACTGATGTTGGCAAGCACACACCAGAGGGCTTTAGCGGGGATGGGGTGAAGAGGTTGGTGAGTGTGTACATGCAGGCAAGAAGTGCGCTTGCAAGAAGGAAAAAAAAATAAATAAATAATACTGATACTGTGAACCAAAATAAATGGAAAATTATCGCTGTTGCGTCCTTAAGATAGTCGTGCTCCCATTATTCGACATGATGTGCAAGAAAAATAGAGCACCTGAGAAGAGGAAAATAATCCGCTTTTAAACAACAACACTAAGCATTCAAAGATTTAAAAAAAAACAAGCTGGCCTCTTCCTCGCAGAAGTGGACCCATTCGTAAAGGAAACCACTGTCTGAGTAGTTCCAGCTCATCTGGCTGTAAACCCACGTCTGGCTGGTGGCTGCGTCCTCATTCCATTTATCTAACAGTGAGATCTGTAGTGTAAATCAGATCTCAGGGGGCTGGGATGTGACAAAAAAAGCAATTATTTTATATATTCAAATGCTCATCTGTCTGTCTGCTCTTTACAAAGTGTCAATAACTAAACTTTAACAAAGCGTTCTTAACTGATAGGTTTCCTCAATATGTATCTCTGCAGAGAGCGGGTGCACAGAGGAGCATGGAAATGATTCTGAATGTCAATACTTTCGTCAAATGTATTTTTCAATCTGAAATCCTCGTTAGGTTTACCTTAGGGGGTGGGGGGCAGAGTAAATTACACTGAGAAATAAAATTAAGATCGGAATAGACGGAGCGGCAGTTAGAGTGGCTCAAATGGCTTTATAAAATCCCAAACAGGTCTCTTGGTATGAGCATGTGTTATTTTAATTGCATCACTTTGCAGAAACGTGAAGATATTGCTTTCTCCTCGCATATGTTGCTGTGGTTGGGCTCGGGGTGGGTGGATCTGAATTTAATAGACAGATAAGAATAAACAAAACTGATATCTGGTGCCAGCCCCTAGTGATCAGCTGTGTTCCACTTCAAGGTATTGGTCTTATTATTTTCCGTACCTGGAGGTTACGTTCATGTTAGCGTGCGCAACAGACCTCCCAAAGTCTACTGCAGCGAAATCAGTTCTCCGCCATTAAACCTGTTTTATAAAATATGACTACAGAGTCCCTATTAAGGGTATTTATATTTCATGGGCTCAAAAAAAATTTACAAGAGACGGAGGTCTTTTTGATCTTGCTCCCTCTCATTGTGCTCTTTCTTCTTCTCTGATTTTTGCTCACCCTCCAGACACTGTTGCTCTTCTGTGCGGGTGAACGAAGTTTGAGTTTAATGCGCGTCTGAGAGAGACAACCGTATTTATTGTGCAAAATCACATGCGGTGCCCGCGTGTACGCGTACACAACCTGCAGGGCCTTTCCTCTGCAGATCATACGTAAAGCACAGATACAGGAAAAGAGGCAAAGACAGTGATACAGAGGATATGCTGATGATCAAAGCGAGGAAATGGGAATGAACGGAATGATATGGAGAGGGGAGCTGCATGAGTAATGAGTCTAATTATGGTTTGGGCGTCGTACAGAGCCGCTGCAGGTATGATGGATCCCTCTTCTATCCACGCTGGTGAAGGACATAGCTCTCCTGCCCACAGTAACCTCGGCAAATGTCTGCAGCTTCACGTGTACAAGTTTTTCATATTGTCTGTGTGTGTGTGTGAGCGGTTGTAAAAGCTGTTTACTGTGGGTAATGATATGTTAAATGTGTATGTCCCCAGGGTTAACTGCCAAGCGCTGTAGTAAAAACTTAACCACAGCAAACAGCCAGACCGAGTATTCAGCCCAATGTCAGCCTCATTACTGCTGCTAACAGGGTGGCTGTGGTGCTAACCAGGAAATAAACACAATTTATGTAATTTTAGGTTGTAAATCTGTGCGCTGAGATATAAATCAGGCCGTGCACCAGGACTGTAAACGTCAAGCGAATGCACCTTTTAACTCAACATGTGGGCTCCGCATATGTTGATGCCGCGCATCCTTCTCGCATGCTTAACTCCTTCAAACCCTGAGAGACGAGGCCGCATCAGCTGTAAAACTTCTGTGTTTTTTTTTTAAGCGCAGCACAAACAATGAGGAGGACGCCATGTTCCAGCAGAGACTACTGGATGGAACATTTGTTATTCCCCATCTCCGTTGCGTCAGATTTCCAAGAGTTGTGCAGTTGAGAATCTTTAGAGCGGGTTCAGTAGCATCGGTGTCTAGCAAGTGTGGGAGTAAAAAAATGTCAAATTTTTGTTTTTTAAAATCCCGCTCCGTGCCTGTGATGAGCAACTAAGCTGTTGCCGAAGAACAAGCTGTGTGCCTTGACAGCCTGGAGACTGCTTGGCGGAGTGTGTACAAGCCTTAGAATTATTATTTCAAGTAGATGTCTTTCAATTACACACTGCTTATAAGAAACACCCGCCCTAATCCTAGCTGGAGAACACCTCCGTATCGTACCTGTATCACATTAAGCTCCCCTCATTTATTTATGTATTTCTTTAGAAGCGGTAAAGAAATGATCAGTGCTTTATACGTCACTGTAAGGGTGTTGTAAAGAGATATGAGCCTGCGCTGATGGCTTTAACTTCTGTAAGTGACTTATATAGAAGAAGTTAACAAATACTGCACAAATAGACAAATGATTACAGCACTTATACATGTATTCAGTTTATAATATTATATCAACTGTTTGCTTGAATGAAAACCATTTTGCATTTTTCTAAATTATTGGAGAAACCTGACCAATTCCCGCCTCCTGATTAGGACGAGCGCTGCTGCGTTTGAACGGGGAGAAGCTGGAGAGGATGGGAATCGTCCAGGAGACGCTGAGGCAGGAGGTCCTCCAGCAAGTCCTCCAGCTGCAGGTCAGAGAGGAGGTCCGCAACCTGCAGCTCCTCAGTCGAAGTAAGTAGCAAGAGGTTATGTGCGTAGCGACAACCTTGTTGTGTATTACCATGAACTATTTTGTGTGCATTTACCGGTCGATGCAGTCTCTGCTGACAGACAGTAGGAGAGCGGCTGTGTTGGGCTAAATTGGAGGGAGGCAGTCTGAGGCCATGCGTGCCTGCTGTGACATACGTGGGGTTTGACTTTCAAGTGCAATTGTTTTCAGCTGTGGGGTTTTATTGATGGGAGCTCTTGATTTTCTGCACGGCTTCTGAATGATGACTTGGGTAAACACTTTTATTATCCGGCCATCGATAAACTGACGGAGTCAGTCACTGCTGACCTGAATCCAGCAGTTCATGTGGCTTGCTTCTGGCTGTTGTTTTTTTTTTTTTTTTCTGTTGCAGCCGTTTCTGTGTGTTATTTTCTGTGTGCGCTGGTGGCTACAAGTCGTCAAAGTGAAATATTTGCACAATTTCCTTTCCCTGAACTGGATTCTGCTTCTGGAAGATTATTGAAGGCAAGCAGCTTGTCCAGGAAGTTATTCATTTTAACTACCTGGATTCGTATGTCAGGTACATATTAATAAGAAGGAAAAGACTGTTTTATGTCCTTCTTTTTCAACGTTTTGATTACATTCTCACACAAAAAAAAGTCTTATTTAATGATGAGAGGGGCTATGGTTTTTTTTTTCTTTCCCATTCAGAGCAAAATTCATGACTACCTTACACCTATTTCACTCGGGCTTTCCTCTGGGCACTATAATCTACAAGATCATGACCTACATTCAGTAGCAGCATCCAGGCTGAGCACATGCCTTGAATAAGAGGGACTCTGAGGCATTCAGCAGGAATTGCAACAAGCCAGAAGCTTTAGTTGCTTCTGTGCTCCCTTGTAATTTAAAACTCAAGTGAGAAGCACACACACACACACATATATATATATGTATCTTGTCAAGAACAGCGTTTTTTGACGATTGCACCATTTTCTCCCTTGCCACAAGTGTTTTGAAGTAACAAAAAAAAAAAAAAAAGAAGAAGAAGAATATTTTGTTAAACCAAGCTGAGCAATGAAGTTGTTTTTTTTCCATCAGTTGATCATTATGAATTGACGGTGCAAGGGCTCTTACAATCACCAGTTACATTCAAACAAGCAAATGAAGTGGTTTCTCAGGCTTTTATCAAGCCCTCACTTTCAGATGCGTTTGGTTTTTCCGCATGTTCATACTCACTGCAGACTGGCTTTGAGGTAAGCACTTGACAAATACATTTTATGCTGATTTTAATCTTTCCACGGTGCATGGTTTCAGACTTGGAAGGGTTTTTCTAGTGAGACGGAGACACTGAGCAAGTGATGTATAGTAAATAGCCTCTTGACTCTATATGACATTTCAAAATGCAAGGGGGTCATCAAAAGTCATTGACTATCACAGTATCGCTTTGATCAGTACGGGAAAAAATCATCATTAGGTCTCATCAAGTAAGGCCAAAAATGGCTTCCTTGCTTTCTTATAGTAATTTAGTACATTTGTTCTGCTAAGGCGAATCTGTTCCATCCTAGACACAAAAAACAGCCACCTCAGTAAAAAAAGAGTTTTAACATGGCTTTTTTTTCCCAACAAACTTTAGTTTTAAATTGTGTTCTGCTTGAATAGTGATTTGAAACACAAAAAATAAAGAAAAGAAAATACAAATGCGCCACACAAGAAGAACCAGACAATGTATTTTTAATGGTTTAATGCTACGTAAACTTGGAAACACAATAAGACCAGCATTCCTACTACATAAGTAATTGACTTAAATAAACTGACTAGCTGAATCCATCGGGTAAATCACAAGTTGTTTCTTTGTTTGTTTGTTTTTTTTAGTTTACTCCATGCAGATCCACTGTAAGCAAAATGCTTTTGATGAAATTCATGCAAATCAGGCATTTTGCATCAAATTAAACAGAATTAAATTAAGAGCTGGAATGCCACTGACTGGTGAGAAAAGAGAAATTTAATTGCTGTTCGACACTTCTATTAACTGAGCAATGCAAATGTAATTTCCCAGTTCAGCAGGCTCTGACTCTGAGCTATAAGGCCAAGCTAATTTGGTGGCCTCACGCCACACCTGAGCTTCACGGGGTTGGAGGGTAGTCAAGGTGATACAGGCAGGACGTTGGACGGTGTGATAATGGTTTCAAACCATTACGGTGGTTTAAGTGAAATGTGTGACAGGGGGTTGTGATTAGTAAGGGGCAAAAGTGAAGGTCTGGACATTGCTAGGAAATCAACAAGCCTACGTAGCAAGGGATGTCAGTCAGTCACGTGGTCACCTCTTGTGTCCATGGGTGAACGGCGTGACCATGACCACAAATCCTCATGTTTTTGGTCATCTCATGACTTTTCCTCTGGCACCACCACGAGGTTGCCGTTTCTGAATGAAACGCCTGTTGTGCTGCTAACACGGCTGCAGACATTTGCACTGTGTGGGAGTGGGTTGGTGAAAATGCTGATGTGAGTCGGGGGGAAAGAGACGACGGCGATGCTTTGAATCGCTTGTAAAATGCATGGCGAGGCGCGATGATGGTGAAATGGAAGGATAAGGGTGGGATGTGCGTTTGGGCTCAGGTTCAGGTTTTGCTCACGGTAACCCCCCACCCACCCACTCACCCCGATACACTTACAGCTCTGGCGTGATCTAGAGGAGCTGTCACGCTGCCTGTCAGGTCCAATTCATCTTCAATGGATTCACCAAAAATTAAATATTGATCTTACAATACATTTCGAAAAGGTGGATAAAAATACAAATAAGCAGAACCTCGTGTTACAAGGCTCTCTTTAGTGATTTTTAAACTTTCACAAGCAGTCTCTAAGTCTCTCTCCCTTTGAAGGAATAGCCTGAAATGGAGAGTTGTGGCACAGAACCAAAAAGGACAAACGATAGAGCACCTAAACACCCGAAGGCTAAGATTTAAATACAGAGAGGGGAGAGGAAGAAGAAGGACTGCTGTGCAAAAAAAAAAAAAAAAAAAAGATGAGGACACCGAGTTGCAACCGGAGGTGAGATGTTTAACAGATAGCAAAAAATGCCGGGGATGAAACTGTGAAACCGGCAGATCACAGAGATTAAGAAATGAGACGGGCAAAGAGGTTAATGAAGGGATCATGGATGTAGAGAAGGGAGCGCTTGGTCTGATGGCAGTTTTATTCCTTGGCTGCAGGGCCCTACTTTGGGCTTCATGTTAATCTGTCTGGAGCAGGCTGACTTGCTCAAAGCACTGTAATAGCATTTCACACTCAACGTAGAATCACATTACTTCTGTTGTTGAAAATGTTGTTCGCCACACAATAACAAATGGAGGGGGTGAACAAAGAAGAAGTAGTGTGAATTCCAAATAGCAGTGTCTGTGACTGCTTCTTGGAGTCCATGGAGAATGTGGAAAAATTAGCATTTCAGGATGGCTTCCATGCTTTACTGGCATTTTGATTAGTAAATGAAGTGACTTCAGCACGAGGAGTCGACAGCAGACCTCCTTTGAAGTGGGGTTGCGTGAGATTCTTATCCATAGTCAGTCAGTGGATCACCGTGATTGGTTTGGAGAGGCAGGTGAGCACCAGCACAAAAACCGAGATAAGAACTGGCATGTGTAATAGAGTGGCTGTGTAACTTGGGTGCATGCATATTAATTAAGAGCAGAGCTAATACCATGCCATAGATAAAACACAATACCAGAATGAGGCAGTGGCCAATCAGTGACTTCTGGGATATTTGGGGTAAAATCACTGGTCAGTTTTTTGTGGGTTTGAAGACTGACGTAAATGCTTCAGTGCCTTCCTGGAAAAATATTGTCTGGCAGCAAAGCAAAGCACAGATAATATTCTAAATGTAGGGTTCAATTAAAATATTTTTTTTAGATATGTTTTATATCCTGACCCCATCTACTGCAGTTCATTGCTTTGCCTCTCTTCCGGTACTCCTCTCTCCATCTCCAAACTTGGGGCATCCCATCTACCATCTACTGTGAGTAAAGGAGAAGTACCTCATACAACCCCACTAACCGGTTAAATATTTATTAAAGGGACACCAACTTTGCGCATACAGGTCAGCTTACTCATCACCCGGACTACTCAGTCTGTCAGAACTAGTCTGTAGTGTGTTAGATGACTGTGTGGGGAGCTTTCTCGAGTCTGTCAGAATAACTCTGATGATGTCCCCAGGGTTGAGGTTGGGGTTTGAAAACTGCAAGACATTAGATGTGGTGTGTGAGGACATATTGGCCGTGAATGTTCTATTTTAGTCTGTCCACCGCAAGTCCCTCAACTTCATGGAAGTGCACAACTAAAGTGGCCTTAAAGGTTAGGTATGGTCACTTCTGTAGTTAGGGTTTTTATTTTGTGTCTTACATTGGTCTTTTCCTGGGCTCAGAAGGACACACAGGCACTTTCCTTCATGGGTAAACGGAAGCGTTTCAAGCATTTCTGTCTCTTGTTTGCTGGATTTTTCTCTCTGGCTCTTTTTAAATGTTCATGAATGGAAGCATAATTGTGAATGCGATGGCTTACACCACACACACGGCATAACTCCACTCATCCCTGGATCCATTTGGCATCTGACTGTTTTTGCTGAATCACAAGTTACTTGTTGTGGAGACACTACAGGGGACATTACGTTCCTTCACATCCGAAAGAAAAAATTAAACTATCACAAATTCAACATGCCATTTTTATGCATTATACCAAATGGCGACTTTTATACACATGTATGCACATGGGAGGTAATGGTAATCGAAAATCTTTCAAATATAAAACACACTTTTACCTTTTCACCCACAAAGGTGACCATGTTAAGTTTGGATTCAGCAAGTCAGATTTTTTTCGCCGTAGTTCCATGATGAAAGATGCTCACATTGAAAAGGAGTCCATTGTACTTCTAAAGTGAGTCCTTGGGCACAGTCCAACTGTGTGTCCTATAATGGTGGGTTTCACTTTTACTGACAAACTTTTTTTTAACACAAAGCACAAACTTTTTACAGCAACTTTTCACCTCCAGAGTCTGAATGTCGTGAACGTTTGAAACGCAAAACCCAGTCACTAGCATTCAAAAGCGTGTCGAGATGAATCAAAGCATCAATGTTGAATGCAAATGTATACTGTACATGCGCCCATCCAAGGCAGCGGCAGCAGTGCTGCCGCTTGTGTTCCTTCTTGTGCATAACCCTGGCATGGTTAGGGAAGATGCTGCCTCTTATTTTTTAGTGCGTGCACTTTGTATTTGTTTGCGGTCTTTCATGTGTTTACCGCAGGCTACGCTGTTTTATTTCAGTCAGTCAGTGAAAGGTAAGGTTGATGTCTCCAATAGCCCAGAGCCACAGCTCTCTCAGGGTAGTGTGAATCATGCAGGGGTTGTAACATCTGGAAAGCTTTGGGAGGGAGGATTGAGATCAGAGCACAGCATGTGATCGGCCCTCCTCCTCTTTCTTCCTCTTAGCCACTGGTTGTTCGTGTATCTTTATAATACACTGTCAGTACCTCCTTCCTGCTCAACATATCAAATTTTCATCAAAACCTGGTCCAGACCTTGCAAATACATTGTCTGCATCACTTTGCTCATCATTGGAGACCTGTCTTTGAAGCATTTTAACTGTGCATTGCTTCTGTGGTGTTGCTCGACCGTTCAGAGCTTTACCCAGAGCTTCACGCGGCGCCTGCCAGCTGAACTCTAGCTCTGAATTAGAATATGAATGAAACTCCGAGCGTGACAGACGGAGAATAAGGAGGAACGTGTCATTTCTCCCCTGCACAAATTTCGCCCGGTTGCTGTTCCACTCCCCCCCCTCGCCTCTCCCCCTCCTCTGCTGCACCTACTTCTCTGACGGCTCCATAGGGAGCTCATTTAAATGAATTTCTATCAGAGAAGCACTCCTCTCTTTGTCTGCGCAAGTCTCAAGTCATGTCACCGCGTCTCCGTCCCGCCCCTCCGTCGTTCCCCGGCGGAGGTGCGCTCCGGTGCCACGTTACATCTGTCTGTGTCTAGAGACAGGTGGCGCGTCTTCGTTGGCTACCGTGAGAGGAGGGCTTAGAGCTGAAATGCCAACAGTCTGGGAGAGGAAAGTCTGCCTTCCTCCTGACACTTGAGTCATTTCAGGATGAGGCAAACTGGCTGGTTGTCAGGGAAACCACCTGGTTGCATCTGTTTCAAAAGAGAAAAAAAAAGAGATAATGACTCAGAAAAAAGCTCATTATTCATGGCGATGTATAAACTTTTTGTAAATGGAACCCTTTGTTTCATTAATAAACAGCTTGTCTTAAACTGTCTTAAAGACATTTTCAGCTTTTCTCACCTTATTTCTTGCTTATTTAGCCCACAAATGTTTCATTTATAATTATTGTTTGTTTCATGAATATAGGCCATGTCACTTGATAATACCGTTGAGCTTGTGCGAGTCAAACACAGACTCAGGTGGGTGACTCTGGCTTTGGAGAGCAGTCGAGGCCTGGAGCTCGGGACAAACAACTTCATGGTACATTAACAGAGACGTACAGAAATGTATTTCACTCACATTCACTTGAGTTACAGAGGGCCACGCTGTGAGAACGAACAGCCTCTGCATTTTAAGCCTTGCCCGTTCTATCCATGGGAATCCTAATTTTATATCCCCTCCTGTCTTGTCTCCCCTCTCTGCAGCCTCCTTTGGAAACTTCTCTTAGCTCATCCCTGGATCCATTTGGCAGCCCTCTCCCCTCGTCCCCCCTCATTCCCCGTCACAATACGTCTCTAGGAGCCATGGAGGAGCTGCTGTCTTCAGATATGTGAGCGGAGAATCAACCAGTGAAAGGAGAGAGGAGAAGGGCCAATAGACTACACGCCAGCTCGTCTGGAGGATTCTCATTCAACACGGCCAATCTGGTTTATGGACACCAAGGCAGAGACAGAGACCCCTGCTCAAGGCAAGGGTGCCAACTGTAACATAATGACAAGATGAGGGATTCTCGGTCCTCGTGATGATGTAAGCCTGACCCTCGTACGTCCTCGATCATAGCTCATCGCAGCAAATTCTTTCCCGTCTCATTTAAAGTGGACTGATTGGGCTGTTTCATGTCAAGCTTTGGTTTTTGCAGGATTCAAACTATAATCTAAATTATAGAGTCAACTGTTTTACAGGCAGCACTACAAATTTAACAATGGAGTGGTGAAAAAAAAAACTTCCAGTCAATCTTTATCACCTTTTGAAGCAGCAACATTTTACCTGATCTTAAATACACTTGACTGTAATTGAATCCTCACCCACTCTGCATTCTCCTCCCAGGAGGATCATCAACAAGTTGAATGTCATTCCCACAATAAGTCTTTTTTTCTGTATTGTGACTTATCTGCAGTATGTCATTGAGAAATTAGGAACTATATATATACAGTATGAGCGTTGTAGACTTTCATCTGTGTATACTGTAACAGTATTTTAGTCTTTTATTAATGGCATGGGTCCAGAGGGCTCACAGAGTCGATGTGATAATCACTGACTTTTCATGCTTCATAAAGCAATAATTTAAATGGTAATGGGTGAAGAGGATAGAGCAATGCCTGGGATTAATATTAACACATCTTTTCTACAGGAATTAGATGCACAGTGTGAGCGCCTGCTGAGGGAAACATACTGTACATCCTGCCTGTACATCTTGCCTACGGTGGCAGCTTGCCAACCTCGTAGAGCCTCAGTGCTTGGTGTGCGCTAGTGTATTCTGTATGTCATCTTGCGCGCACACGTACAGCGAGAAAGGACAAGACTCTGCCCTGTTCTGTTGTGTTTCTCCCCCTCCTTGTGATATTTCCAAATGAAACAGCTACCCAAGATTTCAACTGTGACTGAAGCCAGCACCTTTGATGTCACTCCAAGCAGCAGTGGCAGACAGCTCTGTAAGGGGGGGGATGATGTGGACGCTCAACATTAATAAATACATTTCATGAATAAATCAACTTTAAGCAAACAAGACCTCCCCATCCAGCAGCCTTTCATCCGTGCTTTGACAACAAGTCTTTGGCTAATGTGAGTTACTGACTGTTAAAAAAGGGAGAAAACACTCCGTATTATTTTTAGATTACCACATGTACTGTAAATATCGACACTTTGGTTTACTGTGACTGATGATTGATGAACTGTCTGAAATGCAAAAAAAAAAGGGAGAACATTTATGGGCACATGGTATGTAACATGATGGATGCTGTCTTTTTTTGAATAAACTGATTTAGATGAAGTGTTGGTCCTGTTTTCACGTTGTATGACACCCTCTTTTATCTGGTTGGGCTCAAGTTTTTCAACTGTATATTCAGGGTCTATAACCTTTTTTTTTTTTTTTTTCCTTGGCCAGTGTTCCCATCATCAGTGCAGATTATGTACCAGAGGCAAGCGATAAGAGTGTTCTCTGACTCTCTAAAAATAGCCATGTCTCTGTTGAGAAAGGATATGTGTAGTCGCAGCCTGCTGTGGGCCACAGCCTACAGTGTAGACCAGTCATCAATCACAAAAACTAAACGGTTATTTTCGTAAATTGCATACAAGGGGGGAAAAAAACAGGCAAACTAAGAATGCATCCGGAGCGGTGCTTTTTGCAGGCCTCCGTGTCTCTTATTCGCATCTTGTTAATGCAATCAAGCCCATGCACCGCTCAAAGATACTGCAACTGTAAGGCCAGTGGGGTGTAAAGGCTGATTTATGTACATTTGAAATGGGAAATCAGTACACCAGAACAAATCACAGCAAAATACAGCCCTCACATAATTATCTAAGGGATAAAAGACAATTGAATAAATTAGTGAATAAATTGTCCGTCTTTACTTAAGGGATTCACCTCACCGTCCACTAATCCCAAAGAGTGAACCTAGAAATTTTCTTCCAGACACTTATTCTTTATTGGGATCCCCATTAGCTTCCACCAAGTGGACGCTAGTCTTCACGGGGTCCACACAACAAATTCAGCAATGAAAAACAAACACAAGTTGAAATTGTACTATATAACTAAAACGGAAAACGTATAACAGATTAAATATAATAATTCAAAAAATAAGTGAGGTCACTCTGGGTGTTTATCATATAACAATAACCAATATAGTCTCAAAAATTCAGTGTATACATGATAAATCTATACAGTTACTATCCATGTGTTTATCTATACACGACTATAGGAATTTATGTTAAAGTAACACTTGTTTAATTCACAGGGGAAATATGCCAGCCTAATCCAAAGCTGAATATAAAAATCTTAATTGTAGGTACTGAATATTATATTTGTCACAGAGTATGCGTCAAAATTGCATCTACTCCCCAAACCGTCATTCAAGGTCCATGAGTCATGACTCTTAACGCTGTGAATGCAAAACAGTGCCGCATGTCTAAATAGACGTACACGCTTGCTTGTCTCGTGCTCCCACATAAACTGGGATCCAATTACTGGGAGACATGAAGCATCTCACCTGTTAATAACAGGGCACATGTATGATAAACAGATTCAGTGAACAGTGGCTTGTCAACCTTGACAAAGAATAAATCTGCAGAGAAGATGGTTGGATGGTGCAGTTAATTGGGTACTGTTTACTATGAAGTATCTTTTCTTCCTCTGAGTGACATCTGAAAATGTGCGATTCCCTTTTGGAGGCTTGTCTTCCGTGATTATTCTCTAAAGCACCTTAATGCTGAGTCTCTTCATCCAGCTTGTTTATCGTTATCTGCTTCTGACTTTGATCAGCAGGATCTCAGTCCTCTGACAGCACTGATATTGAATGAGAAACACTCTGTCCTGTCTCATCAGCTACTGGGAGCTGCGAGGAGCTCTTCCACAGCTGCTTTGCTTTATGGCGCGAGCAGCTGAAGACGATAATTTTTCTGGCCAACACCCAACTGTTAATATTCAGCGTTCCACGGCAAAGCATGTAAAAACTACGCTTCCTCAACTTTCACTGTAAAAAGTCAGAAGATACATAACAAAATCAGCTGGTGGATCGACTCCTTAAATGCACAGATTACTCCACTTGGCCAGTTTTAAAAACCATTAGGTAGTCCTTTGCTCATTCAGCAGAGGAGGAGTGGGAACATAAATCACTGCCACGGTTGGAGGGATTAATCTCGGGTCAAACAAGGCCCTGTGTGAACTTTTCATCAGCAGCCATTAAAGAAGGCAGGAAGCAGATTTAACTTTTAGAAGCCCGACATACTCTGCAGGAGAATGACAGCTGTCATTGAGTCGATAAAGACCCTCTCTCCAGACTCAGTGTGCCATAAACCACCATGATCTTGTGTCTAATGAACAGATTTGAGAAATCCCAAATGCATTTGTACCAAACCCATGGCAGTGCCATCAAAACCAACCGTAAGTTTTACATTTATACAAAGGCCTCCTCCCATGTAGCGAGAGAGCTACTCCAGATAAATCAAAGAGCTATTCTGCCCCCTTGTGGAACAGCAACGCAGACATATTTGATTGGATATAATCTGACAGTTTGTGTTATTTTGCTAGTATTGCCATAAAATCAAGTATTCATTTATTAATATATATCATTAATATATATTGATATATATTTTTTATACATACTAAACTGAGTTGTACGGCATTAATCTGCAAAATATGTGACATTCGGGACGTATATTTATAAATATTGATTAATTCATTTCATTTGGTGCTTTGTTCCGTCACGTTACTCTTTTTAAAAGTGTCTGTTAATTTTGTGATGGGCAGCGTCATAAATCTTTTTTATGCCAGTATGTATGCCATTGATGTAATGATGGTCCCTCTTGGTTAAAAGACATTGAGAAAACATAATATACTTCTATTAAATGAGATTCCAGTGATATTATGGACTAACAAAGTCCCATTAAAGCTCCAAAAATGAGGCTCTGCTGCCCCCCACTGGCAACACAGAAACACTTTTTTTCTTTTACACATAAATTACATCATGGCTTCAGAAGATTTCCACTAAAAGGCAATATTAGGTCATGAGGACTGGCACCAATCAAAGACGAAGAGGGGCCCCGCTGTTGTTTTACAGAAACTGAGTGAGGTGACAGTGATGCCGTGAATGGTGGACCATATGTGAGACATGTATTGTTAGCTGTGTTGAATGGGGAAGTGCCAGCATGTCCCAGTAGCCTGTGGTCAGTTTGCAGCAATTAAAAATCCAATACTGTAGCCTATTGAGTGCAGTGCTGTTCAAGTGTCAATAGGAATAATAGACTTAATATTGACCTTGAATTTTTTCATATATTAGTGCAAAAACTCGGCAAAATAAATTTATTATACTCAGCTGCTGCGTGGACCTTTCAATACAGTACCACGTTATTTCATATTCCATTTTTTATATTTTATATTCATGTCTTTTTTTTCTTTTTTTTTTAAGGGAGCTATTTGCAGTGTCTGACTACAGCACCGGCCTACAGCAAGGCGATGACACGAGAATAACCTTTAATAGAATACTTTTATACCGTTGCTGATATAGGCTGGGGGATGTGAAGAGGATATTTAGCTGCAAATGGATTAAAATACAGAGTGAAGGTTGATCTAAGGAATTTAAGCCCTGACCCCTTTTTCGTCAGGAACGAGCGCCGTTACGTCGGAAGAGTAGCTCGAGCCGGTATCGCAGCGAGTTTATTAGCCAGAAAAACCCCACTGTTATTCCGCTCGAAATAGATAATAATAACGCGAGAGTTTGCAAGTTGCCTCAAGACTCTAGTTGCAACTGTCAAAGGTGGAGTGGATACGCGCATGACCCAACACACATTACTGTAATACTGTACACGGCCGCCGAGATAATATCCGTATAAAAAAAAGCCCGAAATAATCCCGAGGTAAGGAGCCGAGGAGTGAACCAACCCCGACCGAGGTCTGCCGTTTCTGCTCATTTTCCTTCGCTTCGTTTTCTTTTACTCTAACCAACAGTCTCGTCGCCGTCGAAAATACTGCACTAAACATATTTTTGTGCCTCCCTTTAGCTCCAGCCAGCGCAAGGATTTTTTTTTTTTTACTCCTCCTTCGTAATAAAGTCGCCATTTTGCTTCACTGCCTATATAAACCATCCCGTATTCTAATATTTTTCCTCAAGGAGTCGAGGACCTGCCTACCTTTCGTGGCTATTTTTTAAACATTTCTGGAGTGTTTAAGGAGAAGACGGAGGTTGGAGAAGTGCCTCGTGGTTTACATGTTAATGCAGGAAAGGAGGGGGGGCACGGCTATTGGAAACTGGAAATAAGGTGAAACTATCCTGGATTTCTCTTCGTGCACACACGGAATTGGGATTTCTCCTCTCGTGCCCTGCTTTATTCGCCGTCCATCTGGTCGTCGTCTGCAGGGAGAGGGGGGACAGCACGACGGTGACGACTGTCCGCTTCCTTCCAGGCCCCCCAACCTCAGCGTGACCGGTCCTTGACGCACGGCAGGTGTGATTGCCATGTAACATAACATTGGTGGAAAAACGCCCACTTTTGGTGCCCGTCTCCTGACCCCCCTCCTCCTCCTCCTCTTCCTCCATCACCCCCCCCTCCTCCCCCCTCACGTGGGTGACCCGGGGCCACCCGGCCCCAGGTGCTGGGTGACTGCCCGACAGTTCAGGTAGGTGTGGCTGGAGAAGAAACAGAAAGTGTAGCCCTGTGTTATCCTCACCGCACTAGCTGGCCTCTCTATCCTCGTAGTAGTTGACAAACACAGCATGGCAGCGTGCCACGTGCCGTGTTAAAATACTTATTTCCAGGTTGGCTTGTCAGCAGATCGAGTGGGGGGGCTGTGAGTGGGTGTCACCGGGATTTGTTGTGTGTAGCTAAATGTATAATAATGAGTAAAGTTGCTGTAGGTGGCAGTTGTTTACTTGTGGCATTATTCTTTTTTTCTTCTTTCTTTTTTAACGAAAGTACCTGCTGCAATGTTTTAAGTTCAATTAAATTGTAGCAAAACTAAAAGATAAAAGAAAGTGTTATGCCGTAAAACTGCTATTCACTCAATCTGCTCAACAGAGGAACTAAAAAGTAGCACAAAGTATTTAGGCGGCTATGAAGACTCACTGGTAACTTTCTCACAGCATCTGCTAATTTTAGATGTTTAAATGCCGCTGCCGTTGTTGTCAACCCTATCTCTTCACACTCTCACATCATACAGGAAGACCACGACGTGTGCTGTATTTCGGCAAGTCACGTCCTGCAGCCACTCACTACATGCCTTTTAAAGTCACATTCGTAGCAAACGTTTGAGCATGTTATCACCGTGATCGACGAGCACCACATCAACCAGTGTGCACGGGGTGGTGCGGCATGTAAACGGACACTGGCCCCTTCGGAGTGACCCTTTGTTGGGATTCATTAAGAGAGTGACACAAATGTGTGCTAAGAGAAAGCACGGTGGATCGCAATCAGTACCACTTACCATAATTAGCGATTGTCAGCCTCCATTCATTAGACTGTCCCACGATGATGAGGAAGAAGCATTTATCACTGGGAGCCTGAATTTGACATATAGTGCTGGCTTGCTGTGGATGAGGATGCCACGTAATGTATGGGACCGATGGGCTAATCCGTCTAGAGGTCGACAAATCAGGATTAGCCCTCACTGAATGTAGAAAACTTTGCTTCTGCCCGCGTGACCTTATCGAGAGAAGCATCCCTGCTTTTCATAATAAAGAAAGAAGGCATCGCTGCTCTGGAGAAAGAAGCGCCTTTTCCTCTCTTTGACCCACCTTCTGTCTAATGGACAGAGCATGAAGTTAGCGTGTAAGTGAGAGTATTGATTTTGAAATGAAACATGGAAGGTCACACCCTCATTACCGCCGCAGACGATGTGTGCGCCTCCACTCAGATAACCTTCTGCCTAATAGCGCCGACGGCCAACGTGAAGCAACTGCATTATAGAAGGAGCAGGCAGCAGCATCATCGTGGGCTATTGACGTAGTAGACTTTGCTAATAATGTTTTGGCAAATAACGTAACTGGATTAATGAGCAGCAGAAAGCATCCTGGTTTTGCCTTTAGCTATATACAGTTTCCCTCTTGTGAGTTTGTTCCCCCTCATCCACCATTGCAGGCATGGAGAGCCCAAGTGGCCCCAGGCTTGGGAAGCTGTCGTCTTCAGGGCTGCCAAGGGGCCGAGCCCCCAAGCATGGACATCCCCAGGAGCTGGTTAGAGCCACGCCAGGCCACGAAAACAACAACAAACACAGTGAGTGCACTTTTTATAATACAGTGTGGGACGTCAGCATGGCCCAGGTTCGTTCCATTGGGCGATGCATTGTTAAGAATAGTTTGCATATAGCGTGACGTACTAACATATGCACTGTTAACGACTGCCTTTGTTTCTTATTTTCCAATGCCTGGAGTTTCTACGCTGGCTTTGCAGAACTTTAATGCTGTTTCTCAGGGATTTAATTAGCATACCATATATGTATTGCTCTCTGCAGCTTTTTTTTTTTTTTTTTTTTTTTTTTTTAAATGGCTTATAGTTTATTACATTATTAAGAATCAATGGTTCCAGCCTCGGTGTAATTCTACCCCTCTCACCGCAGAAGGGCCTGGAAACTACAACGTTTTTCCTGAGACTGCCTTACAGTGAGAAAACCAAACAAACAAGTATTGCCAAGCGCTGACATTAGTGAAACCCCAAGCCATCTGGATGGAGACGGAAGATTTTGGAAGGAGAGAGCCAGACTGGGGAATTATTTTTCAATCCAATAACCAGCAGATCATCATGACTTTGTTAATAGCGTCAGGCAGGCTTGGAAAACTGGGACTGCTCAAATATGACCCAGTTGTTTTGGTTGCTGCAAAATAGCCTCTCATTCCCAGACACACAGAGTACCAACACCAGACTAGGTGCTTCAGTTTATTTTCTTTCCGTGTTATTATTCAGCCCTCTAGGCTCGATTATCGTGGCAGTGTGGGTGCATGCATGTGTCTGTGCGCCTGCTTCCTTGTTGTGGAGGTTAATGCAAAGCTTATTTTGTCATTTGTCATTCCAGTAGGACATAAATTAGGGTACACAACGTGTCAAAGCCTTTACTAATATATATCTTTTGTCAACTTAACTCATCCTCTGGTAGTTAGCAGTATGTCACTGGCTCACTGTGAGCTCTCCTGTTTCTCTCTGTATACAGGCTGCCAGCTGGTTTTTGCTTTTGAAGTATTTATTGTAACAGAAGAAAGTAAGTCTATTTGAATGACAGGCTATTCCCCGCGGCCTCTCAAAGTCTCATGTTTTATAGATTTTTATTTGCACTTTATTACTCAATAAACAAGATGAGTTTATAAATCAGTCAGTAGAAAGTTGGTGGGGGGCTCTGCCCTGATTGTTTTGACTACAACTTAGAGAAACAACTGAGCGATGGCTTGGGGTTTCACTCATGTCAGCGCTTGGCAATACTTGTTTGGCTAAAGTTCACTAATGAGTAACTCTGACGATTGCGAACCTGTGTGCATGTGTGTTGAGTTAATGTGATCGCAGGTGATGCATCAGCCTCGGTTTTTCTGGGACTTTTTCTGGTAACTTCAGACTCGACCGTTTCCAAGTGTCTGTTTCATTTTCTTTTTTCACAGTTGATCTGCTTTGACTATAGTTTGCGTAGAACTTCTCACAGATCCTAGGACAGTTATTACAGCAGCGTTTTGAGGACAGCTTCTTGCACAATTTGTTTGCACAAGATAGGAAACAGTTTTTACACTCATGTTGTGGTTGAAGAATAGTTTTGCTTGGTTGGAAAGTTTCCATCATCTTGATCATCATATATGTCCCATTGGTTTCTAAGACAGTTAAGAAGTTTACATTGCCAGTAGACTGAGATCTGTTTGATTATATAACTACAGGAATTTCTTTTAGATACAAAACAGTGCATGGGAAATGCACAGGAAAGTTCACCATTTTCATTTCAGAAAAAGCACCTGTTTACAGTGTCTTATATATTCCTTATTTCCCGCACAGTGCTTTGCAGACAAGTCATCTTCTCAAATCTCAAATTTCCTTAGCATATTAGTCATCACCCTGCTAGAGCTAGTGATGAAGAGAAACGCAACAGCGCTAATAATAATAACGAGCCTGGCACTAGCTTGTCTATCCCAGGGGGGCTGTGAACCTCAGTTTGTGGAAACAAAGGCATCAATATGTAAGGCTCCCTATGGAGGGTTTTCTGTTCTCAGTCTATGCCCATTGTACACAGCGTGCTCTTCTGATTACCAGGTACCTCAGCATCTGCCCTCATCCCACTGGTTGCTTTCCATTTTTCATTCCTGGGCCATGGAGTGTTTGGACCATTACTTCTTGTTGTGTTATGATGTTGATCAATAAATGTCTCTGATGGAAACTCTACGTGATGTCACATTGAAGAAATCCCATCTGGCTGCTGTGTTTTTGTACTGGTGGTTTCCTGAATTCCCTCCACAAAAACAAAACCTGAAAATTGAGTTTGTGTACTATTTTAGAGTGTTGCGGTTGCGCTGTCGCTTTGCCACACCAGATAATTCAGAGAAAAGGATGTGGTCCTTGAGGGTGACTTGCACTCTGTGTGATTCTCCGTTTCTCTCTCTAGTTGTGCGGTGTTTTTTTAACTCATTTGGCGATGGTTTTGTCGTTTTTTTTTTTTTTCTTTTTGTATTTCGATTGAATGAATCTGAATTGAACGCTGCTCTGCTAAGTGCAGTGGACGAGCCCTGAGAGTAGGCCCTTCTCTGCAAACATTAACGCTAATCTAGATGAGTGGAGTCTGGAAAAGTCATGGAAAGTTGTGCAATACTCTACAGATACACTATCCTCTGGGCACGCGGGCTGTAAAGTGAGGTGGGTGCTCCACACTTGGTGTTGTCTGTATAAGTATGGAAAAGGATGGGAAAATCAGTGTGCTGGTTGGAGAAATAAGAGTGGGAGGATATGTTGTATTCTCATGGCTATGTGTGAATAATAATGTGCTAGTTTGTTCAAATTCTTTTTGTTTACATTTACACATTTCTGCTCATGTGCATTCCACCCTGTTTGTGTATTCCCACATGACCGTGCTTTACTCTTGAGTGTACGACCTTTATTTTAGGCCCAGAGTGGCCATCTGCCAACTCTGTATATTTGCCTCAACATCAGTCTCTAGATTTTCCTCTCAGTCTCCTGCTTTCTCACACTCGCGTATCTTCCAATTCTCCACGTATAACTGTCATTTTTATTGTATCCTCCCTCGAACTCTTCAGCTCTTTAATTTTTCACTCATTATGCAGCGCTATAAGCGGCAATGACTCAACATCAGCTCCCTCCTGCTAATGTTTTGAGTCTACCAAACTCGAGAAACACCAAAAGACTGAATCGATAAAGAGCTATAGATGTTTGTTTTGGGTTGAAATTGAATTCTGGTGCTTTTCTCAGCCTGATGCTGCGTCTCGGTTTGAGGAGGGTCCTTTGTCATCTTTGTCACACCTTTATTTGGCAGGCTTGAGGATAGCAGATGAGAAGGAGTACAGGGAAATTGGAGAGGAGAGAGATGGAGATGGTGAGTCACTGTCCATAAGGAGGGCACTGCAAACAGTCTGGAGCGGTACATTGTCTGTCTGGCATACTGTAATGTATGCGCTGTTGCTCAAACACATAACTTTTTTTTTTCGCATGCACTTGTATTTGCGGTGCAACAGTTGCAGACTCCGCCATATTCGGTATAAATTAGTTTAAATTTCTGTCTTTAATTTGAGAACAATTTATTTGCTTTGGTGTCAGTTCAGCCTCATCTCCTAGGAAATCACTGGCTACATATATCACTAAACACACTGTTGATCTCTGGCCAAATGGCCATCAGGCAACACGTTAGGTTTCCAATAATATGAATCATGCCATTGAGGTGGAAAGCTGTAAAATCAATACGGGCCCGAAGAAGATGTCGAGGTACTATGAGTCACTAGATTATGTAGCAGGAAACTCCAGCCCAAGCTCTTTTCTTTCATTTGCCTGCTCTATGTGTGGTTTAGTGGCGCTAGCAAACTGATAGCTTAGCATAATGAGCCTCGGCCTCTTGTGTGCAGCGAATCCAACCACAGTAGTTCAGGCCAATGAGGGCAAGGGAAATTATTTGTCATCATACTAAATTTAAAAGTTATTTGGTGAGAAGCGAGTCCCTTATATTTATCATTAAGAGTTCTCCGCGCCTAAAAGTGAACAAAATAACAACAAGAGAGCATTTTAGAGAATTTTAGGACGAAAACTACCGCAGTGCACCTAATGATAGCATAAACAAACAGACTTTCACACTGCATGTAGATGCTCATAATACCAATGAGGAAATAGATGTGTGAAGTGATACCATCATTTTACCAAGGAAGTAATATTTTGTATTATGCAGATAGTGTGTATATATATATATATATATATATATATATATATATATATATATGCGCTACCAGTCAAAAGTTGGACACACCGTCTCTGTGAATTGAATGAAAAGGTGTGTCCAAACTTTCGACTGGGCTGTCAAAATGAACATGTTAATGCAGATTAATCCATCATCATGATCTGAATTTTTACAAAATTAACCCAATCACTCTGAGCATTTCTGGCAAAGCATTTTGGACAGTTTGTCCAAGTAAAGTTACTGTCACGCATGCGCAAATGTGCAGTTGAACAGGGAGTGACGGGCAGCAGAACCAGCTGATAAAGATGGAAGACGCTAAACAGCATGTTGGCTCTCTCCATGGGAAATTTGAGTACAAAAAAAACAAGGCGGAACAGTTGACCGACATGAAGTATTATGCACACTCTGCAGGAAGGAGTTTTCTTTTCACCGAAGCACTTCCATCTTAAAATACCACATTAACATGAAGCATACGTTAGTCTGGGGTTCTGCACTTTGGCAAACGTGTCTTGGTTTATCTTGAGACAAACCAAGACAAAGACAAGCTGGCAATGCTGGCTTGCAAATATCTGGCCACTCCTGCAACCACTGTTCCATGTGAGAGACCTTTCTCAGTTGCAGGCAACATAGTAAATGAGAAGCGATCAGCTCTCCTCTTAGACAACGTCAACAAGTTAGTTTGTCTTACAGGGTACACTCACACCAGGGCCACGTGTCCTGTGCCGTGCTGAGGCATGAATGACACCCCCCTCCCTTGTCCCCCGCTGGCCTGCACTCACATTACCCCGAACCAAGCAGGCCGAGGCACGGTTGCCTCCAACACATATGTCATCACACTGATGCACGTGGTGCAACGTCATACTAAAAGGACTTATTTATACTTTTTTTTATCTTCAAAATTGTCAGCCCTCTTCCTCTAACCAACGTGAACCCTTTGCTGCTGCCATCGTTGCTTCATATGCGGTTACGTTTTGCGCGATGCATGCTCAACAGCGCTTGTGACCAGTCGTTCCATGCCAAAGTCCACCCCCTCCAACCGTGCCTGCCAGGGAAGTGTGCCGTACCCAGGCAGGGTGCGCTTGCACTCACACTAGTCATAGAATCCGGACTTTAGGGGAAAAGCGTGTAGCGGTTGCCTAGCATGAGTGCGCCCCTTAGTAGCTGCTGAAAGAGGAGTCACAGGTCCATATTAATGTGGATAAATGTTTATTTAAAAAAAAAAAAAAGAGACTAAAAGCTATGAAGTTGTCTCAAGTTTTGTTGAATACGGTGAAGGTGTTTATTAAACACGTTAAGTTCCCTTCTTTCTTGAGTGAGTTTGCTCATGCAAAATGAGACGTAATTATATAGATTAAAAATGAATGAAATCTTATCATGATTAATCAAAATTAGTTTCAGAAAATCAGATTTTTTAAAACAGCACACATATATATATATACATATATATATATATGTGGATTATATACATAGTCACACAGAATGACATAAAGAGAGAGGGAGGGTGGAATGAGGTAGTGAAAGAGAGAGAGATACGAAAAAAACCCCAAAGAGTGAGAGCCAGACTCACTCACTGAGAGTCTGGTTTAGTCAGTGTCTGGGTTGTAAGACTGTTGAGGTGCCGCTCCACCTCGCCTCTCCTTCCTAACTCACTGTCTGGCATCGGGACGGACTGGGAGGGAATATGGGGACGTCTTCAAAAGGAGGTGTGTAAACGGGAAGAATGTGTGTGTCTCTGTGTATGGGAGAGAGAGAGAGGGAGAGAGAACGGGAGGGAGAAAATGATATCATAGGAGGAAAACATGAACAGGTATAGGAAGTAGTTGAAATTGTGTGGTAACGTCTGTGTTGTGAAAGTGCTAGCGTGCCACTGAACAGAGTGTGTGACAGAGGGGAACGTTATGAGGTAGCACATAGATACAGTAATAGTAGTAGTAGACTAGAGATGGCAGCAAGGCCCAGTGGTTGGACTCAGTGTGCAAATTACAGATACAAGCAAACGGGTTTCACTCATTGGCGGTGTCTTCATCCAGGTGTATTCGTTTCTCCATCTACCGTCCGTTGAGACTGAGGAAGCGCTCAGTTGCATTTGTGTGTTGTCTTTTCTAAACTACAGTTTGTCTATAACCTACTGTGCAGACACAGACAAAGGCTCCTGTGTGAGTGTTTGTCAAGGAAAACAAATGACTGTTGTGTGCATGTGTGCATACGTGTGTGTGTTGTTTTTGTGGGTAATGTGTGAACCCTTGCACTCAGGGAGAGCAGTTGCAGGCGTAGCTAGGAGAGCTCAGAGGTTATTTGAGATCATTAGACAGCTGCTGGCACTCCTGGGTCCTGGTCTTCTCTTCTCTTCTCTTCTCTTCTCTTCTCTTCTCTTCTCTTCTCTTCTCTTCTCTTCTCTTCTCTTCTCTTCTCTTCTCTTCTCTTCTCTTCTCTTCTCTTCTCTTCTCTTCCCATTTCTCATCACTTCTCTTCGTTTCTCACCACTTCTCTTCTTTTTCTCTCCCAACCCTAAAGCTGTTCTCCTCTCTCAATGTTAACCAGTATGGAGCAACAGTTGCAGACAGCTGGGAGCGAGTCACACTCTGACATTAGTTGAACAGCTGTTTTATCCCCATGGCCTGTGCCTGAGAACTGTGGGTTAGACTTGACACAATGGACCTGCTTTGTTTCATATCAAGACAATGGCTGTGATTGCTGGAGGGCCTGAGCACCACTGTGCTACCCATATTCATGCAAGCAAAGCGAAGTAAAAGATGTGAACACATTTAATTGTCTGCGCTTTGTTTGTTCACTCAGAAATTCGTCTGTTTTATAGTCTTTTTTAAGTCTTTTTTTACCACGTGTGCCATAGCTTGTGTGGCTTTGCCTGTTTGCATTGTGGCCTACTGTATGTGGGCCTAATTGTTCTGCTCGCAGCAAAGAAGCCTCCGATAGTGGTAACTAAGACAAGTGGATCTTATTCCCATAGCAACAAGAACATATCTTTCCCAAGAGCAGAATTCATTAATTATGCCTTTCTTTTACAAGACCTTTATTTTCTAAGACAGGAATTAGAATGCATGCTCAATTTCCTCCTCAGCACAAGAGCTGCACCGCCGACTGCATCACCTCTCCAGCTGCTACCCAGACAGCTAATAGAGAAATGCTCTGTCGCCTGGAGAATATTAATACACTCATATCCGCGCTCACACAACACACGCTGGCAATGGTTTTGTGCTCTCGTTTGTGTGTCAGCGTGCACTTTCATGTGCGTGTGTTTACACCTCGTGTCGTGAACTATTCCGAAACACAGCCAATGCAATGCTGTGCTAGTTCTCATTCCATCTCACTCGGCCTTGCATTTTATTCTACCTTATTATTGTGAATCCGAAGGTAAAAGACTACATATAATCTGTCAGCCCGTGTTTGTGTCTGCTCTGCTTCTCTGTGAGAAAAAAAAAAAAAAGAAGACAAATGAGGGAAAAAGGGGAAAGCTGTGTAACAGAACACTGGGAAATAAGAAGGGGAGGTCATGGTAGGTTAGTCCATGAGCGTTGCTTATACACATTAACATCACTGACATAGAGAAATGTTTTTAAGGGGCAAAGGCTGTCCTACTGCCTGCATGAGCTGTTTTTGCATGAGCAACGAAGGTAGTAAGTCAATTCATTTATCTGATGGAAAATTATCTAACCATTTTAATAATCCTGGTTGGCACACGGAGTGCTCTGATCCAGCTTGGGATCTGCCGCAAATGGGCATGTGGGCAGGCTGCCTCTGCTTGTCAATGAGTGCGCACCAAAAGAAAGCGCTTTCCAGACACAGTGCCATGTTCCTCGGCATGGGGAAGTGAAACACATTCAAAAAAAAAAAAAAAAAGTGAATGCAAGACCGCTGCTCCATTCCACGTCATAACATCTCTACAAGAAATAGTTTCCCTTTGACGTTTTCTAGATCTGATATGACTGAACAGGCTCTTGCAGCATCTACGTCTCCTGCTTGCTTTGTTTCTGCTGCTGCTGTAAAGTCTTTCCAGATCAATCAATTGGAGCTGATAGCACCTGTGAAGATGTATTTGTTTCTAAAGAGCAGGAGTATAGCTACCTGCAGCACAGCCATTCAGTACCATGCTTGGTCAGAGTCAGCCGCCTCTGCAATCCTCCTCTCTACTTCAACATCATTTGCTCTTCTTCTTCCCCCCTTTATCGCCCCCTTCCCGCCTTTCGAATGCTTGCACTCATCTTGAACTCTCTCCTCCTTCCCTCTCTCCTTCCTTCAAGTAGCAGTGTATAGAGGGAATAGAGTGCAGGGCGGATTGTGCGGAGGTCTAATTGTAGCAGAGAAGAGAGCAGTAATGAGCCGGTGGAACCATGGAGAAAGATTGGGATGGGGTGTTGGCAGAGAAAGGGAAGGAAAGTGAGAAAGCTAGACGCGGTGTGAGAAAGGAGGTAAGCAGCAATATGAAAGATGGAGGGAAGGTGCAATAGATAGCACAAAGAGAGCTGAGGCAGTCGGTCTGCAGTCTGCTGTGTCAGAGGTTCACACAGCCGCTAGTGATTTATAGCTGATCTGTTGGGCTCAACACAAGGCCTTTGCCCGTACTGCCTTTCTCTTCTGAACACTTACACAGACACAACCACGAACACTCATGCATGCACATGAGGAAGTAACGTTCGACCAGTTAAATATTCGTTAATGATCCTAATCGTTGTAATTGGGTGTAACCGAGGGGCTTTCCTTATGTGTGACCTATATTTTCTTTGAATACGAGACCATATTCAGCAATTTTGGAAACATTTGGAAACATTTGTAATGTATCAAAAACAAATGTGGGAGCGCCAAGTCAGAGACAGCTAGTCTTGCTTTAAATCAAATAAATAAAAGGCCCTAAATCAATAGATGCAGAAACTTTTCGAATCAAACTTTATATTGCATGAATATGTAGTGCTGGCAGTCGTCTGTTTCTAACTCAGATGTGATTTCCTTTTTCACTTTGCCAGGTCCGGTTTGTGATGAGCCAGCAGAGGGAAAGAGGAAAGGTCGTCCTAAAGCAGAAGTGCAGGAACTGAGAAGCATTCCTGTGAGTATTATTGCTTTGAAAAGAGTGGGTGCTTGAAGTGAGCTTCATTATTCCTGCACAGTAGGCAGCTTCCCATGAATATGCACAACATACAGTGCTTACTAGCAATAAAACTTACATGTACTCAACTCTCTCTTCCTCACCCCTGATCAGGCCCATATGATAGTACAATGGAAGGAAGAGTTTAAACGCCGCTCCAGGGTTAAATGTCCGTGTTCAGGCTGCTGGTTAGAGTTTCCCAGCATCTATGGCGTCAAGTACCACTATCAACGCTGCCAGGGGGTGAGTCACTAGCCTCTGCTGTGTGGCTTTTTTTACCTTTACACTTCAGAGTAGACGTTAATGGGGGAGTTAAGAATCGGAGAAAACCTTCCACATAAAACCAGTTAATCCTAATTCCAGGGAATACGCGCTCACACTACACAAATATAGTGATCATTGACCATTAGTCAATTAATTGTCGGGGTTTTTCAAAGGCCTGTGATGAGTCAAATGAAGCCTAAACTTATAGCCACCCCTTGACTTCAGATTTTGCCCGGGGAAAATATCACTCTAAATCCCCTCTCGTTATGTCTGTACTCAGGCCACTGTAGCTGAGAAGCTGAGTCACGGCTGTCCCTACTGTGAGGCAGTGTTTGCCACAAAGGTCCGCTTGCAGAAGCACAAGCTGTGGAACCACCCAGACAGAGTTAGTATGGAAGCCAAGGAAGAGCAAGCTAAGCTTCAAAAGACTCCCGTGAAGCCCAACACAAAGAAAAGGTGACCGGGATTTATAGTTCAAATACCCACCAACAGTATACCACATAATGATGTTAGTAATGTCATAATGCTGACTGCTCATAACTGTCCTCCCTCGGCCTGTGAATTCAGACCCATGGAGAACAGTCCCCCCTCTCCGGTGTTCTTCAAAGTGAAAAAGACCCATGAGGTGTCCATGCCGTCTCAGAACGGGGAGCTGGCCCACCAGAAGAGTGACAGGAAACAGCACAGCCACAGCCAGCCTTCGCATCAAATTCACCAATCCCAGCCAGTCCAGCCTCAGTCTCAGCAGTCGCAGTCTCAAAGCACCTCATCCGACGCAGGGGGGAGCGAAAGCGAGGGGGGCAGCCTTCCCCCTTCATTCCCCGACGAAGACCCGGAGCGAATGAGGCACAGTAAGATTACAGCATATCTTTTGAAATGTACTCCAGCTTCTTTTTTATATATTCTTCCACTGTACACGCTTGACCGTTCTTTTCTATCTTTTTTTCTCTTGAGCCAGGACGGAAGCAGAAAACGCCCAAGAAATTCACTGGAGAACAGCCCTCCATATCTGGAACGTTTGGATTGAAAGGTAGGTGCCTGTTGTTAAGAGTAAACCAGGATTTTCTAATCACCTTGCCCATAACAATCAATGAGTTTGGGATCTCATGTGGGTGTGATAAAGAACAGATTGTTTTTGAGTGCTGGCTGATTCATCATTAGTTTGAGTAGGCTTTGGGAACCCTGTGATGATTTACTAAATAATTGGATTCTTCAGAGGACAAAATGGGTTCTGGGCTTTTTCAAAAATAATAATAATAATAGAAAATTGCCTACATTGTATGATTGGTTATGTAAGTGATTGTGAACGCCCCCTGTTGTGACTGATCAATGGTTTTTAAACAGTTGTAATGTGGAAAATGTAGAGATATTTCCGATCTGACTAAACGAACCAGTGACTCACACATCACATACACACAGCTTTACCAACCTCTCTTTCTCGTGTCTCGTTCTTATGCTGAAAATCTTTACTGACTCATACTGTAGCACAGACGGGGCTGTAAACTACTTATCATCACGAGTCACGCAATCCATCTGAAGTTTGGAGGACTTGGTGCTCTCTCTTGCTCTCTTTCAGTCTGCCTGTCATTGATCTAGTATAGCTCTAAATGACTGTTCAGTATCAACTTTCACATTTAAGTATCTTGTTCTTGTTCAGCATTGTCCTACATCTGTCCCTTAATGCTTGAGTCTCTCATTTTACCTGGAAAACTTCCAATGCCGGTATTAGTTACTGTCTTCTGATTTGTCTTCTTGTGTGCACATGTGTGTCGCAGGTATGACTAAGGCGGAGGAGAAGATGAAGGCTGGCCGCGCGAAGAGAGCAGAGGGGAGTGGGTGTAGTGAAGAGCCTCAGAGAAGAACTACTTCAAGCCAGTCATCAAAGAAAGACTCAGCCACAACAAGCTCTGGTGAACACCTAGATCAGATTTTTCTTTTTCCACGAAATTGTAGTTCTTTAGGACGTACTACAAATGTGATGCCAGCTAAAATATAATAGCCACATTTTTGGTTGCTGGTCCATAATTTTATTATGGGGGTTTACTTCGATAGATTTACATGTATACAAGTTCAAAAATTACATAACTTCTCTCATAACGTACATAGATATCACACCGTTTTTGACCCCCTTTCTGAAACTCACCCACTTGTTTTTTTGTCCCCCACCTAAGAACATATGCCCTTTGCTCCTGCTCAGATCTTGCAATAACATTTGTTCCATGATCAGGTGGCCAGCTTAGATGTGAACACACCCAGGATGCATTGAGGAAGCATTTTAATGATGCTAATCCACAAAGATAAATATTATACCTATGGGGACATCATTCCCCTGTGGTGATCGGCTAATTAAGAGAGTAAAACTGTTTACTGTTTTTTTTTTTGTAGGGGTTGTTCCTGACACACAGTGGCAGCGAGCGATCTCAGAGCGAGGCGAAGTGGTGTGTCCCACCTGCTCCATCGTCACCAGAAAAACAATCCACGGCCTCAAGAAACACATGGAGATTTGCCAGAAGGTCAGTGGGCGATATAACTGTCCATCAGACTGGGAGAAGGATGGATGTGCTGTCACAACCTCTGTTGGAGTTTGCTGTGAAACCAAGAAAAAAATGTTTTCCTGTCAGATAAAAAAATGCCATTTCACAACAAACACCTCAGTTCTCAGCTTGTTTTAGCTTCGTTTTACATCTAGAGGAATTGTTCTTTCTGAAAATCTGGATAAGACAAGAATGTCCTGTGCTCTTCCTGTTTTTTTTAATGCTGTCTAACATGCGTCGTCTTGCAATATTAATATGTAAGAAGTGAGCTCTATGGCAAGCAGTTTGGCAACACAAATACACGTTGGAATACATGCATCAGCAAAAAGCTGTTTAAATAATGATAAAACTCGTCATTAATTTTTTTTTAGTGAGCATGAACTAAAGCTCTCTTAACCCGGAGCTGTAATTTCCACAATGAATTATAATTTTGACTGCACTGTTATTAGATACCTCTCCCAGAGAACCCCATTGTGCCGAGTCTGGGGAGCTTTTACTGTAAAGATATTGATTGGAAGGCTGTAGAAATAATATCAGGCAGTATCTCACTGCAGTAATCTCCACCACTTTTTTGTGTAATGTCCTCGTTCATTGTTTCTGATATGAAAACTAATACCAAATAAAGTGGATCAAGGGGGAAGGAGGACACTACATTTGTGCAAACGTCATGTGTTTGCATTGCACTCGAATGTAGTCAATAGAGCTAGAAAATGAAGCAGCGGCAAATAAGTGGAAAAACGTGGTACAACTACATCATATAGAGCTTTTCCTGTACATGAACCAGGTAAGTGATCCAGTAACCTAGGTCCTCAGAGAAATGTCTTCCCGCAGCCTTTGTAATGGTTCCTTAGCTCAGCGGCCCGTGTGACTCCATTAAAGTCACAGTCTGCCATTAAGCAATGACAGAATCACCACATTACCACTGGGTCACTCACCATCAAAACACCTTTGTCTCCAAATCAATACCGAGGCGAGGAAAGAAGCCTGCGACGAGGAACACTGTGTGTAAAATTGGCTTTTTCGGGAAACCTGAAGATTCCTTTGTCCTTTACTTTGACCACAATTGTGCTCTAATAACAAACTTGATTAGGTTACAGATGAAATGCTGTTATATTGATGGATCCAATAAAGACCAAGGCTCTAGAGTGGACAACCTGTTAGTTGCCTTTCACTGATAAATGTAATTGGATCCTATGTTTGGCTTTCAACCCATACAGCTCCAGGATGCCCTGAAGTGCCAGCAGTGCCACAAACAGTTTAGGTCCAAGGCTGGACTGAACTACCACACAATGGCGGAACACAGCACCAAGGTACGGTTGCAGATCGATTTTAAAACCTACTTTAAACAAATAACAGCAGCTCCTGACTTTACGTCTTCTATTTGAACTGAACTGAACTTTGCCCCATTTACCATCGCTCGCTGTGCGTCGAGATGGGAAGGCTTTGCCTGCTCAGACGGCTAATGCTTCACCACTGTCACACTGATCCTTTGAACAGGGCACTTAGTTAGAAACCACACTAGTTCAGGAGGCAGGATGTTGCTGTTGTGACACTATATATGATAATCATCCATACTCCTGCTAGTGTCACATGGCCTATTATGGTAAGGTATTTTTTTGCATATTCATTATCAGCTGTTGTAACCTTCGCTTAAAATTTGATCTTGGGGTTTGTAAGTGATCATACATTTGAGGGGATGATTGGTATTCTTGTCCTTGAACTGCTCACGTTTCTGTTTGCAGCTGCCTTAGCTCTGAATGGAGGGAGCTTCATTAAGATATTATCATGACACTCTTGCATTAGAGCAGCGGTACTGCTATGAAGTTTGCTGAATAATTCAACGCTGGCCGTTACAGAAAGTATCATGAAAGTTTAATGAATCTTCATGCAGCAAACGTAGCATGGCACATAGCTTGTGTGTTTGTGTTTTTTGTGCACGCGCATAAGCTAATAGCACATGAAACGTGTGCACCTGTATGCGTGTAAGAGGCTCCGGGTGTGAAAAGTTTGCCAGTTTCGCAGCGATGATGGACGACTGTGCCATCTGTGTCAGCCAAGTTAAACTGTTTGATGCCACCATTTGTCTTCAGACCAGACCTGTTGTGCCTCGACCTTATTGGCAGCTTTCCAGTCCAGCACAGCAAAAGACATTACAGAATTATGTGTGTGCTTTAAAAGTAAGACGCTTGAAGGTTTCGGCAGCAAACTATTAAATATTTGAAACATTTTTTATCAGATTGGATAATTAAACTTTGTGATGAACGCGATCATCAGCTATCGCTTTGTGTTAGTGTGTTTGCATCCGTCATTGTGCTTTAATCTCAAGTGGATGTAGTTTAGAGAAGAAGAAGGCTTTTATCCTCTACAGGTTTCACTGGAGTCATACTTTTCTTATCTTTCCAGGAAAATTTTCAGTGTCAGGAAATTCTATGTCAAAGTCTAGCAGGTGAGAGCAGGCTGGTGATATGAGCGCTCGATACGTCCGACACCAGGTCTTTGTGCTCTAAGATCAATTCAAAAATCTAAATATCGATACTTTCGATACTTCAGTCATTCGAGGTAATGAAGAAACACAGTGGAAAGCAACTAAACTACCTCGTGAAACACCTCAGGTTAATCCACAGCACAGAATATGATGAGGACAGAAGAGGAGAGCACAGTGTCAGATTGAAGTTTTCAGTTTGTAGCAGTTCTTAATAGCTAAACAATAATTTACTTTAATGGTCTTACTATTTAACTGCATTTTCACATATTGTGTATGATTGTGTCCTCTGCTTAGTTTTTTTTTTGTATTAGTTTGGCTAATAGATATATAGGAAAGTATTTACTATAAATAGATATTTATAGTAAATGAGGCCACTACCTCAATATGCATCTGAGTTTAAAATAAATAAATAAATTACTCTAATGTCTTGTACTGTCACTAGAGCAAACTACTTCACATTACCTTATTAATATTTAAGTAGAAATATCAACTTTGATTAAAAATAAGACATCTGCTTCTATTATTGTGCATATGTTATTATTAATATACACTCGTATATGTTTATACATTACACATGTTTATGCTGGTGCATATCTGTCATCTGCATTAGTTATGGTATTTATCCGTGATGGTTTGTGTAGGATAGTGTAGTTCCCACTATCTCTGCGTCCAGTGTTGTCAGTGCGGTCACATGGCTCAGCACCAGTGCAGTGTGGGAAGCAGCAGGCTGGCTGAGAAACAGAGGTCACCCACTGAGGTTGACCTTGATGTTGCTACTGTGATCTTGTTGCCTATTTTCCCGCTCTCTCTCTCTCTCTCTCGTGCTTCTTCTTTTGCTGTGTCTCTGATGGAGGCACTAAGAATACAGGCTGATGTGGCTTCATAGTTTCTTTCCTTTTGAGTTTAAATCAGAGGCCGAGTCTGTGTCTTTTCTCTTGCCTGCAGGCTTGTACAGGCATTATTGAAGCACTGTAACTGTATCTCCTCTAATCTTTACCTTTACAGAAAGCTGCCACGGGGTTGCGTGTTATTAATCTGAGAAAACACATGAAGTTTATTCCGCTGGGGTCCCTTCATAAGTCCAGACTCTCCCTTGTCCCCTGCATGTCTTTCTTCTCCCTGGCAGCCCTACCATCTGTTGTTCTGGTCTTGGCTGGGGTTTAGCACCAGCCAACACTTGAGTGAAAACACGAGTTTGACAGTTGTCATAAACATGCCTTGAGTAACAGCCTCACCATGAAGCCACTTAATGATCCTGGCACAGTGCGAACACTAAAGATGGAAAACACATTTTCGCAGCATTTTTTTTTTTTTTTTTTAAGTCATGAGGGAGTGGGAGGTGTTATGGTGGGACACGCTTATGCGACGTGTGTTTGTTCCCCCTCAGCCCTCAGGGAGCGAAGGCCAGACGGGCAACGAGCACGAGGAGAGAGAAAGGCTGCGCAGAGTGCTCAAACAGATGGGACGAATCAAGTGTCCTAGTGAGGTATGCACTTCTTCTTTTATCCCCAGTCCCTTTCTCTTTTCCTGTCTCTCATTCTATACTACTCTTGCTTCTCTGTGTCCTTTTCTGTCTTCTGTGTCACATTTATCTCCCTCTTCATCTGCCAGTTTTGATTCTGTTTCCCCCTTTTCCTCAGGCTCCTCTTTTGTGTCTGCCTCCTTTACCTCTCTCCCTCCTTTTTCCTTTATGCCTTGCTCTTGACATGTTGCCCAAAACCACATCAACACTCTGCTTCCCATTACTCACACTAGAGTGCAAAAGGCAGAGAGAGAAGGAGAAAGAGCTGCAAAAAAAATAGACTCTCCATAGTGAAATGTCTACACACTGAAATATGAGCATCTTCCTCCTGCTTTTTCTGTCCTTTTAACCTTAAACCTGAAAATATTGACCTGAAGTGCAGTAATATTGCTCCATTAGAGCTGCAGTTTGTTCCACTTACCCAGTTTCCTGCTTAATCTGTGTTTTCATTCTGTCTCATTTCTGTCACTGGTGTCATATGATCACACAAACATTCGATGTACAAACAACACACACACACACACACACATACATACACAGGGGTGTTCAGCCCACTTTTCCAGTCTGATGGGCTACCAGTATCACCAGAAGCGTTGTGGAAGACAAATTTCTGACGATGAGAAGCCTGTGTTTCTGTGCCAGCACTGTGAAAAAAGCTACCGTTCCAAGGCTGGCAGAGACTACCACGTTCGCACCGAGCACTCCCCGACCATCACCTCCGCCATGACAGCCACAACCACCAACAGCAACAAGGACAGTATCATTGACACCAACAACAACACTGGCAATGAGAGGGTAAGATCTAAGAGAATATACATTTTATGTAGTTCACAGGCACATTTTAGTTAAAAAAAAACAACAACAACAAAGAAAAACTGTGTTTCCCTGCATTTACCACTGTAACAAATAGTCAACTGCTCCTCCAGGTGGTCTCTGAGGAGTCTCCATCGGGAGGCAAGAAGGACTCGAGTCATCCCGAGAAGAAGGATTGGCCAGAGAAAGCACCTTCCAGCCAGCCTAAGGAAAAGGACAAAGAATCTAGAGAGAAGGACCGGGAAAAGGAAAAAGAGAGGGAGCGAGAAAAAGAAAGAGTGGCACAGTTCGGGAGCCAGGGGGAGGACTTTGAAAGGACCCCCAGTGGCAGAGTGAGGCGGCGGTCAGCTCAGGTGGCAGTGTTCCACCTGCAGGAGATAGCAGAGGATGAGCTGGCCAAAGACTGGGGCACCAAGCGGCGCATCAAGGACGACCTGGTGCCTGACAGCAAGAGGGTGAGGAGAGCAGACACGGCACACATGAAAAGATGAACACACAGTATGCCGGCAGCAGACTCATAGATAGTTCTCGTATATACGCAGAGATGCATTATTAGATGCAGTATTGGGCGTAGGAATAGGTATCGTTAAGGTTTTATCTGATACCGGTGCCATACTGATTTTGTGACATGCAAGAGCAGAGTATTAATTTAAATAATAGAAATACAAGGCTAAGAAATAAATTAACCAATATGAAATAAAATTCACAACAAGCTGTCATAATTATCATAATAAAAATAGTGGCGTGGGGTCTCGCAGGCTTTCAAAGATGGTACATTTCTTCTTTAATCAGATTCCAGGTGTTACCTCCTTTGCACAATATCGCCTTCGAGCACTTGTTGCAGATTCTGCATCTTTTGAGGTGAACTACAGCCAAGCTTTTGACCATTTCTCCTGAGGCATTTTGAAGGTTCACCTCCATCCATGCAGGTGGTAAACTGACGTGTTTTCACGTGTAGCGTCGACACAGCGACAGAGCTAAGAGGGCGGTAATTAAAAATTCAGTGGCACCAAAATGAAGCACCAATAATACTAATTGGGCACTGTAGGAAGATATCTCCAGGAGACATCCTTTATATGCAGTAGCTCCACACAAAGATGTTCAGTGGATAAATAGGGTCCTCGGTGCCCTCTTTCTTTTGTATATGTGAACTGGTTTATGCTACCATGAATATTGAAAAAACTGTTTTCCTTTTAGTTAAACTACACTCGCCCAGGCCTCCCCAACTTCAGCCCAGAGCTATTAGAAACCTGGAAGAACCAAGTCAAGGAGAAGGGTTTTATCTGCTGCACAAATGAAGTAAGAACATTGTCTGGTTTAATAATATATATATAAAATATCAATTCAAGGCTTTACCTTGAAGCTATAGGTTTATATTAATGAGATTTTTGATCAGCTTTGTTTGTCCGCTTGCTTTTCCTTTTTCTGTTTTGTCCTAGAACTGTGAAGCTGTCTATTCCAGTGTGTCAGGACTAAAGGCTCATCTCGCCAACTGCAGCCAGGTACAGCTGCAGCAAAACCCCCTAAACTGATTACATTTCTCCTTCAGACACAAGTAAAAAATAAGAACATATACTCTCTCCCACGTACAAATAAATATATGGAATACCCACAGTTTCCCAAACCATATTTGTGATTTTTTTTTTTTATGCTGTCATCAAAACTACGGTTCTGCAAAACACTTTGACTTTGCAGCCTCTTTGTAATCTATCACTGCAAGAGAAAACAGCTATTTATAAAAATGACGTTTTAAAGAAATGTATGAAAAGTAATATGACATTTAAGGGTCAAATACAATGATAAGTAATTCTACGTGTTCCTTCTTTAAAAAATTGTGCTTCTCTTTGTGTGAATTACAGGGTGGTGGTGAACTGGGGAAGTACACGTGTCTGATCTGTCAGAAGGAGTTCAGCTCAGAGAGTGGGGTCAAGTACCACATCAGCAAGACGCACTCACAGGTGGGTCACTTTCTGATTCTCAGGGTAGCGTTGATATTATTCAGTATCCCCCTAATTACACTCTCATAAACATCATCGCTATTTATTTGAATAGATGGTGAAACCAGCTGAATCTATTTCACTTGTAGGGAAACATTGTGTTGTGCAAACACTTTCGGGTCCATTTTTATACATCATATTAACCACTGTGCCCCTGATACAGTGAGTCGAACACGCTGTTTGATTATGAAGTTGCAAAATTACTTGTGTCTTTGTATTTTTTGTTCCCACAAGATTAATAATAATCTTTTTAGACTCCATCGGTTCTGCCATACTGCTGAGAAAATTAGATAAATAGTAGTTGTGTGGTTGTATGTACGTTTTGTGCTTTGTTTGGATTTGGAGTGATGTTTTTTTGCTTTTTTTTTTTTAGAACTGGTTTCGAGCAGCAGCCACTCAAGTGGTCTCCAGTAGCAAGAGTAAAGTGCTGGAGGACAATGGGATCAAAGCTGAGGTGAGGAACGGTGCCACCACTGGTAAGAAGAGGGGTCGCAAACCAAAAGAACGCCCCCTTGTGGATGTGCCTCTCCAAACAAAAACTGAAGCACTTGCCTCTACTCAAAACTCAACCTCCAGCGTGACCCCTTCCTTGAGCCCAGCACAGACCCCAACCATGAGCTCCGACCTAACAGACAGTGATAATTCAGGCCAAAACAAACAGCCCATTCCCTCCGCCACAAGACGAAGCAAACCCAAGAGGCTGTCGTTGTCAGAGTAGCTCTGCATTTGTCGACCCAGGAGCCAGAAAGGATGCTTACTGTAAATGTTTTGCCGGGAAACTGAAAGACCTTCTTACTTCACAAGGACACAGAGAAGGAGGCCAAATCAACAATAACCAGTAAAACAGTTCAATCTTCAAATCTTGGTTTGAAAACCCCAGAGTTAATGTGTGTATTGTCGCAGACAATACTCAGAACAGTAGTGTTTTATTTCTCCATTCCACCTCCGTCTCCTTTTTAAGTCACACATTTTAGTTTCTGTACTCACAGCAGGAGGATGAGAACTAATCAAAGATAAAATCCTGACCTTTACGTGGATAGCCTTTTTTAAACAGGTAGGTAGTTTCCTAATCAATAGAGAATAATGTTCTCTTCAAGACTCATGTTGTGTTTGAGAGGTTTTAAAAAGGATTATCTATTAGCATGGTGAAGTCATTTAATGATAGCTAGTGTTTTCACATTTTTTCCACAGATATACTGTACCGTGTACATAAACAATATCTATATCTATATATATCTGCAGTATATACTCAAAGCAATGATGCCATCTGTCATTTTCAAGCCTGACACATCCAGTAGGATCATGAGCAGTCAGAATGTTTGCAGTGTGTGCTATAGTGCAATGTGGTTTTGAATTTAGTTTTTTCATTTCTTTACAGTTTTACTTTTATTGTTTTGTTTTTTTTTGTTGTTTTTTTAACTACGTTTCACGTAAGCAAATGTCAGATAAGCTAATATGTTGGTCAGTTGTTAGTCATGTTCCACCCTTACCCACAGCTTCAGTGACATCTGTTTTCATGTGATGATTTAAGATTCTGTGGTTCTTTTAGACTGAAGTTAATGAGCAGAATACCCCCCCAAAAAAGTGACATTTTCATTTGTAAGTTATTCGATAGTTTCAGTAACATGTGATTTAACATCGTTTAGTTGATTTTAGACGAGGAACAAAGTTGAAGCCTTCTAAAATAAGAACAGAAAAGCTAAATGTTTGACAGAACGATGAACTTTATGTGAAGCTTGTTGCACCATTGCAGCACAATCAAAAGATGTGACACCATATTAAAGGAGGCCATATATTGGCTACTGCTTTAGCTTGAATCAAAGCTGGAGAGAGAATAAAAAATACTATCTTTTATAGAGAGGTTGAAGACAATAATCTTTTATGAAATAGAAAAAAAATGCAAATGAAGATTCAAATATAAATATGTATATGAATTAATTCCTGGACGCTTGCACTTTAACCCTTTACCCTCCTTCCTCACCTCTTGTATTTCTGACAGGAATATTCAACCTAACGTAGTGGCTGTCTTGAACAGGAGTGGGAATATTTTACTCTGATGGAAAACTAGAGGAAAACTAAATTTGCTTTAAATGGGTAATGAGCAACATGGTTAACTCTTTCTATATATTAACCCAACACAACCTTAAAAGTGTGTCTGACGCCACAAAGCCATAACTGCTCTAGTTTAAGGCTGCTTTGCCACTGAACGTTAAACTAGCTTTAGACTTAAATAAAAGAAGAAGAAATATTATATTACTTTTCAAATCTACAACATCACAGAACATTTTCACAAAGTCGATACTTGAATCCACAGTTGCATTAACAATTTGAGCAAATGAAAACTTAATATTTGATTATATTTGCAGTTTATGTCCATAAAAATGATTCCTTGCTTGCTTAAAAAATGAACGATCGTAAGTCTATTTTATATTATATCGTGTGTACTGGTTACAAAGCAATCTGATAGCTTTGGATAAAATTGTGACACAAGGATATGACGGTGCCGCAACAAGGGTGCTTTTACTCGCCACTCTACTTGACTCGACCTGATACCATGCCGTGTTCTCCTTACAGGCTGAATTTTGCACCAAAATGTCACTTTTCGTCTTTAAAATCAAGCACTGATGTCAGCGGAACGCTTTCGAGAAGCAGTGAATTTGAAATTTGTGTGCGTTCTTCCTACGCTGTGACTTTTTGTAGTGTAAAGCAAATATTCAATCTGAATTCCTCCATTACCAATCAACTGATAGAGGCTTTTCAGGCGGGGATGGTTATGCACGTGTCTCTGTTAGTAGCATGGACCTTTATCTCTGATCCAGGTTCAGTTGATGGAGAGGATAAGTCAGACGAGCACTGATTGGTCCTTGGACCTTTACTATATGAGTTGTCCGGACCGTGTGTGTGTGTGCGTGTCTGTGTCTGTGTGCGCGTGTGTGCAAGTGTGTGTTTGTCTTAAACAGTTAGCACCTTTGTAATGACTGGATGTCAGAAATGGTAACACCTTTGTTGAGTGTTACGCCGTGGCACAGAATCAGTTCATCAGCTGCTTGTTACTCATTTCATTAATAACGTCACATTGACTGTGTTTACCTGACAAGCTTTGGTGTTGCAATATGATAGTTTAGCACTGCTTTTAACAGTGAGTATTTTATATTTTATCACACCCTTTACTATCTGTCTTCCTACGATGTGGAAACACATATCTATCCCGCAGTGTGAGCTAACTGCAACATGTTTAGAGAGTACAGCAATACACCATATTTAGCGGATTTTGTTGGCTTGCTAATATTTTGATATTGATGTGTCTTCTCAAAAAATTGTATGGCTTTTTTTTTTTCACTCCCCTAATTTTATTTGTTTGCTTTGAAAATGCTTTTTACATATTATGAAATCTAAAAAAAAAATGATAATAATAATTGAAAAAATTTTTAGAACACAAAGAACATTGTAGGCCTGTGTGTTGGCATACACTGTTATTTTATCCATTTTTGATGATGCACATAAATTGAGCTTTTTCAGTACATGATGGCAAACACATCGAGAGAGTCCTTTATTATTATCTATTCAATATGGGACGACAAGGCATATGTATGTGTGTTTGTTTCTGTATTTAGTGCACTTACTATACCATGAAATAGGCTTGAAATAGGAGTGTTGTTGGAGCTTTCTAGTTACCTGGATTGTGTGTGGTGTGACTTTTGTACCTGGGGAAACAGCAGGCTCAAGTGTCTTCCCTTTGTCAGCAATGTTATTTCAAAAACTAAGGTTAATCCTTAGAAATTCCCTTAGACAGCCTAAGAATTTAACCCTTTTATTTGGACAACAGTGGTTTGTTTTGTATGCTACCCACTTCAAAAGCAGGAAATGGCATCCGGCCCATTGCTCACTCCGGGCCATTGCGATGAAACTTTGGAGAGTTTTATGAGATGATGTTGTAGCTTATAACTGTTTATGATATATAGGTAACAGATCAAATGAGACTAATTATGTATTAAAGATTTCCATATCAGAAATAAAGCTGTATAGTACCTAACATTGGAGGGATCAACACCTCCTTTGAGTCTGAACTGTTACAATTTTTCTCCCAAACTTGTTGTACCTGTGCATTAGTATCCCTCAACTAATTAATAAAAGTTTGTTGACTAAACCTGTGTCATCTGTGTTGACTCATGTCATGTTTTATTGTATGGATTACAGTGGATTTTTCTGTGTGAGGACATTTTTAATTTATACCATAATTGACTCAAGTCATAATTAATTACTTATACTAAGAATTCACATACCAGAATATATATATATATATATATATATATATATATATATATATATATATATATATATATATATATATATACATATATATATATAAGGATATATTCTTACAGTTATAAAAACGAATTACTCTCAGTCTAACAATATGTGATTTTCACATTTTCATGCTGGCTTTGTAGTATTCTTGTTTATTACAATTTTGACGTATATCATTGCTTCATTATTATCCTTTCTTATTGTGTTTATGCTACTTTATCACAAAAATATATATATATTTATATGTGTGTTATATATAGTAAAAGTTAATCAACAAACGTCAGTAATCAGATCTACACGTGGCGGGTCGAAACCTCAGCGATGTAAATCGAGGGGAAAAAATGTAGCTACATTCTGGGACTTGTAGTCCATTCGGGTGGGCGATTTTGGAAGAGCGTTGCAACGGTGAGAGACGCTACGCCTACAAGTCCCGCAATGCCTCGTGGCTAACTGGCTGCTCTCTCAACACCTGATTGTCAACAGAGCAGAAATGTCTGCCGTTAGCAGGGAGGAAAGGCTCGCAAAGATGGACAACGAAGATAAAACGTCCTCTGTGTCAAACAGGTATCAGAGTTTGGGGATTTATTTATATTTATAACACGACGTTTTGACATTTTTTTCCCCTTCTTTATTTTCCTCTGGCAGTTAGGTTAAAGCATCTTCACGGAAACACGTCTTGTCACACTGTATAGCTGTACTGTACCTTTATTTATAACGAACATGTAAGTTAGCCTATAGGAAATGGCAGTCAGGAAATAACAGTGTAATTATTACTTTATTACAGACAGTAATTAACCCCCTATTGTAAAACGTCCCACCCTGTCGTTTTATCCTCTCTTATCTTTGGTTTCACAAGCTGTCTAGTTTTACACGAGGTGGCCTCTTTACTACAACTTCATCGTAGTATAATCAAACCAGGAAATGGCAACAAAAAAGATTCACAAAAACCTTAAACGAGTCTGCGTACTTTAACGTGTGACGACTCGAGCTTAGGAGCAATTAACGGGCATATTCCTGCGGGCAACGCAGAGAAAGTACAGCTGTGGTATGACCAAGCAGTGAAGCGTGGCACGCTGTTTCCTGGTGGCTCTGCAGCATGACTCAAGCGACTATTTCTGTCAGAGGACCTCAGCTTACGGGATATACAAGGCTTCAGGCGTGAGCGACAGTTGGTTTAGGCTACTAATGCTGTAGCTGAATAAACACACACGTGTTAATATTGTCATGTTGACCCAGTTCCAGCTCACTGTGTCAGACAAGCCTGCAGTTAATTACACGACTCTACCACAAGAGGGCGTTACTGCATTGGTCTGTCCATTGAGGGGGCGTCTCTAAAATCACTGTCAGAAGCTTTAAAGTTTGATACATTAAACTCATATGGCTTTGTTTAACCTGGGAAACCATAAGATTCATAAAAGGAAAAAAAACAATAATATTAATAATAGTAATATTTTGACACACTCAAAGAGCAGTTTAAGTTTACGACTGCACCATTGCACAGTGTAAACTATGTATTGTACATAGTTTACACTGTACATGTACCCTATATTTGCTCGCTTACAAAACATAACATACATTTTTTGTTTTAAGTGCTGTTTTAATATGCTCAACATTTCGCCTGGTGTGTGCTTACAGTACACCACAGAGTTACATCAGCACAGGCCCATAACCCTGCTGTGTGTCCCTGTAGCCATAGAGAGATGTGCTGAATGTTTGGCATAGCAACCAGTCCAGGCTTCTTGTTTCGAAGTTGCTTTCATGGTCTGCAGCTGTCTTCTGACTGCGCTTTAAAGCCACAGCGACAGTCCCCAAACGACAGTTAGGATTAAAGGAAGAATTCCCTTGTGGCCCTCCTCTCTTTAGTTTTTAGGAAATAAACAAAGATTTATTGCATACTTAAAGTATTTGGGCTGATTTAAATGTTGGTTTAAACGAAATGTAACATCTTCTCTAAGCTGTGTGATTCTTGAACAGTGCCTTGCGCCGCTCTGGTTTGTTTTTCTTATCCACTGGAAAACAATTAGTGTGTCTCCTCTGAACCCTGAGAATAATGATTTGTTTGTCCCAACAAGTTGTGGCCCCGGGAGGAGTGTCAGTATGTGTGTGTGTGTGTTTTTGAGCTGTACATGTGTGCGTTGCCTGGGGCCGTTCCTTAAACTGTCAGCTGATAGAGCAGCAGAGGCGGCGTTGGGTTTCATCATGCTGTTTATTCCCCAGTCCTTCGCTGCGAGTGAAGTCAGGGTGGGGACGTTGCTCTGTATGTGTTTGCCACCGAGCTGACGTCTCCAGACTTGGTATTAGGCACACAGAGACATGCCGAGTCTCTGCAGGGTAAAAACACAACACCTCCCCTATGCCCTTCCTCTCTGTCGTCTTCTCTCTCTCCCGCTCCCTCCCTCTCCGTTTCCTCCTCCCCTACCCTCACCGACACATCCCGAGGCGTCTCAGTTGTGAATTCAGTCGACATGTGAACAGAATAATAGCACGGCGTTTGTCTGCTCTTAGCATTTTTTTTATTATTTTTTTTTTCCAGTTTGTCTCCTTGTGTGTCTGTCGCTTTCTCCTGGTCCCTCTTCTTCCGCCTCCGGCCGCATATTGCGACACTGACTGTCAAAGACAGATGATCTGAGCCCGGCATGTGTGTTTATGTATGCGCGCGTATGCCAGGAGTGGGGAGGTCTGGCTTTAACCTGATGCTATTAATACCGCCTAATGAACATAATCTGGAGGATAGGTTATCCTCTTACGTTTGTTGGCTGGACGGCTGAGGGGAGGAGCAGAGAGCCAGTGAAAGAGGAGGGAAAAGCTGTTCACACTGAGTTTGCGTTCTCTGTCCAAGTTCTTCTCTCTCGCTGTACAGAGAGATTAGTAGAAACTGAAAGCTCAACTGATGTTAAAAGTTTCGTTTCGTGTGCAAGCTGAGTCCCCTCTATACTGCCCCCTATGTCTTGTCTCTCTCTCAGTGCTGTTTAGCTATTAAGCTTGAGTGCTTCTATATGTGATACATAGTGGTCATACCTGTTGGCAGTAACATAGGATTTAAACACAACTTGCGGAATATACACACTGGAAGTCTCCCTCACGTCCAGTAATGAACTCTCTACCAGCTTACTCAGGAGCTAGAATATCTGGCTGCTGGACTCTAAGATCTGATGGCAGGTAAGTGCCTTTTATTTTATATTTATTTATATTTTTCTACCTTCGTCTCTCTTCCTCAGCCGTGCTAGACGAGTGTTTTTGCTCTGTGAGGTTTAAGTGTCGGCAGTCTTTCTTTTTGAGAAAGTCGGAAAAACAGGAGCGACAACTCTGATCGGTAGCTCCCTGGGATGTAGCCTTCGGACAGACTTTGGGAAATTTTGCATCTGTCACTCGGTAACGACAGGCGCTTTTGCCCAAACGAATGATCTTGTGCAAATTCCATTTAGTTATGTCATACAATTGTGTGAAGGGTCTTGGTTACTGCTAATATTACCCTCCGCTACTGCTGACCGTAGACCATAGACGCTCCCTCCTTCTCAGGTAACCTGCACTTTGACCTCTTCGTCAACCTTTTCGTTCCATAAACATGTAGTAAGACCTTTAGAGCACTGTGAGTGTAACAACTCACCAACGGCATGATTCAGCGATGTTAACTAGGCTAATCTTTTATGGGGCCTTGGTTTGACTTTAACTGATAACCCAGCTGGAGAGAGCTGTACTGTGTATTCTCAGTCCACTCCCCAGCTCCATCGGGGGGCCCAGGTGACCCTGATGCAATAAGATAAAGCTTTGCTCTCTCTTTGTTTGCTTCCCTTTTGACCTATTGACACTGCACCGGGGGAGGTATATGGCCAATATAAATATGTGGAGGCTGAGAGGTGGCCGTGTAACAGAGAAGAAGACCTACTGCCTTTATTTCACAGTCTTCTGTAATTACGGCTTCTGGCTTCTTGCAGTCCTCACCGGGTGAGGTGTGGATGTCTCGGATACTGCAGTAAGTGTTGCTAGCAACTTAGAGCTATCACACACTGTTCGTTGTGTTTGCACAACAACCGAAACAGCATTTGGTGACAAGCATTTGGTGACATTTCAGGGTGGTGCTGCTTGAGTTACTTGTGGTTGGATGTCAAAAAAGCTCTTTCTAACAGAGTTAACTACACGAACTGTGTAAAAGAAGCGAAGCAGGGTTTTCAAAGGAGATCGAGTTCTACAGTGGTTACTTTACAGTGGTTAGACCAGTTCTTTGTACCTGTTTTGTTTTGCGCACCAAACCTCAATTAGCCACAGCTTGTCTTGTTTTCTACTAAGGACCTTCACTGTGTCCTGAATAAAGTTTGACTGATTGATTGATTGACTGATTCCATGTTAATGCTCGTTCTTTTTGCCTATCTGTAATGGCTAACTATTTCCAAACACTGCTGCAAAAGTTCAAAAGCCATTCCAAAAGTTTGTGGTTGCATTTTTTAATGTTGAATCACATTTGCACTGGGTATTACGCAAATGTCTCTCAGAGGAAATGAAGTCATCAGTATTGTATTAGAAGTGATTGACCATCGTATTTAGTTTGAATAGTCTATGCAAATGTCCTCTCTGAGCCCCACGCCTGCTTTGAATTAGCTTGCTGCCATTTGTTCATGAAGACATGTTTATCTTGTTTTCCTGTGTTGGCACATTATTACAGTGTCCCAATTTATTTGCACAATTCATCAGAACATTGCAGTTGTCTAAGCTTTTGCACCAACTGAGTTTCCTTACAAAGTGCAGATACTATACATACTGTACAGTGTCTGCACTTTGTTATCTGTAGTGGTTTTACTCTACAAGACTGGGCAAAGTTTGCTTGTGAAAGATGTAAAATATTAAAACATTACCCAGAAACAGGCGGGACAACGCTACAGTACAGTCTCAGTCTTATCTACTGTCAGTTATATTCACTTCTGCATTGATCTATTTGGGTGACACACCCAAACACACACCCATCATCACATAAAGAGACCAGGGCATGATCTTTTTTAATTTTTTAATGATTCTGTTGAATACATTTGTGTCTTACTTGCACAACGTCCTTGTTCTCGGCATGCTTTGTTGGCTTTTGTTGAACTGTTACCTCGGTTCAAATATAAATCTTGACACAAACACCCTAGGGGGTTTGGGCTTTTCTTTCAATGTCGATCTTATGATGTGAAATTAAAACTCCCATCATTTCACCCGAAGACATTTCATTAGATACCGTACCATTTAGCTTACAAGTGCCTTGACAAGCCTTGACAAGCACATGTTACATGTTTTACAGTGGAGGCGGTGAGGGATCGCTGGATCGTCTTCTCCCCACGGTGAGCCCGGGCCTCTCGCCCAGGAAAAGGACCACCAGCCAGTGCAAGTCTCAGCCTCCTCTGCTACGCACGTCCAAACGAACCATCTACACCGCTGGTCGCCCGCCCTGGTACAACGAACATGGAACACAGTCCAAAGAGGCTTTCGTCATTGGTAGGAAAAATGTGTCGAAACGCCGGCTTCTTTATTTGCTTATGTTCCTTTGTTTCAATTTCTCTCATAAATGTGCGGTTGTGTAACACAGAATGTTACAATACAAATACTGTAGAAACTGGATTTACTGATAAGTCTGTATTGTCATTGAACGAGATTAGGAGCGCTACTGGAACAAGGACCAAATATTTCAATCAAGAAATCAAATATTAATTCAATTAAAGGACCAAATATTAAATCAATAAAAACAAACAGTGACAGACCACATACAATAATAACATATGAATGAATAATGTAAAATACTGTCAGTAAGTAGAAGTATATTGTTTCTGGCTTTTTTCATCCTTTCAAACACTTTGAATAGCTTGTAGTTGTGTCACCTCCCTGAAACTCCTCACGATCACCTGATGTTTATTCCATTGTGGGCAAGCATGCGCATCACAAATGTATTTACTCCTCCCAGATAGAGATGATCAGATCAAGCGTTACCAAGGGTTCACATTAGGAACTAATAAATTATAACTTATCTCATTCTCCAGCATATTATCAACACCCCTCTCATTGCCCCTGTATTAAACTCCATATAAGGGTAGATATTGGACCAATACACCTTTTTTAACAGTGAAGGAAAAAAAGCAGCTCTACATTAGATTAAGTACTAACACTAGTGAAATATCGTACTGTAATGCTGAGTTTAAGAAGCTCAAAAATGTTTGGTCTGCAGGAAAAAGATAACTGCTCTGCTGTGTAAGCAGATAAGAAGTGTTCTGCATAAATAAGAAATCATCATAGTGGTGCTGCTGGGCACCGACAGGCTCATTCACTGTCATTGGTGGCAGTTAAAGGTAGAGCTGCCCTGCTGCAAAGAAGTGCTAGAGAATTTGAGAAAATACCTTAACCTGTCAACTGGAATGTTTACTTCAAAGAACACCAGTTTGTGCCTGCCTCTGTGAATGGAAATAATACTCTGGAGGAAGAACATAACAGAGTGTGCTGCCAAGCCAGTGTTAGCGTGTTTCCACCAAGCAAAGCGATGTCTAAATTGCTCTTTTGCAATTAAACATTCGTGTGAATATCAGTTAATGTTCGCTTTCCGTCACAGGCCTGTGTGGTGGCAGCGCTTCAGGAAAGACAACTGTCGCCAGGAAAATCATCGAGGCCTTAGACGTTCCATGGGTCGTGCTGCTCTCAATGGACTCTTTTTACAAGGTACGCATGTGCGCACATGCAGTCACGCACCTGTTTAATGCCATTATAGCTTAGCTGATTTTGACATGTTTGCGTGTGTCTTTACATCACTCCAAGTAGTTTTTGATTCAGGTCCAGGAAATGTGCTCCTGTGATTATTGCTTCATCTCTGCTTTGTTTGACTGCTAACTCCACAGTGGCCTGAAGGAAGGGCAAAAAACGAGTGAGTCTGAGTGCAGGAGACAGAGTGAATGAGAGAAAATAGGATTTCCTTCGGTTCCCAGAGGGAAAATGAGGATAAGAGGAGTGTCTGCAAAGAAGGGAGATGTACGGATAAAACAGAAGAAGCCACATGTGTTGAAAAAGGAGCACGGTGACAGAGAAAAAGAGTGGTGGAGAGCAATCAAGCTAGAGCCATCCTTCTTGCCCCTCCATACCTCCACCCACTGTCTGGTTGTGTAATCCTCACAGAGTCTGACAGCAGAGTGGGAGGGATTTATCGGTGACCAGCACCCCTGTAGCCCTTAGCGAGGGCCACTTAGCTCATTGCATCACAAGCCGCTATTCATTTACATTTCACATATAGATGCATGTCTTCTCATATTGATGTATGTATGTATCTGCTGTTCTTCTCATAGAGCCTTGAACATCATATTACTGTAATCAGTTCACTTGAGAAGGGGGAGTTGCTTCTCATAAACTGCCAAATACCATGTCTGGGGTTTTAATGCCCGACCACCCTAAGGGCACACGCATGACACACACACACACACACACACACACCACCTGGTACAGACGTCACAGTGGCGCATGATGTTCTCCTAAATTTAGGCCTCCCAACTTCAACTGCTCTTTAACAGTGCACCGTGCCAAAGTGTTTAGGCACACGCTTATGCAACGTATGTGCCAGTGTTTAAGCATTTGTTTACAGTGTATTTGTGTAATATTGCTGTTTGTCTTTTTTGATACGTTAACATCTGTGTCTAAGCAGAGAGAGGAGCGTGTTGTTTAGGAAATCATGCTGCACTCAAACAACACTGTTGCCTCTAGCTCTTAACCCGAACGTCTCCACGATCCTCAGGTCCTGTCGGAAAACGAGCAGGCCCTGGCCGCCAGCAGCGACTACAACTTCGACCACCCCGACGCCTTTGACTTTGATTTGCTGAAACATACTCTGCGCAAACTCAAACAGGGCAAGAGCGTGAAAATCCCTGTGTATGACTTCACAACACATGGGAGGCAGAAGGAGTGGGTAAGGACGACTGCACACATCAAAGTTCATGTGTAGCATATCAGAAACGTTGCATATGATCACATGAGTGTTTTTAATCTTCCTCTTTTGAAGTTTAGTCACATTGCAAGTCTGCATATTTTAGATGCAGTCTGTGTTTCATTTTATTTATTTATTTATTTATTTTTTGTAATGTGCATTTGCTGCAATGAGATACTTATGGATCAGTGGCACCGTCCTCGTACGGCAGCATATGAGACGTGTACAGAATGTCCACAGTGCCACTGATCGTACATTTCACCGTACATGCACTTTTGTCCACCACAGAAAACCGTATATGGAGCCAGCGTTATCATCTTTGAGGGAATCATGTCCTTCGCAGATAAAGGACTTTTGCAGGTAGGACGAGGTCGTTGTTGTTCAAATGGTACAGCTGCTAAGTGAGAAGTCCTATTAACTCCTCAGTATATGTGGTTTTTAGAAAGTCGGAGGTATGATTTGAATGCCATTATTTGTCCTTACAGCTTACTCTGTTTTTAAACACCCTTACATGTAGTATATACGACATGTAATACCTGATTGAAAAATAATCAAATTCAAAAATGAAATATAGCTTATATTATATGTCTATGGTAACTTTTAAGTGCCAACAAACCGATAGACGACAACGGCAAACCCATGTTTGAGGTGAATTAGGAATGGTGTCTGTATGACATCGTTTGTCCACCAGGGAGCACTGGTGTGTGAGTATCACACATTTAATTTATTGGATAGTATCATTGACTGTTGCTTCTGAATTGATTGACGTTGATATACTCATTCATTTGCTACAACAGAGTTAATGTTTCTGTTAAAGTTAAGGTTTGTTCACTTCAGAGGAAATTACAAGCACAGAAGAAACACAGGCCAATATCGTCAGAATTTAATGGCTAATACGTATTGATTTTATTTAACAGCCTGCGTTTGTGTGTTTAACTGTATAATTAAGAAAAGACCCATTGGAGATGTAGCTATTTTATCTTCAAAAGTGAAATTTGTCAGATATTTACCCATTGCACCAGCGCGCTGGTTCACAAACATAAAAATCTGAATCAGTTTTGAAAGTTCATTTTCATCACGTAATTCCAGCTCCAATGTGATAATTAGTTGTAAAAGCAAACAGCGCTTCAGCAGCTAAACTCCTGATGTTATTTTTTGCCTCAAAAAATGGACAAATTCTCTAAAATAATTTCAAGCGCAGCAACCTCTCAGACAAGTGAAATAAATTACACTGATAGAGCTGGAAATAAGCCGATAATGTTATATTAATATAAATATAGAATTATGTATATCCAGGTTGCAGGCCTTCTCATGTCATGCTTTTGTGTGTGTGTTGTGTCATGTTTCATTATTTCCTGTCAGCTGCTGGACATGAAGCTCTTCGTGGACACAGACTCTGACATCCGTTTGGTGCGGCGGTTGAGGAGGGACATCACAGAAAGGGGCCGGGAAATTGAGGGAGTCATCAAACAGTACAACAAGTTTGTCAAACCGGCCTTTGAGCAGTACATCGAGCCCACCATGCGCCTGGCTGACATCGTGGTACCACGTGGTGCGTGCATATTTGTGTATTTTCTGTTTTATGTAACCTCAGCTGTCATGCAGCGTCAATATAAAAAAGACATAAACACTTTTATTTACGTATACCATGCAAGTTGCTTCTCTCATGCTGCTTTTGGCATTTTGTTGAACTGTATTTTGCATTTACTGAACTAAAAAGGTTACAGATTGCTTTCAGACTTCCATGATGCCAAATTAACATCATTCTCTGTTTGTCCTCCTGTCAGGTGGTGGCAACATGGTGGCCATCGATTTGATTGTACAGCATGTTCACAGTCAGCTGGAGGAGGTAAGAGACGTTACACTCATGGCTGTTCATTCACACACACACAGACACATTGACTTGTTGCGGCGCCGTAACTAGTATTTCTTCTTCCTGGAGTCATGTTTTTTTTTTTTATATTATTGTTTCACTCATAAGCGATGTTGTCGCCTGCAGCCCTGCAGTTTTTCCAAGTGATTACAGGCTACATTACTCCCTCTAGTGGTTAGACGATTCACTGCAGGTGAGGAGGCTGAACGTAAACGTAATGTAAATGTGGGATTTCTCTGGCGTTGTTCAGTAAATTTAAATGAAGTAATGTGTTATGTATTTGCAGAGTAGTAAGACATTATTGTAATTTATGCTGTCATGACCTTCACTCATTATCTTCACATTTAATCATTATCTGATTTTCTGTCAAAGCAATGTGCTGTAACTGTAAATGTATTTGTTTCTCTCTTCTAAGTCCAACTCTTCAATAACTAAGGTCACTCATTATAATGTGAGCTGACTGACAAAAAATATTTTATTTAATTCAAATTAATCAACAGCACATTTAATATAATATAGTAATATAAAATAACATAACCGGACAGGTTGTTCCACAGTCTTGTAGTATAGTAGCTAAAGCAGTTAGCTGTTAGCTGATTTTTCTCCTGCTTGTTATAAAGTGACAAGACCCCTTAGATCGCCTGATGCTGAACCCATAAAAAGAAAAAAACATTAAAGGCTTGGTGTGTGAGTAACATTATTTTAGATCTGAACCCACTTTTTCAGTTTTTTTTGGTCGGCCACCAAACAGGGCATTACGTTAGTCCAACCTTGGAGCAATGAAAGCATGAGTCAACTTCTCTGCATCCTCCATTTTAAAAACTGTCTTATTTCAGTAATGTAACTGAGAGTTTCTACACATTTGTGGCTTCTCTGTGATGATGTATTTTTAAATGAGATTGCGTTATAAGAGTGTTTGCCTTCATTCGTACCAAACTAATTTCCAAACCTGTTTAGGTGTTTGTGAGTTTCTGGGTGAATTAAATATTTTGAAAACAACGACATCCCAATACACAATAATGCACCATTACACGTGCTGCCCTTTAAGAAATTCTATCTCCATCATTCATAGTGTGGATTCGTGGCTGAACAGACTGACTTTTGGATTAGTTTCACAACACGCACCAATCACCAGTCGCCAGTCGCCAAAGGCACATTTTTGCCCGTAGGGAGCAGTATGTGCGACAGTGCGGTTTGCTTTGTGTCCTCCCCACTATACACACATGCTGTTGATGGACTGCTTTCTCACTCTCTCTCTCCCCCACTCCCCCCTCCTCCCCCCCCTAAATCCCACCATGGCTCCCAGCGCGAGCTCAGCGTCAGGTAGAGTGGCCTTTATCCTGTCTATCATTCTCTCCTCAACATCTGCTCAGTTCCCCCGACTGGTCCAGCTATTTTTTATTTATTTATTTTTTTTCTGGGAGGGAGAGAAAAAGGAAGGGTCCAGCAAAACCAACCTCGACCTTCCTCTGATCTGCTGGCTGCCGTGACACATCACCAGGCGGCACTCTCGCAGCTGTGAACCACGTACGGCAAATTAGCGATCACAATGAAAAAGCCTCGGTCCACGCCAGCGGTATGAATAAATAAATAAATAAACCCGCTGCGAACATTTGAAAGTTCAGATCAAAAGTTTGAAAGTGGTGATCGTGCAGCCAGCATTAATGCGAAGGTGTTGGTTTTCCTTCTCTCTACCTTTTAGAGAAATGACAACTTGCACTCTTCCTGCCTTCTGTGTCTAAAAATACACCAATGAGTCAAGTCACTGACCCCTCCTTTCAGCGCCAGCAAGAATAAGAGAGAGTGACTATAACAGAAAGCGAGAGAGAGGAAGCTCTCGCTACAGCTATTGTTGACTATCACATACCTCAGCCACAGAGAAAGTTTCCAATACCCTACTACAAAGCGCTGAGTTTTTCCATTGAATGTCGGCCACAGTATGTGAGACAGAGAGAGAGGAAGTGAGCTTGGTGTCTGTCTTTAGACACAGGATGTGCTGGGGCCTGCGAGCTGAAATACCAACCTCTACTGTTCTACATGGTGAAAGAGTGACAGCCACACGATAGATTGTGCACCTCCCACGCGTACACACAATGATGATGCCTGTGCATAGATACCAAAATCTGATCCAAAACTCGATTGTTGTCTTTCTCAACGCTAGAATACGTGAACCCGTTTTAAAGTATCTTCTCAGTGTAACAAGTCACAACCCAACAAAATGACTCAAAATTGGAGTTTGTGTCGTCAGTGAGCGTGTTTCTGAGACTTTTCTTTCCCCCCCCGAGCCTCAGCTGTCACACTTTACACTGTGTCTGACAATCCCTTCATCCCTTCATCCACCTGATGTTGTGTCTCTTCTCATTTTTCCTCCTCTTTTGTGTTGTTTTTCGTCTTTCTGTGTTGTGACTGTTGTGTTTCGTCGAAAAAAAAACACTCTCCCCATAGAGGAAGCTCCGCTGGGATATGTGAGCACATTTGCTATGATTTCTCTTTTCTTTGCAACTGGCTAATCTGAATCTCGGTGACTTGTTGTGTCAACATGAGTGCATCACTGAGTATTTGTAATAGAGTGTGTATTCCTCTAGAGTCAAAGGTAGACGTGGGCTAACTAGATATTCAGAACTAAAATGTTTTTTTTTGTTTTTCCTGTGGAAATTTGTGGAATTGTTACACATAGACACTGATAATGGAAAATAACAATTGTGCCATCATTTAAATTAGATAAGAAAATTGTCCGTTGTTCCCAACCTGTGTAATGTTATTTTTGAAACGGATCCGTTTTCATTCTTGACCTTATTTTCCATTAGCATGGTCTTTGTTCTGTTGTAATTTTCCACTGAAACACTCCACACTGGCCCTGTGTGCTCTGCAGTTTTGTGCGTCTATCATTTCCCAAGCAATCCTATTACACTACCATTATCAACTTTGCTCTAACTACCATTGAGAAAAAAAAAAGAAAAAAAAGATTTGTGTTATGTGCATGTGTGGTCACATCTATGTGTGCGTGTGTCTGTGTGTGTTCTGACTGTGCATACACACGTGCATGCACATGCCGTCTTAATTGCACTCGTATTCATACCGCGTGTCGTATTCATGTGCCTGTCCATCTCTCCTCTTTTCCGCCGCTCTCACCCTGTGCCACCCCCGCGCTACTATTTGTTGCCGTGGTTACAGGGCAGCCCTGGCTTCTGCACATCAAGCCCAGCCCCTCCCCCAAACCCTCAGCGTTCTGGAGAGCACACCTCAAGTCAGGGGCATGCACACCATCATCAGGTAAAAGAAAACCTGATTTGTTACATTAATAGCTCCACGTGTTTTCGTTAAGTCTGTGCGATGTAGAGCTGCTGCCGACTCTAAATCCTGTCCTTCTTTTGTCCCCGTGCCCACATCTAGAAACAAAGAAACCAGTCGAGATGAGTTCATCTTCTACTCCAAGAGGCTGATGCGTCTCTTGATTGAGCGAGCGCTCTCCTTCCTCCCCTCACAGGTTAAAAATACTAAGTTACTCTCAAGAATTAAGTAGGACATTGACTCACAACCAGTGGACACAGATATGATAACATACAGCAGTGAAGGAACTTTGGTGGAAGCTGGGAGCTCTGAACATTTCAGCATTTTTATTTGTCATCTCAGCAGTATTTTGTAACGTCTGTTTGCTTAAATCACACAGACTGGATTGAATTTTCCACCGTGCTATTGTGGCACATGCCCCTTTTTGTTTCCTGTATTACAGCCACCTACTGGACTGGAGCTGAGAACCTTTTAGGAACCTTTTAGTACCTGGGACTGAAAGTTCCTTTTGGTGGCTTTTGTGGTGGACGAGTATGAGAATCTAAAAATTGAATGGAAAAAGAGAAAGTGCTTGTATTAGCAAAAGACAATCAGGTTGATATAATCATACTGTACTGGTTTGCAACGTGAGCATGGAAACTTTCAGTTCACCACAGTGGAACGTTTCCATACCTTAACCCTGAGATAAAATGTGCATTATACAAACACGCGTGACTGAAAGTTTGTGAATTGCTGAAGCTTGTCACGATATATATTCCTGACTATTTTTTTTTTATAGCACACTCTGTTGCACTGTGATCAGCACTGTGTTCTCACTGTTATGGCTGTTAAAATTATTCCAGGTCCACGTAGTGCAGACGCCCCAGGGAGAGGATTATGAAGGCAGGGCTTTCCACGGAAAGAGGGTGAGTGAACTCCATTTTCTCCCCGACATCTTCTCCACGCTGCTTTTTTTTTTTTTTTTTTTTTTTTTTTAATCTCAAAAAACATTAAGAAAAGTTTCGCCTCTCCCTAAACCGTGCAATTAACCTCTGTTTAATTTTTCCTTGTCTTTGTTTTCTTTAGATTACAGGCGTGTCCATCCTGCGAGCCGGGGAGACCATGGAGCCGGCTCTGAGGGCCGTCTGCAAAGACGTCCGCATCGGCAAGATCCTCATCCAGACCAACCAGGACACAGGAGAACCCGAGGTACAGAAATGAGTTATTGGCGTGTGACTTATCGTACTTTGTATGTAACTTTACTGTCGTAGCTCTGTCCCACTTTCACATTTTTGAAACACGCATGGGGTTATTTATGTATAACCACATTTTTATAAATATGTCAGAGTGAACCGTGTATAGTTTGGCATGGTTGTATTTGTCACATGTTTTGTTTGACTAAATGTCTTTTCTAGGAAATGATAAGGTCGGGGGATTTCTAAATATTGCCACTGACGATTATATACATATTTACAGGTCAGTTTTGGCATTTGGTATAAAGCCACTTCCTGTCTTTGCACACTTTCAGCTTCATTACCTGCGGTTGCCTAAAGACATCAGTGAAGACCATGTGATTCTGATGGACTGCACCGTGTCCACCGGGGCTGCTGCCATGATGGCCGTACGGGTCCTGCTGGTGGGTGCACCGTTTGTTTTTGTTCACACACCCACTGCGGTGAAATGCGTCGCGCACGTAGTCCGTTCTCATGGGGGTGTTTTCACTTTCAGGATCACGACGTTCAGGAGGACAAGATCTTGCTGGTTTCTCTGCTCATGGCTGAAATGGGAGTTCATTCGGTGGCCTACGCTTTCCCACAGGTCAAAATCATCACCACCGCCGTCGACAAGAAAGTCAATGATGTCTTTCACATCATACCAGGCATCGGTGGGGAAGACAGAGAGTTCAAGAAAAACACTTCTTAATGTCACATCAGATTTTCTTACAGTTGAATTTATATTAACCTGTTTATTTTTTTTATTATTGTAGGAAACTTTGGGGATCGATACTTTGGAACAGATGCGCCCCCTGACTGGAGCGATGAAGACACGGACGAGCCCAGTTACTGATTCAACTTTTGTCATTGCACTTGCTTATTGGATAATCCAAGGCTGTGCCCGTCAGTGGACAATATGAGGATCTACTCTAAGCCTCTGTTTGGCCGAAACACGCCTCCTTCAGAGGCCAAAACAAGAGAGCCCTGAAAAAATGTATTAATAATTTATTATGTATAATAATAATTTATAATAATTATATTATTTAATCCTGCGTAAAGGCTGTTGAGCACAGTTGTGTTTTGTGTTCTGAAATCTTTTTACTTGTAGAGCGTGTCATGAAGTCAAAATGATTTATTTTAGTGCTTAAATTGCGACAATCTATCGAAATGTGCAAATGCGTATTGAAAGGATGATTTCGAGCCTCTAGACATTACTGTGGACGACACAACTGAATGTGTATTTGCACGTGACGCAGAAGACAAAGAAAAAGATGGAAAAAAAGCTCAGCTTTTATGGTTATTTTTATCACATACCATGTTCACAGCTTTCACAAAAGTAGAATCAGAAAATGAACCCGTGTTGCTCAACTTCCATCACCATGAGCGCTTTCTGAAGGACCATTCAGTCGGAAAATGTGTAGGTGTATCTGTCTGTGTATTTTTTTTTTTTTAGCTCTCTGGTTCAGCCTTTTCCCACGTGTGTGGATGCTGACCTAACCAGCTGAAAAGGATGTTGAAAACGATTTTTCATGATATGCCTTAAAGTACGTACTCCTGCTGTATATTAAAATATTAATGTGTCGTGTTTCTGCATTTTCATAATTTTTGCTGTGGATAGACCTGACCACTCAGCAGCAAGTCATACATCGTTTTGACGCTGAAAAATGGGTCGCCTGCATTTAGCGGACGCAGATTGTTTATTACAGTGTCACACATCCTTATTTGTGCCTCTGTTTAACGTGCAGCATGTTGGGTTGCTTCTTTAGAAAAGTGGTCTTGTGTTACGGGCATGTGAACTTAAAATATCCACAGCTCAAAAGAATGGAGAGATTTTTTTTGTTTTTTACTTGATAGCAACACTTGATAGCCTGTTTAATAAGGCTTTTATTTATTTTTTTGTTTTTGAGGTATGAGTTTTTACTCCTTATTATAGTCGATGCAACAATTCATCCTGTGTCATAAGTTTTAAAACATATCACATGCACAGTATTAATCAGAATTTACATGTGGTAGCATTTCATTTATTAATTTTTTTTTTGTTTTTTTTGAGAAAAGGAAATGCAAAACCATTAAGGGAAAAAGTAGAAATGGGGTGTTTTAACTGAGCATCTCACTGCATCCTGTCACCGCTTCAAGTTGCCACTGTTGCCTAATCATTACTTTTCCATTTAGTCACCTGTCACTACAGCCAGCGCCAAATACAGTTGCGTTAGCAGTCTCACTGTGCTCTTTGGAGTTTACCACTTCTGCACGCTTCTTTATTTTTTTGTTTGTTGTTTTTTTTGTTTGTTTTGTTTTTAAAAAAAGAAATATATATATATATTTAATAAAAGTGCAATGGAGATTTTGGAACTGCTCACAGTGCATTGTTTCATTTCACTGGTAATTAAAAACGCGCCTCGCAGCACATAACATGACCATGACTCAGATATATTTGTCATATTTGAACCTTTATCAAACAAGACACAGAGACACTTTACCTAGTCTCTGAAAATGAACAGGAAGGATATTGTGGTTGTCCTCTTCTCATGGAACGTAACCTTGATATCTTCCATCACTTTCCATAATTATCACTCTTGACAGCTGTCAAGACGTCAGCCACGGTAAAGTTTGATTGACACGCATTTCATGAGGCTGATGGACAATTAGAAACCAGCGGCCTATCGGGCAGATATTGGCGCGTGAGAGGCATCTTTTTTTTCTTTTTTTTTTAATTCCTGAGGGAGGAGGTGTGAGAAGGACGGTCAAAAGACACACACAAGGGCTAAGAATATCAGAAAGCTCAGCAGCAGCAGCAGCAGCAACAATCTGTGGTCATGTTGTGCTCTCCGTAAATGCAGCTGTCGCAGATTCTTAGGGCTAAAATGGCTCAGTTTTAATTAAAATGTTAATTCGTCGCGGTTAATGTGCAATAAATCAAGTCAAATGGAAATCTGCCTTTAAAGTTCACTGTGTTTAACTTTTAATGACAGAATGAATGAAAGCGTCACATTGGTCCCTTGAATGAAGATGTCAGTGGAAAGTTTACCACCAGCACTGACAAACAGGAAGGTGGTGTGTGCGTCTGTGCGTGCGGCTGTGTGTGTGTGTGTGTGTGTGTGTGTGTGTGTGTGTGTGTGTGCGAGTGCGAGTGAGTTGCATCCCCATTGGTAGTAGAGAGCATGATGAGGTCACAGCTTGGTAAAGATAGCAGGAGTGGCCGTTAAAAGTCAGCGACCTGTGTTTCTCTTTCATGTCACCAGCTCTGGGCTCCAGGTAGCTCTGCTCTCTTCCTGTGCGCCTTCTTTTCGGTCTAGACTTCAAATGATGAAGATCAGCTTGCCTGTCTGCCTTGGCTTGCTTCTGAGGAGTCACCGGGTCTGCCATGTGGGTAAGGAGCACACACAAAAGACTTTGAAAGCTTTTAAACAGAATAAGACTTTGCAAACTTGCCACAATCCTCCATTACTGCGATGGTTGTTGAGGAAAGCACAGTTTTCTTTTTATGGTTATTTGTTTGGTTAATGTGCTATCTGACAGTGAGTGTGTCTGGATTGTGAATGTGAAGAGACGATTGTGAGTAGGCCAGCACAGAGCAGGCAGCTTAATGCAAATAGCTGAGGATGAATTATTCAGACGATTAAGTATTTTCTGACTCATGTGAAGAAGGTTTGGATTAGTCTGTTGAAGAGGGTAAAGTATTGTCTTTCCTCTTCCCTCCTTTCACTCTCTGTTTGTCTCTGCGTGTGTGCAGCGTCTCCATCTGCGTAGTTTATCACCAGAGTAAAAAATTCCTGGAGACTGGACCGTCCTCATAAAGTCAGGCCGGGGTGATTTATAAGTTTTTAGTAGCATAACGAGATGCAGTTTGTGCATTAGGCTCAGTTAGCTGAGTGTTTAATTGCTCTCTGAGAGGTTTCAGTGCAGGTTAGCAAACAAAAGGGAGCCAGGCGTTGTGTTAATCTCCATATCTTGTGCTTGGATTTGAGTGAAATTTTGCATGAAGATTTGTTGCTTGATTGCCTTTAATTGTATCTGTTTGAGTTAATCTTTAGATGAAATGAGTGTGTGCACCCACCCTCAAACATACATACTGACATTTATAGATTTTTTTTTGTTTTTACCCAAGTAATAAAAGTGAAATTCTAAGAAAAATTAACCAAAATCTCTTCATTTAGTCAATGGCAGTTTCTTAAAAGTAGTTTTTTTCTTCCTTAGTTGTATCTTCTCCAGGTAACTCCTTCTGGCGCCAAAATCTTTGCGTCTTTAATTACGCTCCCACCCCACTGTTGAATAATTTAACCCTTTGACTGGCATTGTGACCACACAATCTTTTTTGTAGTAGTAGCAGAAGATGATAATCTCCCATTTTCTGACCATTGCTAGTCATTCAGTTTGTAAGGTATGCAAATTTGCCCATGTGCGAGAACATTATGTATACATCATACAGCTTCGGTGTTTATATTGTATCAGTCTGTACAATCGTGTGAACATTTTAATAACGATATGTCAAACTACTCAGTTTTCAGTGCACGCGATTAATTGATGCAGATTAAAAATGAATGATATTTAATCGTGATTAATCGTATTTCATAATGTGGAAGTCAAAGGGTTAAGTTGTTGCGTTTTTTTTTTAAACTTGCTTGATTAAATTAATAAGACAAAAATCGGACAAATAAATCCCTTGTTTATGGCTTACAGTATTTGAATGGGTACTTTGATTATGCAGAAGGTAGTTGGCCTTCAGGTGAACGTGATGTCGGTGACCACCACAGTTTGGCCAACGACGCTCCTATAACCGTCCTCCACGTGGCCATGGCTGTAGATATTTCTGCCTCCAAATTACGTAGAAAACAGCACCAGCATATCACTCAGAAGGAGGACATTTGCAGATGTGTAACCATATCTGGACCAGAGACAGAGAGGTACCTTTCCATCTTTCAAGTAATTTCATTTTTTGCCCTCAGTGTGGACGCCGTGCTCTGAGGCTCACGGATCGGCGCCCGGCAAGACAACCAGGCTCTTAACTCTTGAGTGGTTCTTTCTAGGACTGTCCAACCTGAGAATGGTGATTTCGGGCTCAATCTCAGGTTCGTCAGCCCATGAAAAGCCAACTCACCTCAGCAGATTGGGGGGAGGAGGAGGAGAAGGAATGAGGCAAAAAAAAAAAAAAAAAAAACTGATTTGTTTTTTCATATTCAAACTGTTCCATTAGTCATAAATGGGACGTTATAAAACAAATGACACCTCTCGGGGTTTCTCCTCTTTAAAACTGCTGTTTAAAACTGAGAATGAGACATCAAGTGTCCACCAACCTAACTGTTTATTAACCAGTAGAGGGAGCAATGTACACACTAACCAAAAAAAAAGAAAAAAAAGCACAGGCTGCTTTTGGAAATTATTTCAGTAATTTAGAGGTTTCATCTTAAAACTAAGTCCCCGAATCACCTATTACAGTTATTTTATTTCATCTTTATTTTTTATGCATTCAAGAATTACTTCGCTTCTGGCTCAAAATCTTCAGCGAGCCCTGAAGTTCAAATGTTGCTTCTAAGCTATAACATTTTGTCAGTGTTCATTTTCACTAAACGCTGAGACGGACTGCTGGGTCCTGTTGTTTGGTGCCTTCGTAGCATAAAGCCGCCGGCCTGCTCTGTTGTTCTCATTCAACTGTTGCAGATTTATTTTAATGATCGTGTTGTTTTAGACTAAAAGAGGATTCCAAGTAATTTCAAGGCGCAGGATAACAAAGGGCATAAATAGAGCACATATTAAGCATCTCATCCTCGTCTCATATAAAATCCCTAAATTTAGTGTCATTATAACCGACCATTTTGACAAATTATTTTTAAAACTTTTATGTTAAGTTTAATTGGATTTTGTATCTACTGTATATTTACATTCGACTTGATGTCTGGGGGAGGAAAAAACCCACTAAACTTTTTATACATTTTTAATGAGTGCCAAACAGTGCACCAAGTCGCTAAAATCATTAAAATCTTAGAAAGAGAATCAAGAGCGTAGCAGCCTCCAATCGTTTTTCGCACGGTTCGTGCACAAATCCAACATTTACCGAATCGTCTTGCAGGAAGCAGATCGTGATTCAAAAATCAGTGGAAATGTGTGAAAGTGTGCACACATTATATGTAACGTATTATAAAATGAAATGAAATAAGCACAGACAACCGTGCCTTAGGTTGGTATGCGGTTAGAGGAGATAAATGTTTAAAAGACGTACATTTTTATTTTCTTCAAAACTGGCCGAAAGATTTTACTTTCAGATGCACCGAGGTGTCGTGTGCAAACACACCTAATCGTGTGAGGATGGTTAGTTTCATTTCAACTTCTACACTGTTCCAGCCACTCAGCATGGAAGGTTCATCTCTTGCTATAGCTTCGGTTGTTTCTCTCCTTGCTTTCTGAACTATTTAATGAATCAAAATTTCATGAAAAAAAAAATAAATAATTTGAAATGGAGAGTGTGAGCATTCAGCTCTGGGAATGACTTTTTATTTATTTTTTTTTTGTAAATGTGCTGCAAATGTAATTTCTGGTGAATTCTGTACAGTGGCATGTACAAAAGCAATATCCTTTTACATTCTGACCTCTTACTGAGATTAATATGTAATTCAATCTAAACCTGACAGGGATAAAATGAAGTGCAAACTGAAATGGAAGAACCTTTTTTCCAAACTTGTATTATATTTAGTACAATTGTTTCCAGTTCTCTTTTCCACCAACCATCCCAGCAACTGTTTCTGCGAAGATAAGGCGGCTCTTAACCGTCCGCAGATTGTGTTACTGCGCCGAGAGTAGGAAAAATCTGTCATGAAAAACTGACGCGTAAAACAGATGTAACTTCTCAATATGTTGCTGCATTCCTCACAGTTTTGCCTTTTTCTATTATCAGAAATGAGATGGCGAGAGGCAAGAAATTGATGCAGGCTTTAAAAAAAACAAAAAAAAAAACCTCTCTGGACCAAAAACTGTCACACCCCTGCCAATAATTAGAGGACAATGGAGACACAGGCTTTGTTGTTTTTCTCCCCCCTTCCGCAGCAAACTCGCAAAGTCTGCTCCGCCGTAATCGTATCTGCACACTTGCGCTGCACCTGAATGTATTTACACCAGCTCTCTGTTTGCCATAAAAACTCGTTTTGCAAATAAGGGAAAATGGCCGCGTATGAAATGGACCTGAGGAGTGTGTGACCCCCAGTGACCTTTCTTTCATCCGCGTTAAGGGTCAGATTGGGATCCAGCTCTTTGCGGAGAGATTAAACCCGGTCGCCAGGGTAACGTTACGTGCAACCGGGAAGGCGAGGGTCACGTTGGTGGACGATGACTGTTTTATTATGGTACATGTGGACTTATCGTGGGGGTGGGGTGGGGGGTTGCTTTGTGACCTGTCTATTGATGATTTTTACTATGCCAATATATAATAAACTCTTAAAGAAAACTTAACTGTTGTTGTGGGAATTATTGCCAGGTGAGATTTATAATGTGTTTTTTTTTCCTTCCTTTTGGTACGTGTAATATTTCCATTTTTAGAAAAATGTATTTCATCCCTTTAGCTGGCATTGTAACCACACAGTTGACAGTAAAATGCTTAATTTCTCATTTTGTACCCGTTTTCTAACAGTTACTTGTCATTCAGTTTGTAAGATACACAAATATGCGCGAACACATTATATGTACAAATATCTAAGCTGTGGCGTCTATGCTTTTTGGAGATATCGCACTATGAACAGATGACCATGGCATCACACGGCTTCAGTATTTCTATTGTGTGAATCTGTATAGTTGTGTGAACATTTTAATAATGATATGTCAAAATACTCAGGTTGCAGTGCACGCTACTAATATAGATTAAAAATCAATTACATTTAATCGTGATTAATTGCATTTCTTAGTGTGGAAGTCAAAGGGTTACGTAACCGCAATTTTCATGTGAGGTCTTCCAGACTGCGGGAAAGTCAATCTAGAAACTCGCATGCTTTGGAAAACGGTTGGCGATGCTGCTAGAGATCATGAGGTTTACAGAGTCCAAGTGTCATATACAATCAGCGAGACCCCTGTTATAGCAATTTCCTCCTTCAAACTGGATATAATACCCAAGACATGTGAAAGCCGAGGCTAACAGCTGCATGTTTGTACGGCATAAAGAGCAAATGAGGTGGAGTCACGGCACTGATGATAAATGACGTTCTACATCTACCCCAGCAATCAGTGTTTATGCGACCAAGTGACCAGGCATCATCTTTCTGTCCTGTGTACATTTGTGTGTGTGTGTGTGTGAGTGTGAGTTCGAGGGTTTAAAAGGTGTGGTGGGAGTTGTGAGCTGAGGTCAGTTAGTTCCAACCTCGAGGAGAGCACCGCCGCGGCCTTGGAACAGTGTGGGGGTGGTTCACTTCCCCTTTCCCTGCCTCACGGCTTCCTGTGACCGTTAACCCCACCCTCCTGCTCTGGCCTACACTCCCCTGCACTCTCACCACCTCCACCACCACGCCAAAACCTTAGAAAACACTCGCACACCAGCTCTCCCCTCTTTCTGCCTTCATTCCCTGGCCAATAAACACACACACACACACACACGCACTCTCTCCAACAATAGTCCTCTTCCTTCATACCTCCCTGCTCTGATTCTCTCTCTGTACCCTGACAACCATCTCTCTGTTTCTCCGGCTTGCTCCATCGCTGACCCCACGCCGGCTAATTATAAAGATAAGTTAACACGACTGCATGTAGGCATGTTCGTGCTCGAGCCTGGTAGGTTTGCACTCGTGACGGGGTCACGGCGATGAAATGCATGTGCCTCATTGAGAGACGCTCTGAAGGCCCCGCGCGCGCTTAGCAACAGCTGAGTCACCGATGAGAGATGTCAGTGAGCTGATTCTCCAACGCACAAAAGAGGCGAAATGGTCTTTTTTAATGGGATTTAACCGCATGAATAAAACAATGCGAGCGACCACAACAAAGGCACGGCAACGCTCTGATCTGACTCTTGGCCGCTTCTCTCTGCGCAATCTATCACACCTACAGTACCAGGCATTCCTACTGTACTCCCATCAGTCATTGTGCCGCAGTTGAGAGGAATTCTGAACGAGATCTTCTGTGTCAGTGTGTGTGTGAGTGGGCGTGTATAAGCCTGTGGTCTGCGGAGGGACAGTAGAGATGTGTTGAAGAGTATATGTGTGAGTGGGGAGGTGTGTGTGTGCGTATCTCGTGAACGTAGGAGCACAATGGCGGTGGTGTGTTTTCTGTTTTTGGGGGGCGGGAGTTGAGGTCTACTGCGCGAAAGGGAGGGCCGTTCCCGTAGGGGAGAGGAGGAGTGGGGTGGAGCGCGTGGAGTGAGTGTATGTGGGGGAGTTAGTGTGGGGGCAGCTAGGCCATCTGGACTGTGAGGAGGCTGAAGAAAGGGAGAGTGTGTGTGCGTGCGTGTGTGTGAGAAAGCAAGAAGGAGGGAGTGGGGATGAGAAGAGACAAGGAAAGAGGGAGGGACAGGGAGCCCGGACTGAGGGTGTAGGAGAAAAGGATGGAGGTGCATGAGGAGCAACAGAAGGAGGAGCGCGGCTCACGGTTGTTGCGCTAAACGTCTCTGCAGTAATACGCCGCGTCCTGCAATATGTATTGATTTTACTTGATAGGGACACAATGAGTGCGTGAACGCGCAAGTGTGTGTGTAGGCTAAGGGAAAGACGTTCGGAGCTTCCTCATTCACTCAGTGCATCTTACAGCAGAACAATGCTAACGCCGGCTGTATGTTTAATACTAGCCTGCCAACCCCATCCCACAACTTTTATTGTTCTCATTGTCGTGGCCATAATGAAACAAAATAAAAGACGTGCAGTATCAGACCCGCAAGAGCTTGATAAAATTTGTGTGACTGAAGTTATCTCAATTTGTTATTCATGGGCACAGACAGTAAAGTGTTGGTAATATGTACTGGACAATAGATGTTTGGAATCAAAAGGGATCCCTCCTACACTAGAGGGGCAGAGGTGGAGATTGTGATCCAGCACTATGAGGAATCTGTAATTCTCTCATGTATTTTGTGATTTGCTCTTGTGCGTCCTGTTGTATCCTGAGGGTTGCAGGGAGCTGGAGCGGAATACACCCTGGATAAGTCGCCAGTCCGTCGGAGGGCAGACACAGATGCACCCCTAGGGCCAGTTAAACTGTGGGAGGAAACCGGCGCACCCAATTAAAACCGATGCAGGCTCAAGGGAATCCTCCGACCGGCCTGCAAGTCCGTACCAAGAACTTGCTGCTCTGAGGTGACAGTGCTAATCACTACATCTCTGTGTCACTGGAGTTTCTGTGAATTTGCACCAACCGATCATTGTATTTCACATTTATATCATAGAGGTGACACTATAACATGCAACAATGGTCCTGAGGCAGTAACGTTGACATACAACAGGGTCCTAAAGGGGAACTTCTCTATTTACACACCAAGGTGTGTGTGTACAGCTCTTGGGAGGCACTGCTATGCTCTGTATGCGCTACATGCTACTGCTGCTGCTGCTGTATGTGTGCAAATTGTATGATGTCTTTTGTGGGCTGTGCAAAAAAAAAAAGCTAAAAAGTGATAAACTGCCTCCAGTGATGTCTGAAAGTTTGAAAATTAAAAAAAAATGAGAAAAAGTGGGAAAGAAGGGAGCTTACCAGCTCTCTGTAGCCTCTTCCTCATCTCTGCTTGAGGCTATCGCCTCGAGGCTAAACCCAAAATCACACCCACATTTCTGACCAACCTGTCAGCAGTTGCGGATAATGTGGACTTCAAGAAGACAAAGAACGCATGGAATCAAAAAAAAAGGTGTTGCAGCTTCTTCTTCATTGCTTTTATTGCTATCGCTATTATTTTTGTAAAAACTGTGAAACTACAGTCCGAGAACAGTGCTGGAGCGCTATTCCTAACAACTAGGCCACGAGCGGCGTGCCGTTTTAATGCTTGTTGTTCGGTCTGGAGAGTCGTGTATCATCAGAGAATTCACTGGCTGGTTGCATACAAATCAGACCCACCTGATTCAGTTCTTCTGTTATTGTTTCCAGAATTAAACCTCGCTAAATGTGGTGTGGCAGCGCGAGATTAATCCAGTGTGTCGTTTGGCAAAGAGAAAAATAAATAAATAAATAAAAACAAAGTTACACGCACAGTTACAACGCTTGTCCTTTAACACAATAATAAATCACGGGCACTTCTCTGTCTGGAAAAGCACAACAAGCCATTATTCACCACAGATATTTAGACTCGTCATGATGGAAAGCACAAGTGTTGCTAAAAACATTAATGACGGCTCAATAAACCGAGCCAGAGAACGAAGCAGGAGTCGGCCATCTTCCGTTTTATTATTTACCTCCGTGCTTTTCATCCTGCGACATGTTAGAACATGTGGACGTGGCCTGATTAATGGCTCAAGCATTTCATGTCACTCTGCTTCTCCGTCAAATGAGTGTAGCTAGGCTGCGTGTACGGGGTCAGCTCAGGACATGGGTGGTGTCTAACAAACCGGCCTGCGTCTCCATGTGTTTTCAATCAAATCCTCGTAATCAAACAGGTCTTGCAGATTGATGGTGTTGATTAGCTGCAAACCTTTCGTCTGTTATTGCAGATATTTTATTATTAGCATCCCTGGATAGTCTGCTATTGATAAGAATATGTGGATGACAGGATGAACGTCATGCACCAGGTTTTTATATGATGTACAGCCTGCACATGTATAAACACTATACAGAGCCAGCTAATACGCTTTTTATTAGTCAGTGTTTGTTTTTTTTACATATTCTTTGTAGATATAGAATGCAACATGTCCACTTTGGTTGTCATGGCTCACATTTAACCTTCAATAGCCACTTGAGACTGGCTCCAAAAATGATCTTCAAAGATGTTGGAGCCGGTGTCCGAAAATGTTTTGATCTCTATAGTGTCCACATTCATGACAACAGTATTAATGTATACACATTACACCGATCAGGCAGAACATTATGACCTAATATTGTGTTCTGTAGTGATCTTATGGGGGTCTTTGGGTCCTATGGGTTGAGGGGAGGGGGCGCTGTGGATCAGGTTTGTTCCAGTTGCTCCTAAATTGTTGGTGTGGGTGGGATGCTACGGGGTGGGAGGGGACTGGTCTGGTCAAGGTGGGTGATACATAAGTAACATCCTCATATATGCCAGGTCCAAAAGCAGCAGAACTGCCATTGAACATTTAATTGTTGCAAGATGGTCAATGTCTATTACAATTAGCACAGGCTCACCACAGTTGGACAACAGAAGATGGGAAAAACGTTGCCTGGTCTGACGAGTCTCGATTTCAGCTGCGAGATTCGCATAGCAGGGTCAGAATTTGGCATAAACAACATGAAAGCATGGATCCATCCTGCCTGTATCAACGGTTCAGGCTGGTGGTGGTGGTGTAATGGTCTGAGGGATATTTTCCTGGCACACTTTGGGCCCCTTAGTACAAACAGAGCATGGTTTAAATGCCACAGCCTACCTGAGTATTGTTGTTGACCTTGTCCATCCCTTTATGACCACAGTGTACCCATCTACTAACGGCTACTTCCAGCAGGATAATGCACCATGTCACAAAGCTCATATCATCTCAAACTGGTTTTTCGAACATGACAATGAGTTCACTGTACTCCAACGGCCTCCACATCTCAATCCAATAGAGCACCTTTGGGATGTGGTGGAACGGGAGATTTGCATCATAGATGTGCAGTCGACAAATCTGCAGCAACTGTGTGATGCTGTCATGTCAGTATGGACCAAAATCTCTGAGGAATGTTTCCAACACCTTGTTGAAAGTATGACACGAAGAATTAAGGCAGTTCTGAAGGCAAAAGTGGGTCAAACCTTTTACTACCTAATAAAGTGGCGTCAAAACTTACAGTTGTGGCCGCTTTGCGTGACAGGATTGTTCCCTAACAAGTTGCTAACTATCTTCCTCACCGTCAGCTCCTGTCTCAGCTCCACCCTTTTCGACTTACCTGATTCAGGCACTTCCTCTACAGCGAGTGCTTCCAAAAGTAGAGGTGCAACTGAACCTTTTGTTAATTTCTTCTATGCTGGGGGAGGCTAGAGTAACATGTGGGCCCAGGTTTGCTGAACGGCATCTCTCTCAAAGGACGAAACTAGATTTCAGCGGCACATCTTCGAGAAAAGGCCACGGGATTAGCTGGTAATCCCGAAGATTATTGTTTCTGTAACGGCTTAGCTTTCGCAAGATACGTGTCAGTTAACCTGGCACAAACTAGCTGGCTCTACAAATGTTGGGCTGCCTGATTTGTAGCTGGTAATCCATCCAGAACACTCAATGTGACATTTAATGACGACTAAACTGCTAATTACTGCGTTGCACTTCAGGAGTTCTTTTCCCATTTTTGAGTCTTACTGGATAATTGGGTAAGACTATAAAATCGTAGACACTTTAAACACATTAAATGGAGTTTAGCGCAGAGAGCTCGGGGTGTAAAATCAAAGCAGCTGTAATAATATCCGGGCAGACAGGTGACGTGCACAAGATGTTAAATGTCACCGAGTCTTCAGGAGGGTTTATGTAAAGACGCAAACCAGTGCAGAGGACAGACCACGGTGCTGAGGTGAATTAAATCATTACACTGATGGACCACATGTGTGCTCCGGTTGTGAGGACAACAAAACGTTGCCTTCCTACTGTCCTTGTACGGCCAGCTGACCCCCGCCCCCTCTGACCCTCACTCTCGTCGCCCTCCTCAACACATCACCTCCCTTCCCCCTATGTTTTTGGTCACGTCAATATCACCTCCTCCCTCTCCAAACCTCCCACAAGACCTCACCCTTCCACCTCCCCGTCCCCTGCGCCGCCTTGAGCTCCTCAGGTCCTCCGGCCCGAGGGGTCAGCACGGGTCGGGGGGCTCGTAACGCCCTCATCCGTTGCCTTTTTCCTCTCTCTCCGATGACCTCACGTTGCATCACGGCTCCTTCCATGCTTTCCTTCCTTCCCTCCATTTCTCCATCCTCCGTGGAAACACTCACCCTTCCATCCCATTATTTGACCCACTTTTCCTCTCTCTCTTGTTTTCTGCTCCTTCCCTGCCTCACGCTGTTCTTGGAGGCCATATTGATCGGGGTTTCTATTTACCTTCGTGCACATCCTCTTTCTTTCTCGCTCTCTATTCCTTTTGTTCCCCAGTGTACTGTAATGCTCAGACCTCTTTGATCTGTGTGTTTGTGTCTGTCTATCTGCTGCTTTCCTAAATGTCTCCATTTACTGTAAGCTCTACCACCACACTGCGCTCAATTCCTCTCTCTGTCCGACGCGCACACACACACACACACACACACACTCGTGCAACACACACATTGTCAGGTTGATGTTTGAAAAAAAAAAAAAAAAAGTACGGCGCTCTTCAGATGGATAACAAAATAGAAATGCGGCTTACATTTATTTATTTGTCTGGTCTGCTTATTTTATCCCTCTCGTGAATGTGTGTGTGTGTGTGTGTGTGTGTGTGTGTGTGTGTGTGTGTGTTTTGTACACATGGCACAAACCCACATGTTTCTCCCGGCAAGTTAACTGGGAATCCTATGCGGGTCTTGTTTTCCCAAAGGCCATCAGTGTTAAATCATCATTTTGAAGAAGGACTGCGCAACTAAAAACCTTGGGTACTTTAGGGGATTTACATAAAAACGAATGTGCGCGCGTACACACACACACACACAGAGTACACGCATACTCACAAGGCAAACACAAACACAGCCAAAGGGGAGGGGCAGTACTTTACCCCCACATAGCTGAAGGGAGAGGAGATGAGGTACAGGAAAAAAATTAGAAACCAAATTAGAGGAACTGGTCAGGCGAGGAGGAGAGGCAGAGAGGAGTTTGGAGGGGGAGGAGGAGGGGGTGGGGTTTGAAGGAAAGGAGGGCTAGGACAAACAGAGCCAGTGACCTGAGGAGGGAGCGTTTGAAAACCTATACCCGGCGTGCATCAACAAGAAGGCTGCTGAGAGGACAGAAACACAAGTTAAAACACTGGCGGAGAAAAAAAAAAAAAAGAGCGAGGGCACAATGTCGAACATGTGCGCCGGCGTGAGTCGTCTTTGTCCAGCCGTCACCTTTTGACCCTCCTCTTGTCTGTGCGTGTGTCTATTCTTACGCAGGATCCCTAAATGATCCACACAAAAGCCCTTTCTTGTGCCAATCACCCCCTGCCCCCGTGTTAAACCACGCGTCGTCCTCACCCCCTCGCACCTCAGCGAGACAAACAGAGGCCTGAACACACATATGCCTGACAGAGAGGTAGGATTTTCAAAAAAAAATTATTTTATTTAAACTCACTGCAGCCCCTGTCTCCCGCTCCCGATGAAACCATCTCCTGACTGGTTCATCCCACACCCACCCAATCTCGCCGACGTGCATAACGAAGAGTCAGCAGGGTGGGGCCGGAGAAAAAAACACTTATCATATTATCATTCTGATGACTTTGCCTCCTCCTGTTTGCCTTTGTCGAGGCTGTGTCTCATCCTCACACTTAGGTGCAGGCAAACAGCACCGGCGTCACGCACTGCGAGTACCCCCCACGTAAAACAAACGCTTCCTCGGCGCGAACGCAGTCAAACTGGGATACTTTACACATTACAACCTCCTACAACCGTGACCTCCGCCCCCATCCTCGTCTAACTCTTCCCCATTCTCCCGCTCTCATCCTTTCCGCGGTTTCCTCTCCCTTTCTGTCTCCCTGTCTTCTATTGCCTCATCTCTTTCTCTTGTTGGTGTAAGTAAGCAGCTTATACACCTACAGGGTGTGACATCGGGGCCCCACGCGCCTCCGAATGCAGTCAGTGCAGGCGGGAGAAGGCAGAGCTGAAAAAGAGAGCGTTTCATTCGTCTATTCTCTCCTCCCCGCTCTGCCTGGCACCGACGGTGTGAGTGTGGTTAAGGCGAAGCCAAGGCTGTCCCCTCACATTAGCCGGGGCTGAGCCAGACAAGCCGTCACCCCTCTCCTCCTCCCAGCTCCTCACCCCCCTACGCAAGACTGTCCTCCACTGCTCATCTTAACCGCCTCTCCCCTTCCTCTCCCTCTCTCATCCTCTTTCCTCCTCTCCTCCGCTCAGCTCAGCTCAGCTCAGCTCTGCTCTGCTCTGCCATGGGCACCGGTCCCCAATCTCCAAGGTGATTATGACAAAAACGAACGACCCCCAAGAGACGGGGCCAGCCGAGATAAGAGAGAAAGAAGAGCATGGCAGAGGGAGAGAACGTGGAGGAGGAGGAAGGGATTGGAGATGGATGATGTAACAGGGAATTTTGGCTGCGCATGATGATTTGGGCTGAGAATTTCAGAACCGGCAGTTCATATCAGTCCGTATCTATCTATAACCGCGCCGTATCTCCCTCTATCATTTCGAGATCGTCTATTCGCGGAGGCACGGAGCTGTAGCAGTGGCGTGGAGTAACTAAGAATATTTACTCAAGTTCTGTAGTGAAATCTTGATATATTTACTTTGCGAGTACTCACTAGTACTTGTTCTTCTTTATGCTCAGATAGATAGATAGATAGATAGATAGATAGATAGATAGATAGATAGATAGATAGATAGATAGATAGATAGATAGATAGATAGATAGATTTTGCATACTATACATAATCCCTTAGATGATACAAATAAAAGCGTAGCTCCTCCATAAGGGTCAAAGATAATTTGTTGTGGTGTGGAATGGGGTCATGACCCAACGTGGTCAGCGGGGTCAATTCAAACTGCAGCACCGAGCTCAAGGAGGTCATTAAAGAGACAGAGAGTCCTGATGGGGAGAAGCTGGACGGGGGTGGTGATGGTGGTGGTGGTGGTGGTGGTGGGGGTGGATGCTGTTAACCCCTTCCCCTGCCTCCCTGCTGAAACGAGAGGAAGCAACGAGAAAGGAAATGTAGTGGAGGAGAAGAGATGAGAGGTCATATTATTGTAGCATAGCAACCCAGGTTTCAGTGTGGGTTGAGGCAAGCAATAATATATAATATTGCTGAGAGGTTAGACAGCTTAGGAGAACCTTTCAAGATGGATGTGGAAAGAGAGGTGCACTTTCTGCGCCGAAGAGGGGGAGGGAAGGTGGGAGAGGGGGGCGGCGGGGCAGGGGCGGTGGTGGTGGGGGGGTTTAGTCGGTTGGAAAAAAAAAAAAAATAGCCCAATCCTCCCATCTCCATCCACTCCCCCTCTTCTTCTGTCTCTCTCTCCCTCTCTGAAACTATGTTAGTTTCCCTCTCTCTATCGTTCCTTCACTCCCCGCTCCCTCCTCTCCGCGCATCATTAAAACAAGCAGAGTAGTGTTCAGAGCGTGGGGCTGAACTGAGACGGTGACCTCCACAATAAGAAGATGTTCTTGCTTCGGGGAAGAGAAGGTCGTTTTGTACTCAAACTCTCTCCCTCTCTTTTTTCCTCCTACTACTTCCAATGGAATAAATGAGATTTGGAGGGGGTAGGATGGCGGAGGAAGGGATCAAGAGGGTAGACGTGCAGATGCAGAAAGGCGCAGATAGCGAGATGCAGGGGGGGAGAGAGGGCAGTCTAATGTAGGATTCATAACACACAGAACTCGAATAAAATAAACAGGAAAGATCTGAATTGCCCTATAGTGAAGAGTCTGGAGGGGTTACAGCGAAGCAGGCAGGGGCTGAAACCACAGAAATAGGCATGAAAAGCCTGAATATGCATCTGGCTGTTTTTCATTTGGGAGGATAATCATTCGTGCCCTGAACTCGCGCGGCTACATGTGTTTTGTCCGCACACGCCGGCGGACTTCAGAGGTGTTGAGAATCTGCGGCCTCACCCGGAGGCATCTTTCCATCACATACGTACAATGGACGCAAAGGCCTCAGGCCTGTCGGGAGGACAGGAAGTACTATGGGTGACACAAGGACAGGCTGCAGTGTGAACAGCTCCAGTAGAACCAAGTGTCCCCCCCCCCCCCAACAGCCCCGCGCGCACGTCGCCTTCACACAGGAACAAAATGTGTGGGCAGCGAGCACAAACACATTCTCTGTATCCTCCAGATGATTATACATCCTTTAAATCCAATAACCTCGATTCATTCTGCTTTTCCCGGTGTCATTCTTCATTGTCGTTCATTCATTTACTCGTTCTTTGAGGTCTCCGCTCATTCTTTTGGATTCCCTTTCTCCCGTATTAATGCCACCCTTCTCTCCTTCCCTCTCGCCCCACAGTTCCTCGTTGCCTTCCTACCGTCGGTGGACTTGGTTCCTGTACTCTTAATTTGCTCTTTCTCTCTGAGGGAGGACTCTTTATAAAAGCCTTGTCGTTTCCCAATACTGATTTGAGTATCACTAAGCTGCACCTTCACACATATTGTTGTCTCACACCTTGTGCCAAATATTCCTTTGTAAAGCCTTCCCCCATCCCCTGCCTGCACCTGGTAGAGATAGTGTTCTTTCAGCCGCAGGCTCTGCCTTCTATACAAGCAGGGCTAGGATGGCACAAGCAGCACACAGCTGTTCCCCTTGGTAAATTGATAGTGAAGGGTAGTGGAAGGGGCTTTGAAAGCGCCGTGTGCTATTTTTATGACAGTTGTAGATTTTTTTGCTGTTTAATTCAATGTGACCAATTACGCCGCTGCTTTCCTCGGCAGGGGGGGCCGGGAGTGCAAATTAATGTTTCGACTTCAAAAAAAGTTTTCCTAAAGCGGGTTTGCGTCTCCCCCCCCGTCCCTTTGTCGCGGTTCAGATGCGGGTTGTCATATGGGGACTTGATCTCACTTCCTGAACGGAGAGAAGAGACTGTTTGCGCTTCTCTTCTCGGCGTCTCTCTTCTAATTCCGTCTCCCTCGGCCTCGGTGGCAAACTTTTAAAGCGAAAACAACATGCTTGCTCATATTGTTCAAAAGTCAGACTTGGGAGGGAAACGCGGAATACAGCAGGCTGTGTCTTTGGGTAACCCGTAATTCAGGCTGACACGCTGACCCCCCTCTTTAATGCAAACACACACACACACACACACACACACACACAATCCACTACCCACCCATCACCTTGTGTTTCAAGGACTCTTTGCAAGCACAAGTACCACACACGCACAGGCCAAAACCACCGTAATACACAAATCCAGCTTTCCTCTCACACCACTGCTCCCTCTCCTGAGTGGATTGCCATGATGAGTTTTTCCCGGGATGTAAGTGGCCTAATGACGCCTAAACCCATCCATTGGGGGGGTGGGGGGATGGGGAGAAAGAGGAAGGGGAGGAGCGGGGTTGAGAAAGGGACGACGGGGTGGCGCTTGTCGTGTCAGGCGGATTGGACGGCCACGCTGGCATGAGGGAGCGCAGCTTTGAGTAAAGCAGCTTGTTTCGGGCACGGATTGTGTTTGCAGACCCTACTCGTAGAGAGGGAGAATGTGTGTGTGTGTGTGTGTGAGCGAGGTAGAGCAAGAGAGAGAGAGAGAGAGAGAGAGAGATCTGTGCCTGGGCATTACAGACCTACAGCCTTAATCCACATGGCCTGACATTCTCCGTTATCCGGCCCTCGGCAGCCAACTACCCAGACTGATGGAGGCAGGGCTCTACCCCCTGCTGTGTCATGCCGCCCAGTTCTCCCCACACACAAACACACACGCATACTACATGTTTTGCTGTGCTGCCCACTCTCTTCCCCATAATCGTTTCCCACTTCCTCAAACCTACAACGATTCCTGGTCGCAGCTCATATATTCTTATTTCCTAAGAAACAAGCCTGTCCGCAGTTCCTCATTACTACAGACATTCACACACAAAGGTTAGCGCTCCGCACCGGCCCTGACGCAGACACGCACACAATCTCACCCTGACTCACATCTCTCGAGAAGGCGGGCCTGATCATTTTCAATGAAAACGGACCATAAAGTAAATTTAAAAAAAAAAAAAAAAGAGAAAAAAAGAGTCATTTAGGATTTTTAGGAGTCACTGTGCATTTGTTTGAAGCACACACACAGTTACTGACGACAAGAGTCAGCTTTTTTGTGATGTAATTGTGTAGTACCTGCAACTAAATACTTGTACTCTTCTGTAAGTTACTTTAAATTGTTGTTCTGAGCATATCCATTTCATCCAGCTCATATGTCTATTAGATATTCAAATATTGGACTCCTACACTAAAAATTATTAATTAAACTATTTTGACTCATGATCCCTCACAAAAAGTGTAAACCTCAGAAATAACACACCAAAGAAATATCACAAATTCGCTTTTGTGGAAAAGGTTCTTCTGTTTGATAAAGCTGTGCCTCACTGACGATACTGTGGCCCCTCAAATGGACTTTGAGATACATTAAAGGTCCCTGACTCCTAGACACCCACCAACTGTATGTAGATGGATAAACAGCAGTCATATTGTTGGCACTGTAAGGCATCTCTTTTGGTTTTTGATACTTCAACTTCGCTGATCTACTTCGCCAACGCTTCACCTGCAACACAGTATTGCTTCATGACTCGGGTACAGTCGTGTATTTCACAAATAATAACAGGAAATACTTCATATTTCAATAGACGTTGTAGCTGTTTTGGAATTACAGAGAACATCCCACGCTTTTCCCTCTGCATTAAATGTTTTTGTCACCTCATAATTTCCCCCCGTAACTTAAAAACATGCAGTGAGAAAAATCCATCCTGTGTGAAAAAAAGGTCAGGCAGGCTGAGGTGGAATTACCCCAGACTATTTGCAAAAAAAAAAAAAAAAGGCTTGCATGGCACACATCACATGGCTGTCAAAGGTGTTTTCCAGCAAAATAGTGTCAAACTGAAAAAGTAAGTCAGTTGCATATATGTGTGTGTGTGTGTGTGAGTGTGTGTGTGTGTATAAGTATATACATATATATATATGCGACTGGCTGATGTTTTCTTGTTGTTGCCACAAGAGGGGGTAAGTTACAGTAATCCCCTGGTCATTACTGAGCCCTATGGCAACAGACGCACAAGTCAGAAGACCCACAAGCAGCGCAGGGCTCATGGCAACCCCCCTGCTTACATCATAATACAGAATTAATTATTATTAATATTATTATTGTTATTGTTATTATTATTAATGATAATATTATATGAAATGTGTTTTTGACTGTTTCTGATGGGACTCATCTTTGATCAAATGGATATACGCACGGTGTGTGCGTTCACGTTGTCTCATTTCCTGACTCTGCCCAGAGAATGAGAGAGAGAGAGGAGATACGGGGACACGGAGAGAGAGAAAACGAGAGAGAGAGAGAGAGAGAGAGAGAGAGAGAGTATGTGTGTAGGGGGAGAATGAAACAGAGAGACGGAGAGAGAGGAAGAGAGAGAGAGATAGACATGCACAGAGGAGGAGGAGGGGGAGGCTCCTGATACCAAGACACGGAAAAGCAGGGGAGGGAAAGAGAGAAAGAAAAAGGGGCTGGTGGAGGAAGAGGAGCGGGGAGTTGGAGAAAACGGGGAATAACACTTACAGAAAGCACACAGAGGAGAGGAAGGACAGTACCTTGTGCTTTGGACATCCTCTCCTTTCTTCTCTCAGGCTGTCACACCAGATTGGACTCCGAAGGACCGACACCGCTTCCACCCCAGACCCCATGGGGTAACAGGTATGTCTGACTTCCTTGTGTTAGTAGTACCAGCATTGAGCCTTCGCTAACAGGTTCGAGGTTTCATTCAGACGAGGCGGATATCGCAAGATTTCAGTGCCTTCGTATCACGCCAACAATTAGTTTTCTGGCTCGCGGAGAGCCATCGCGTCCACAGCTGATATAGTTGGTGGGCGCACAGGTTGGAGACATGACACAATGCAACTCTTCGCGACCGTGGCACTATTTTAGTTGGCCGTCGGAGGAAAAGCTGCTGTATGAAGGCCTGTCTGTCTGTTGTTGTTTTTTCTTTAGTGTTTTTTTTTTTTTTTTTTTAATATTCCAGTCCAGTCATGTTAGCCACGGCGGCGTGAGTGTATCTTGACAGCAACGTACCCGACCGAGTGAGCAGGCGACAGTCTGAAAGTACGCCTACCTGTTCCATACGTGACAGCCAGCTGTCTATTGCGCTTGTTGATATTTGGAGAAGCTGTCATCCTTTGACGGGATACGCACATTGTGCATTTCACACATTTTAGAGCTGATCGTGGAGCACAGACAGATATAAATAAATGAAAAAAAATATATATCCATGTAATTCTACTTTATAATGTTTCTCAACATGTGTCAATATTAAGATATTCCCAAACAGTTTTGAGTGAATAACATTGATTGGTTACCAAAAAACTGTTTAAACACTTTTAACTGTTGTTTAAACAGCGCGCAGGAGCAAAAAATGCATTTCCAGTTCGCGCAATATGATTTTTTTTTTTTTTTTTTTTTTAAAGAACACCCTATACACTTTAAAGAAATATCTCACCGCGTTTTTACGTCAATGTGACGCTAACGCATCATTTTATGCTGGGTTTCGTATCAGCTGATCGAGTTTGATGAAACGAGCGGATCCTGGTGAAATTTGCAAAGTTTTCAGCGACATGACAACCCATTGCCACATCGGCTCGTGGGAAATTGTCATGCACACACATCGTGCCACAGGAGAGGGAGAGAAAAAAAATTACGGGTGATGCTCAGCGCAGCCGTCTGGAGGGGATTCAAAATGAAAGCGCTCAGAGCGGGGAAGACAAGGGCTTAAACCCTCCTCCTTCTCCCCTCGATTAACCTCCAAAAGGGGGATTTCTCCAGCTGGAAATTTCTGCTGCGTCAACACCCAACCCTAGAGTACCAGACAAGACAGAGGGGGATTTTGTTTGCAGATAGATAGTGCTCTCGGGTATTTTTATTTAATTTATTTTTCCTAGTAATTGTTGAGGTACAGCTGATCATCATCTGATCCGCGTTGAGAGTTGAAAAGAGTGGTGTCAAGTGTTTTTTGGTTTCCCCCACCCCCTGTTTATTGGCGACTGGAGCTGGAAGCGTCTGTCCATTGCTGCTCTTCAGTCTGTCTCCTGCGCGGCGCGTCTATAGATGTCTGTGTCTGCCCTCTCAAACCGGTCAGTTCCGTCTTCCTCCATTTTCTGCCGCGTGAGAGGGGAGCAACCCCACTTCCTTTTGCGCATCTGTATGGAGACGGGCAGCGTGCGCCTGGCTGTCGTTCACCTCCGGCACAGCCAGGTGAGTTCCCAGCAAATGATGTGTGAAAGTGAGACCTTAGTCACTCTTCATCTAAGCATTGCCCGCTGCCCCCATTTTTTTTTTTAAATCCTAAACTTTAATATAATTTAATCGTTATTAATAGGTTACAGATATGGTGATTTGATGGTTAAAAAAGGGGGCAAACATGCACTGCTGCACTAACCTAAAGCAACTGAAAACGAGATCTATTTTGCAAGCGGTTCCCTGACTCTGTCTAGAGTGACATGAAAATAACTATTTAGTATGAGGAACTTCACACTTAAGTGCACCCTCCTGCTTTAGAGGTGCATATGCGTGGGCCTTTTCCGTGTTTGGTATCAACTAACTGGATCTCTGTCACTAAAACACCATTAAGGCTTTTTTTCCAAATAGTTTGAGGCAACTCTAGATGTTTTTGGTTGTTTTATTCTTTCTACAGAGTTAAGGGTTAATGTGATAAACCCTCCAAAGTCTTTTCTTCCGTAATTCAATTACTGCAGGCTTGTGTGTGAGTCCATTTATCCACAGTTTGTCCTCATGAGAATGCAAAAGCTCCATTTTCTTGCAGCCTCTATCACTACCACGAAAAACACTTTCTGTCCGGACCGTCGCCTTAGCATGACTGCCTCCCAGAACGCCGGTCTGTCTGTGGCTTTACCCCCTGCCGTAACCACCGAAGCTGCTTCCCCAAGGTGGAGCAGTGTAGTATTATCATTACAGCAACAGTGGACGTCAGCGCGAGTGCGTACACGCATGCATGTGTCTGCACCTCCATCTGTGTGTTCCACGGGGAAAATGTAATACGGACCAAGACAACAGCTACGAGGAGGAGTGGAGGAGGAGTGTAGGCGAGATCGGCCGAAAGATGGAAAAAATATTAGCCGTGCGTGTGCTTGTGGGACTGCGAAGGAGGATTTGAAGCACTTTCCACATGCACTGTCTCTCATGAATGGACCTTTGAAACCGATTAAACAAGATAAGTGAGTTAAATTTACTTTTCTCCCGTGTTCTCGGGTCGGAGGCAGAAGTTTTGCGCGGTGTTTGTTGAAGGTGGCAGAGGTTGTTGCGCCGAATATTATCCGCACGTGTGGCTGCAGAGTTCGGGCATGTGCGGAGGGCGGCGAAGGCGTGGCCGTGAGAAGAGGGTGAGAAAGTGAAGTCGGTGGGGCTCGGTTTGGGTGGGAGTCAGGTATGAAACTCGACATTGCGTTGTGCGCGTGTTTGTGTGTTTGTGTGTGTGTAAGCTTTCACTCATGTAGGTGGTACTCGGTGCAGGTTGTGGGCTGGCTGCATCGTGTGGTAGCAGGTTAGTCGGCTTCAGCTACTCCAACCCTAGGGATCTGGTGCACTACACCTCTGTGCATTATCTTATTTATTCTGTTTTCCAGTAAACGGAGACATGCTCCATAAAGACACGTTAGTTCCCCCCCGTTAGCAACCTTGTACTCCATTCATCTCCCTGTCTCTATCCCTCTCTGCCAGTTTTCACATCCCGATCGCCCCTCGGAGCTCACTTGTTAATAAGAACACCTGTTTGGCTAACACACTGCAAAATGAACCATTTACACTCCCACGTACATCCTACATCTCTCAGGAGTTTTCTGACAACTCTGTCTTCTGTCGCGAATGTTATAATTTTCACATTTATTTCGATTCAAAACTGTTTGGCACACATTAACCCCCAGCATCTAAACCACCACCATCCCCCCATCCACTAATAAGTCCCAAGGCCCTTTAGCTTAACTGCTTCTATAGCTCATTGTGCGGTGCTGAATACAGGTGTTTCTAATCCTGGTGGGGTTGCACGGATGCTGTGGGGGATGTGTGTGTAACAGCTGGCTTCCCTACCTACCTATCTGACATGCCCCCCCCCCTGTTAAGGCTCAGAGAGCAGGTGAGTTTAAAACCATCCCCACCCCAGACCACAGGCACAAATACAAAAATACTCCCCTCCACCCACCTTGTCCTTTCACATATGTGTTAATATTTAATAACGCGCATGCGTGCGTTCACCTTAGCATACAGGAGGGAAAAAAAAAAAATCGGGGCGTTTCATCCGCTCCATTTTAAACGGGGGAGGTAATCTCTGACGCCCGCTCTAATTTTTAATAATCAGCAAGTGAGAATCAAAAGTCCCGAAGCGTAATTATAATTTGACTGCAGCTAAAAATAAAGTCGAGGGAATTTTGAAAAACAAGATCTTTTCTCAGGAGTTGTTGATATTGCAAAACACCTTTTGGATCACACATTCCTGAGAAAACAGATGAGGGATTTCACTTTGTGTGCTTTCAGCAGGGTGTGTTTTTCTTTTATTTAGGAATGCGGAGCCGAGCGTCTCTTTCCAAGCAGTATCTCATCATCACACAATGCTTATCAGCATCACAAGTAATTTTCTGGAATTTACAACATTTTTCTAATGTCAGTTTATCAATTGAATCAGTGCCCACGGCCGGGCAGTCCCTTTCCATTTTTTTCTTTTTTTGTCCATATGTAACACACTCTTAATTGATGGTTTAGTATTCTGTACGTTTTCACTCGTTCAGATTGCTGTCAAAACAAAATTGCCAGTAGTTAAGTGATGGTGGCAGTTGTTTAACACGTCAGGTAACGCGAGCCAGCTAGAAAAACTTGCACAAATCGTCTTTTCAATTAGCTTTCCGTCTGTTTTGAAGAAATACAAACTGTGTCCACTTCCGTATCCTCCAGCTCCTTTAATCATGTTACATGCCACAAAGTCATTTTAAGCTTTACCTTTTCAATTAAGTCTCATGATTGCTAAGCTATGAATCACCGCAGGCTGGAGGATATTCCTTCTTTGACATAGTTTTCTATCCTACCAAAGTTCACAGAACTTTTTGTTCCAGGAGTAGGACATTTTCAAGGAAATAAAGGGTTCCTTCAGTCCACGTGAAAAGATAACATTTGCTATTTTTGTGCTGGACTGTACAACAACCAGCTCGAGAACAGTACAACAGCAGTGAGCATGGAGGAGATATGAGCACAGATTTAATCAAAAAAGATACTCCGGCCTCCGCCCACCGTCCAAAGTCATGCTTGTTGGGTTCATTGGTGATTCTAAATTGGCCGTAGGCGTGAGAGTGATAGGCTGGCGACCTGTCCAGGGTGAACCCCGCCTCTCGCCCAGTGATAGCCGGGATAGGCTCCAGCCACCACCACCCCCCGCGACCCTCTAGAGAACAAGCGGTTACAGAAGATGAGAATGACAATGGGATTTTACAAGCTATTACGCAGATTGATTGCGGTGGCCGAAATAAAACGCAGCGAGTAGTCAGCCCATCAGAAATGTCCACCGTTGCAAGCCCCTCCCACGTGTTTCCGTAATTGTGACTAGCACTACTCCCTGAGCAGATGTTTTTGAGAGATAAAGCAATTTCCAAAACTCTTAATTTAGAAACCGCTCCCTGCTGTGAAAATTAAGCGAGGATCTCCAAAGGTTCCCGGCCTCTGTGGAAAGTTCCTTGTGCCTAATGGTTTGTGTCTGCGGGACTTATGGCTAAGTGATTTGCATCTTCCGAAACATCGACCGCCGATATCGCCTCTCTCTTGTGACGGGTAAAAACATGAACAGCTACTGTTGTTTGTATGGTTTCTATCCTCTTCCAGCAATATTTCACTTTCCCGGTTTTAAATTATTCACTTACTTCTAATTTGTTTTATTTGCTATGGTTCCAGTTGTCACTTTATTTGGCTTGGCGTGTGCCCGCACTGGTTAGGAATGCTTAATGCAGTGTAATTACCTGGCTGGGGCGGGACTGGTAAACCAGTGGGAAAGAACTGTCTACACAGGCACGCACACTCGGGCGAATTACTCCATTGACAAGATAGTTGGCATCCTCAGCTCTCCTCTTTGCAGAAAGGTCACCATCTCTTTAGTCATATTTATATAAACTATTAAGAACTTGAAGGTTTGGTCTTGGAAAAACCTTGTTGTAACAGTCTGGGGTTTGCAGTCCACTGAAGCCTCGTGTAAGTACGTGGATGTTAGTTGTTATTTTCCCAGTGAAAGAGTTTGTCTTTTATACACGCAGTGTGAGCATTTGATGAGAAATTGAGCGGCTTTGAGCAAATACATCTTTAGAAATAGTCAACTAGCCTCGGGCTGTGGCTGGTGAGAGATTTCCATATCAAAGCTCAGGTGAGAGAACGAGACAGGGGAGGCAGGGAGAGGAAGGAAAAGAGGGAACGTGAAGGAGAGAGAACGGGGTGGGGAGGGGGGAGGGGGGGTCGGTTGGTTGGTTGGCCGGTTGGTTGGTTGGGTGATGAAACAGAGATCCACTCCAAAAAAGCTGCAGCCCTTGTTATTCTGTCTCTTTTTGTGCAGCACAGTTTAGTCTGTGTGTGTCAGTACTGTCTGTCTCAATCTAAACTCTTAAAAAAAAAAAACGCGCGCGCACACACACACACTCGGAGAGAGGGCAGGTTGGAAAGATTCAAATCCAAACCAGCACCTTTCTGCACTCGAATACCACACAAACACCGTCTCTACAACCTTATGCTGACCGCAGAGACACTGTGTGGAACAGAGAATGGTTTTCTCCCACTAATGCTGCATAACATCTGACCTGCCAGCTTCTGCCAATATTTGGATCCCTGTTTAATATTATTACTGAAGCATAAAACCATCATTTTCCCTGGAACTCTTTCTCTTCTTTAGCTATAAGTATCAGACCTGACCCCATGGAATTGATGGCGACACTCTAATTAATGGATGGAGTTTTCGTTTTTGACGCTTTTCAAAGACGTGCGTGCGCGCGTGTGTGCGTGCGCGCGTTTCCGCCTAACATTATTCGGCTTTGTAGAGTTTTGTAATCCAGCCATGGACTCAGGCTAGAGTGCTAAAGTGCTGCTAACAAGGCCTGTTTAACATTCCCTCCCCTGCTCAACATACAATTATTCCACTTCGCTGCCATTAACATGTACAGTAGGACTGGGCTTTTAATTGGCCTGATATGACTAATGCCAGATCAACTTGGATTTGCTAATTAGTTTTTGCTTTAAAAGTGCCATCAGGACATGAAATATTCATTGATGTGAGGTGGAGCGAGGACTGTGGGTGGTATTAGTGGGATATTAGTGGTACGGGCAGGCTGCTCGAACGCGCTGGGAGAAGAGACCGAACCTACACTGGCCTGTTGTGGTCGGTTATTCATACTTTGGCTGAGGTGTTAGTTTTTCGTCATAATTTTAGACACCCACACTTGCGCACACACACAAAGAAGAGACGCACGCGTTCATCCCGCTCACGCATACACCACCTCCTTTCTCAGCATCACAAGGCCACCTCTTCTTCTCCAGCCCCCACCTCTCCTCTCTTCTGCTCTCACCTCCCTCCCTCCCTCGCTCCCTCCCGTGCCCTTCTCCCCCCTTTCCATTATTTCATGTTATTTTTCTCTTGCCTTCTCGTCTCATATCCTTTTCTCTCTTCACCTTTTTAAAGTTCCTTCACTTCACCCCGTAGCTCCCCCCCGTCCTCCCGCTGCCCTCTGTTCTGTCCCAGCTGCATCTCCCTTTTTTTTCCCTTCTTCCTTCTCTCCAGGCCTCCTCTTCATCCTCCTCCTCCTCCTCCTCCACCTTCTCCTCTTCTTTTTCCCTCCCACTCCTTAATCTTCCACCTCTCCTCCTCCTCCTCCTCCTCCTCCTCCTCCTCCTCCACCACCACCACCCCCTCCTCTGCTGTAAGTGGGCCAGGTGCCTCCTGTGGCCTCCCCTACTCCATTTCTCATTTTTACCCTTCCTCTACTCCTTTTCTCATTTTACCCTCTCCCTGTTCCCTTTCTCATTTTTATCCTTCCCCCTGACCCCAGCTCGTATTTATACATCCCGTTAACGCAACAGTTAACGACGGACACATCTTCTCTTAAAAACACCGGCATTTCTTCTTGGTCCAAGTTAGAATAAGTTTCCTGTCAGGTCCCAAGGGTGACTTATTTGTACAGCTAAAAAGCTAAACCTTTCTCCGTCATTATACATTATTAACTTCACACTGTAAATCAATAAGGAAAGTCGGGCTGGACATTTTATAAGCTCTACTGTGTCGGTACAGTTCCCTTTATGAACCGTACAGAGGTGACGCCAAATGCGAACAGAAGTGAGAAGGTTCACATCCCTTTTTCGGTGGCGAGGGGCAAATTTCCCCAACAGTTCTCTGGCTGCTCTTTTCAATAACACATACACACACACACACACACACACACACACACACACAGAACACACACACCGAAACATGCATATACATGAAAGTGTCATTGTTGCCGGCTTTTTGTTCTCTCCTTGCTCCATAAATGTGCACGGTGAGCTGGCGGTGAGCTTTTCACCTCATCTCGTCCTCTCTGTTTTCTTTTTTTTTTTCTCCCCCCCCTACACACACTCTTCCTCTTTTCACTCATTGTCATTCTGCCTGCCTTTGTCTCTGGCTGGCTCTTTCCTGTGCCCTCTTCTTTTAACTCTCCCTTTTTCACCCCCCCCCCCCCACACCTCCCTTCGTCCTGTCTTCTGTCTCACCCCCTCCCCTCCCCTCCCCTCCCCTTGTTTTGGTGTGCGCGCTGGTGTGTCACGAAAAGGAGGTGGCGGTTGATTGGTGGTTGGTGGTTTGGACAGACACCTGATACTGGCAATGCCTCACAATGTGGGAATGTGCGACTTCTTCAAAATTAGGTTTCCGAGGTGGGTGTTGTCCTTAGCGGCGGCGAGCGCCACGATGGGAGTTTACACAGTGGTCCTTTTGTCTCTCCCTCCCTCTCATTGTGTCTCCCATGTTTGGCTGTGCCGCTTTCGTACATGAATATGCAGCACTTTCCGTTGCTGTCCGGGGGGAAAAAAAAAAAAAAAGCAATAATTTCAGGAGAGGAGCCTGCGAGCTACCGTTCTGTCAACAGGTGACAGTCGAACGTCAAAGCGCAGTCAAGTAAACGCGCTCTGACTGAACGGACTGACAGACGAGGAGGGGGACTGACAGAATTGGGGATCCAGGTGAGGCGTTTGTCTGGTCAAACTTTACTCCGAGTCAATCACAGCGGACGGGGTAGAACCTCGAGCCAAAACCACCGTCCACGCAGATGTCCAATAAACAGCCGCTTGTTTTAAGACATTAATCAGCAAAAGAAACTTCTTTACTGACTGGTTTTCTCTGTCTCGTTGCGGAAAGCACTGCATCAAACAAAAAACTGCAACAGAAACAAAGAGCCCGATTCCGTCTCCGTGCTGATCGCTGCTCGAATTTAGTCAGCAGATGGGCCGCAGCCAGTTTGTTGAATCTGTCGAAAACATCACTGAAGGGGTACATCCCCGGCATCGACACGGCGCATTGACCAACACCTGTAGCGATGCACTGTGCAGCGTATTGAACCCTCAAGTCTCGTGGACAGAATTGAGCGTCCTCCATGTTTAGTTCTCCAGAAGTCCACTGAGCAAGCAAGGCCGCACTAGATGAGAAACCGCTGAGGCTGAGCAGCCATCGATCCCGGGCCGCACTGGAAACTCCTCCCTCTGTATTCTGTTCTCCTTTTGCTTCGGTGCCACTTTTCTCCCGTCTCTGTTCCCTTTCTTATTTGCCCCCCCCTCCCTTCCCCCACTCCCCATCCCTCTTCCTCTCTCTCTCTTCCTCTTGCATCTTCCGTCTCCCTCCCTCCTTCTTACCCTTCACTGTCTCTTTTCTGACTCCAAAATGCGAGTCTCTCTATATTTAGATGCTCTTCTCCTCTCCCCTTGATTTCTCTCCCTTTATCTCACCTCCTTTTTTTTCTCTTTTTTTTTTCTCCCTTCCGTTGAAGGACAGATTCGCAAAAGCGCTCCAAGATTCATCAACGTTGTATAGTAGCTGCTTTTTTGATCAGCTTGATGAGTGACAACACAGCCTCGGGCTATTATATACAAATGTGTTTTTATAAACGCTCCTCTATCTATATGTAAATCACCGCGCCGCCGTCGTACAGTAGTTTGTGGGTTAGTTATGAGTGAACGCGGCCCGTTGACGGCTAAGTTAATAAAGTGAAATAATGTGTTGTTTTTTTTTTTTTTTATCCCCGCATGTTGTGTGTGCTCTTGAGTGTTTGTGAATTAGATTAGCTGGGAGTAAAGTCTCTCTTAATATTTGCTCAGGGGGGATGCAGGGTGTGCCTGTTGAACTTGCGAGTACACACTTAAGCTGCGGGCTTCTTTTTTTTTTTTTTTGCTCCCCTCTTTGCATGAGCTCATTGTAAGCCGCGGCCCAGTGTGGATTTGAGAAAGATGCCTCTGTTTGCTGTCTGACAGAGCGACAGTCACACCAACTTACCCCTGTGCACACAGACACACTCTCTGGACACCCGCCTCGGCACCAGATAGCGACTGGCCACCAGCAGTGACTCACCCATCGTTCAGTCATTCACTCGCACACAGAAAAACCACACATTTTAACAAACAACAATTAGCTTTCAGTCGTCAGACGTTTGAGATATATATTCCTTAAGGACCGTATTGTTATACTATATGATTTTATTTTTATTTTTTTTACATTCTTCTTCCCTCTGGTAACCCATTGTTTCATTTCCTCTGCACTAGTCCCTCGGTGTGTGTGTGTTTGCGTGTGTGCGCGCGCACACATGTCTGAGACCTTTGGAGCTGGTGGCTGCAGTGACTGTTTTAACAGCTCGGGAACAGGCTGCTTGTGTTCTTTGTGGTACAGTCATGTACAGTCGTGTCTAGCTGAGTCGTGACAGGTTGCTTTTTTGCTGTGACAGGTTTTGTGTTAAGACCTATGAGAGGTACTGGACAACCACACACAGTCACACACACACACACACTGAGTGACTTACAGAGAGCGAGAGAGGAAGAGAGAGAGAGAGAGAGAGAGCAGGGCTGGTGTTAAAAGTGAATAGTCCATAGCATTTTATTGTCATCATCACTTAAGCCACAATGCCATTTGGTGCTTTCCGAAAACAGAACGGACATTTGCCAAATGAAAAAAAAAGAAAAAAGAGAGAAACTAGAGGAGTAAAGACAAAAGGGTGTAGAAGCAAGCACGGTGCAGAAGAGCAGAATTCACAATTACGTGGGCGACTACGCTGTGGCTTTAAAGGTTATCTTTTCTCATCTTATCTTTTCATATATTATATTATATTTTTTGTTTGAACCCATCAGTGGCCAACAGTGAGATTTCTTGAGTTCGTGTCTTCATTTACAATGACGGGAAATTTGTACGTATATTTGTGTTTGATGTGGAAGAGCTTGACTGCGAACGGGCAGCCTTGATCTCGGTGTCCTCATCCAATATCAGTGCCCAACTCCACCGTCGCCCTTGTGCCTGAATGGGAGAAAATCCTTGCGGCGTGCTAGAAAAATCATGTGGAAAGCCTTTTCAAAAAGAAGGAGACTGTTAGCGGCAGCAAATTAATGCCCCTGATTTTACAATGGGATGTTCAGCAATCACTTGCTTTTGTGGCCATATAATATGATTGTTCAGAGTTTATAGTTTGATTTCAAAACCTTTCGGATTATTTCTTTTTCCAGTTAGGATGGTAACATTTGTCTTCAAATTTCCTTTTATATACGCATATAGTGTTTCTCTGTGGCCTCTGTGACCGTCTGTAGTGTTAAGTGAATTTTTTTCATTATTATTATTATCTGTAAGAGTGATAGCTAAAATACAAAAATAAAAAGAAGGGAAATTACTTTCTGTTCATCTGAGAGCTCTAACATTTCGCACACTGTCCCTAGTTAGGAAATCAAACGGGGAAAAAAATATGATGCACTTGTGACCCATCTATGACCAGAAAAGAAAAAAAAACACCTTACACAATACACAAAATTCCCCAAAGATTGCGGACTAATCCTTCTACGAGGCGATGTCACACCTTAAAAACTCCACCTGAATTCCCGTTCGCTGCAAGGTTTCTGTGATGAAACAGGGGTTTCGCACCAGGGCGCCACGCACGATGACAAGGAGATGTGGTCATCGTCACATGGAGGCCCGCCTACGACATCGCCCCACCTGCAGCGCCAAATAAAATGTGCTAAATTCACAGTATCTGCGTACCGTGCAGATACTCTTTTAAAACGCGTATTTCCTGTCTTAAAAATACACAGAAACCTGAGTAATTATGAGAAAGGACGGACACGTATTTTTGCTTAGCGGGTGTAGTTTTGAATTAATGAAGGAGATACAGTATGTAAAACTAATAAACCTCTCGGAGAATAATAAAATGATCAGTCACACACACACATATATATGTATATAAATATATATGTACAGTATTTGCAAGCCACATTTTATTTTGGGCTTATACATTACCTGCACATATATTACATGTGACTGCACTACAGCCGCAACAGAAGCCGTTGACTAATGATCTGTTCCAAACTTTAGCATGAAACAGATAAATGGAAGATTCCAGCGCGTGTTGCTTGAAATTAAAGTCACCAGCTCACAGCCTCGTTCATCAGGACTCCACCTCCGTTTGCATACGTTGCCAGTCGTGGCTACTCTCCATGTTAACGGCAACACGTGCGAAACAAAAGACTCACTGTCTGGCTATCTGCTCCCATCCTTTCACCCCCTCTTTGCCCCCCCCCCTTCCCTTTTCTTTCCTCCACTTGTTCCTACTCCGTTATTTCCAGCTCTCGCTCGTCTCTCACTGTCCTCTCACCTACCCTCCCTCGCGCGGCGCCCTCTTTCGTTGTTTTACAGTCACCCCCCCCACCACTCCTCCCCTCCTTCCCTCCCGCTCCGCACCCCCCTCCTTTCATTTTGGGTTCTCCGACAGTGGTAATGAGATGTTTCATTATTTGCATTTCACAGCTTTTAATAGAGAGAGAATTTAGGCTAAGCCCCGGGTCGTCAGTCAGGGAGTTACCATGGGAGACGTAGCAGGCTTAGGGGCCTAGAGAGAAAGATAGCCCAGAAACTACACATTCACGCACACATGCACGAGAGTAAAGGAAGACACGGGGAAAAATGACAGCGTGGAGACGGTCAGACGGAGTTTCTCACCCTTCTTTCGGAAGCTCTCGATTTGTCAAATACTACCACTGACAGTTTGTAGGTCATTGGAGGAACTTGGTGTAGTTGGAACTTGGCCCGCGGTATTAAAGGACGGCAATGTCTTTGAGTCACACCTCTTTTCCGGTCACTCTGGGATGATCCTGGTCCATCCTCACCATGACTGGATTTCCACAAGATCACTCCAGGATTAACACCTGCGTGGCGGAAGGTGAGAGGACATGGTGACATAAAACGCCTGGAGCGAAGCGTGGACATTAGCGTACACATTAGCATCTAGATGCACAGAGGGCTTACAGAGGGCAATTTTTTTTTGGCAGGTGGGCCGAATGTGAGGGAGGAACACAAAGAACGGCGTGGATGTCGTCAAGGTGCCATCGAGGGTGGCCCAGGTATTGTTTTTGGGGTGGTGCGTGCAGGGTGGGAGCGAGGGGGGGAAGAGCAATGGATGAAGGGAGTAGCGCTAAGTCTCCCTAAGCCTCCTGGATCCTCTTTGGTCCCTCTCCACATGACATGGCTATACTTCTTTGAGTCAATCTCTTCCTCCACCTTGGCTCCTTGGACGCCGGCCAGAGACACAGAGAGGGGACAGAGAAAGAGAGAGCGAGGTGGAGGTGCAAAATGTGCCATGATTAGAGCTGGTGGGGAAGGTGGAGAAAATAAAGGTGGACAGATGGAGGGTGTGTGATAAAAGAGACAAGGGATAGTGACAACACAAAAATGTACGGGGACGTATTAGGAAGATGAAAATGGGAGACAAACACGAACAATAGTTTGCTTTCCGCCAAAAATAAAGGACAAAGAAGCTAAGGACAAGTAATTTTCGGCTAATAGCTTTGTTATTTTTTCCTAACTGTGGCGTTGCATGCATGCCCGCGTCTGCCTGTGTGTCATGTTCATGTGTTTGAGTATGTGCGTGTTATTTTTGTCCGTGCCTGCCTTGTTGATGGACTGCCACCCCGGCTTGTCCCGGAAGGCTGCCAGCTCCGTCGGATTGGGGATTAACCCCGGGATAATGGCCTTGATGCCCAGTTGAGTGGAAGCAAAGCTGTTTAAAAAATATTGGCTGCCTGAGTCACTCTCCCTTCTCTTCCTGTCTCCCCCTCTTTCTGTCTTCCGTCTCCATCGTTTCAGCTCTATCTCTTTTCTCTCCGATTCTCACCGTCCTTTATCTCTCTCGCGGAGAATGGGGAGGCTCTGCTTTTGCTTTCTCTCCTTTGACTTGTCACCTCGCTCTGTCTCCGTGCATCCTCAGCCCGTGCTCATAATGACCCTTCATGGGCCTTTACATTTGCAAGTGTTCAGCGACGTTTGTCACGCATTCAGCTTTACACTGAAAGTAACAGGAATTACCTTGAGCAGAACTTTCCTTTTATGTTTAAGTAGGGAAAGCAATATTTTACTTCGCAGTTGACGGCAGCTCTCAGTCACATGGCTGTGTGCTTGAACGAGACTGAATATTATTTCAGTTCCACAGTTTTTCCAACAGTCCTTCTCCCAACAAATCTTTCTGCACATAATCAAATACTTCCCCTTATTATTCTCTTTTACAAAAAATTAGCAGCGAGTTAAAGATTCTCTCTTCAGAAAAGCGTCATTGATTTCACTTTGTTTTCAAAGTTTTACCCATCTAATTCCACCCTGTTTGCCTTTTTGTACAGAATTTCCCTGCTAAGGCGCGATAGCGTGCCGGCACAAGTCACTACTAGAAAATATGCAAAAAAAAAAAAAAAAAAGGAGCGTGTTGCCTTTTTTGCTTAACTGATCAAATTTTGTGGTCGAGGCATGAGGCTGGGATGGTTGACAACACGGACGCCAGCGCTTGGCCGCGAGTCCTGCCTCGATATCGCCCCCCCTCCTCATCCTCTTTCCTCCTCACGTCCATTCACTTCTTCAGGCTCTGGCCAGTTTTGGTTACGTCCTCCCTGCTGATTTTTAAGCTCGGCGCCAAACTCATGTTGAAAGGATGGAATATGAGATGTTGTCACATAGGAACGAGACGAACGGATCCCACGTCGGTGCATAATTATTAGCCATTTATTGCAGCACTGTGCTGCTATGGCGAGTAAAACGCTGAAGGGAAGCACTAGATCGACTGTGTAGCCTAGCAAATGTCGTCCGCGCCGAACAGAATAGTCCCGTTTTTTAATTAAATTAGCGAACCCTCAACGCGCACACATAGCTCAACGGCTTTTAAATGTGTCTTCGGCTCCTCTTTGGTATCAATTTATGGTTGCAGCAGTGCTGAATAAAAAATGCAGCGTGGATGATGAAGCTGTGTGACAGTGAAACCAAAACAAGGAGCCGAAAGTCGCTGGTGTAGGACGTTGCATAGACAAACGGCAGGTGACAAATCCGTTAACGACCCATTTGATCCATTGTTCAGCAGCGTAGATTTGTAAACATAAAAAAAAAAGGTGTCTGTCACCTTATAATCTGCAACCGTTAGCTCAAGTTCAGTCTGCATTCGGCATGTATTTTAAAAAAATCCGTTAGCAAGAGCCTTTTCCCTCTGGATTTATTAATAGGTTTACTTATTTGTTTGACCACTCGCATGGGGAGGTGAGGGCAGATGGGGGGGAGTGGGGTGGGGGTCTGTGTAAACCCATTCTTCAACATGTCTTCACTTTGCGCAACATGTCAAACTCATTTTATCAAATAATGAGGAGAATTGTAATATTTGTCAAGCAGAGGTACACAATTTCAACGCCGAGTGATTAGCTGAGGGTGGCAGTTTTGCGAGCGGCGCGCTCTGGCCATTTAATGATAATTTGCCCTGACCGACTTAAATCCCTTAATTCAAAATAAATGTAACTGCGAGCGCATGAAGCCGCCCAGATAGCGCTAACGTACAGATGAAGGGAGGCGAAGCCGGTTGGTTCCCCATACCTGCCGACAAGAATTATAATGAATCGACAGGCCGCAAAGAGAAAGTGAGCTTCAGGGCTCATTTGCTAAAATATGTTGTGCAATAACGTATTATCACTCCGGCTGAAGACGCTGTGAAAATCTGCATCCAGAGCGAAGCGCGAACACCTCGCGAAATCACAGCGTTAGCCTGTTGTGAAAGTTCAGCGCCAAACTCTGCACAAACAAAGAGCCGCTCCGCCTTTGATGCAGAAGGACCTTGCGCTCCGTCTCCCCTCGGCCCTGCGCGGTCAAGGAGGCGGAGAAGAGGCTCGGAGGGACAGGCCGCATTAAGAGAAACACAAGAAGGAAGAAGCCCCATTCTCTCACTCCATCACACGTCTCATCTCTTTAGTTCTCTGTCCGGGGCCTAAAGTGACTTTGCTGTGATGTGACCAGGACAAACCGGGTGTGATGCCGTGACGGCTCCGCTGAGCGTGTGAACGTGCGTGTTTTTAGTTCTTGCATGTGTTTGTGTATTTAGGGGCAGGGACTGTGTGTGTGTGTGTGTGTGTGTGTGTGTGTGCGTGTTTTGAGGGGAACAGGGCTCTTGATTGTGTGCGCGAAGAAAGGAGGGGTTAAGGAGGACAGTCACTTCTGATTTGGCCTCAGAAGGGTGACAGGGACTTGGAGCTCTGGTGGCATGCTTTAACTAAAACAATCGTCTTTGACCACAAATAAAAGCTCGCAGACTGTCAAGCCTGCTTCCTGATAACTTTTCCCTTGCTTTTTTTATTTTTTTATTTTTTCCTTTATTTTCTTTCTGAAAGGTGAAATGTCATAGCTTTTTTTTTTTTATTTTTATTTTATTTTCCTGCTGTGTGACATCCTGAAAGCACCCTTTAGTTTCTGTAGCCTTGGTCAGACTGTGCTAATGCTTTGGATGACACACACAAGTCTCTGTCTCTATAGCTGATTATTTGACAAGTTCATTTTACCTTACTCTCCAATCTTGTGTGAAGTGTGCATCAAAAAAAAAAGAAAAAAAAGGAGAAAAAAAAGCATGAATCAAGGCTGTGCTACTGCGGTGGCAGAAGAAGCAGCTCTTGGTCCCGCTGACGGTTTAGCCTCGTGGGGTAACGTGGAACGCCTCTCCGCGCGTGTTTATGCGTCGCGGGGAAGTAGCTTGAGAGTGGCTCTTCTTGAAAAGGGATCTTTGACTGGAGGGAATAGGACTTGCTGAAATTAAACAAGTCAATTAGGCAAGCAAAGAGTTTAGAGGTCAAAGCGCACTCCATTAAACCTCCTCTTCGACACGTAACTACTAACTCAGTGCCGCTCCGAGTGTGTTGAAGCAAGAAATCTGATTAGACCTCTCTTTCTGTTTCTCTCCCGGTCCCCGCTGTTGTTTCACCCTCTGCTGATCGTCGTTTTTGTTCGTTTTTGAGGCACCATTTAACGCGCCTTTCAGTGCAATCTGTGTCATGCGTTCAAACCAGAAAGTCATACTCCTTAAGAAAAAAAAACAAAAAACAAAAAAAACTTGCCGGTGCCGCTCTGACGTTGCCGTCGCATCTTCAGACGCACGTTACCACGGAGTAGGAAAAGTTGCTCCGATGAACTTAAGTCCCAGTGGCACACACACACGCACACACACACCTGTGCTAAACTGTGTTAAAGTAAGCTCAGCAAGATTATACAAAAATCTGTTTTCTCACTTGCAGTGTGTGCCGTGGAGGTTCTGTGATCTCTGCGATTTCTTTCTCCACTCCATTACAATAGATTTGCGCGGGAGCTGCTTTCTACTCACGGTGCAGCTAATAATCTCCTGATCTCTCTCAGTTATCGAGTTGTGCTTCTCCTTTATAGAATGCCAATAAATTTTCAGTCATACAATGGCTGCTTTTTAAGCCAAAAAAAAAATCCCAAAGACACTGATGACAAATGAAGGCTTCCAATGCTCTGATTTAAGAATCAGTGTTTGCTGCTTAATTATTTATTTATTTTTTTTGTATAAGATAACCTCAAATGAAATTCTCTTCATCGAAATTGCATTGACGTGGGAGCAGATGAATATCTTAACTCATAACACCCAAGATCAGAGGGGTTTTTTTTTGTATAATTTGAGTTAAAGGACCCTTTAAATTCATCAGTTCTCTTGCTGATTGCACTGCTTTGCCTGTGATTAATACGTAGCTTATTCAATGGAGGGCCAGTCATTATTGATGCTGGGAGCTTGAAAACGGTAAGAGCGATGCAAACACTGAATGGCGCTGACCCTATACGCAACACTTGAGCGACGGCAGCTCTGCACTGCTCCAGCTGCTGATCCGGTATGGCTGGCTTTCTTTCTTTCACCGAGCTAGCAACAGATACGCGTCTCGAATGGGAGTTGTTGATTGGCGTGTTCTGTACAGTGACCCTGTATTTCACAGTACACGTTGGCTGGGAAGAACGGGGTAGAGGTGGTATATATCTTGGTGAATAAATTACTCCTTTTGTGTTTCATGTAGCTTTGGGAAGGGGCGGGGGGGCTATAGACCGAGCTACACAACTGAATGTGCCAGTGGCCCTTAGAGGAGAAGGGCAGAGAGAGGAGGAGTGGATCTGCTGTGTCTTTAAAGCCGCTCAGTTTGTCTCCAAAGGTTAGAGGTGAAGACTCTCAATACCTCCATCAGAGCAGTGCAGAAAGGAAAAAAAAAAAAAAATTCTCAAGGTTAGACCGCCAATGGATTTTTTTGAGAGAATGTGTGAGCCGGAGGATAAAAACACTTGCGTCAAAACTTGCCTTTTGAGACACCGAGGGACAGCGTTATGCTGCATTCAGATCCAAGTTTCTTCCTCCCCGCATTTCTCTCCGCAACTCAAAGAAAACACCGATCACACAGTGAAAGACCTAGAAATGGATTGATTGAGGGAGGCTTCGGCAGTTGTCACCACCGCTCCATCCGCTTGTCCGCCGCTTGTTCATAGGAGGTGTGTTTGTCCAAGTGGACGTGGGAGACACTGTGGATTTATCTGATCTTACAAGCCATCAGGTTGAGCAGAGCTTTGCTAAACATGACCTGAAGTGTGCCGGCCCCCGAGCAAACGCTGCTGTCACCTTGGCCAACCCGAGCTGTCATCTCTCAGAATGGCCCATGAGAGCTGACAGCTGTGGCGTTCCCAAAACAAATCACTGCTGCGTTTGGTAACACTCTGCGTCCCCGCGATTTAGCCCTCACCGAGACAAGAGCAGGAGCGGCGGCTGCTAATGCTTTGGCTAATGTACTGTCGAAGCGTTTGCGTGTGTGTGTGTGTGCTCATCTTTTTTCTTCCCCCGTGCGTGTGTGTGTTTGTGTTTGCTAGGGCTCTTTGTTTTTCCACCACCTCGTTGCATGTTTCAACATTGCGACGTTCACGTCTCCCTTTGTCTTTGCCTTCTCCGCTCGCCTCGCTGTGGCCTTTTCTCTTGCATCCTCATTCTCGTGTGTAACCTGTACACAGCAGAATAGACACACACCGTGATGTTGTATCTACACACTTTACGTCGGAGCTCAGCCTGCCTAAAGCCAAAAGTAGATAGAACTTCGTGGGCTCACAGATTGTGCACACTGAGTTTTTGTGCTGTTAAAGCAATAGTAAAATGTGTATCACATGTTAATCAGGAAATTTGGATGTTCATTCACTGACAGTTGAGCAGCTCCACAATTTGTCATTAAGGGTCCTCTCTCTGTTCTTTGCTATAAAAAACTAAACAAAAAAAAAACATACGTTCTCAATCTGGACTGAACTGTGCAAGATCTGAAACTCGGAGGTGAAAGTTCAAGAGTGAAATTTCCGTCTTAACTAGACAGCTGATTGAATATTCACAGTTCAAACGAGATGAAAAAAAATAGGAAGAAGCCGAGGCCGTGTTTATTGATAAATTAAATGGTAAAGTGTTCTGAACTAAATGAGCTGTTTTTCTATCGCAAAACTGTTCTGTGAAAGGTGTTACACTTTTTAACTGACATTTTTAATGAGCTTACACACTCTCTCAGTCGCACCCACACACACATACACACACACACACACAGACTCACACATAAATGAACCTGTCAGACACGGTTTAAACACAGAGATTTTTGACTATTTGTTACTGGGCTGTTTTTAGACATCAAACTACAGCGGCTGAGATGTGCCTTCTATTGATGTCATTGTTTTTATGTCACAGTCATTACTGACATATCCTTACCCTGGCTCATCTTTAAAGGAGCGGTTCAGTTGAATTCACGTATTTTATTTATTTATTTATTTTTTCTCCCTTCCCGTTTCATTAAAATGAAATCAGTGGTTTGCATACAGCTATCAGGCACTGTATATATGGCCTCAAAGGAGAAATGTCTCTATAAATGTCTCTATATGTTGCTTCATTTTCCTTTGTAGAAATCGACAAAATCTTCCAGATTTTTTTGCTCTTACCTTCCAAATTTCTGTCCCTTTCTATCATTGGGAAACGACAGCAATGTTTAAACAGTGCTTTGATGTGTCACCCTTTACGTCCTGAGTTGCATGTCGCCTTTCTCATTTTCCAGCAGATGCTTGGAGGAGAGGCTTTTGTTCAGCTACACAGATGAACAACAGGAAGGAGGACATGGAGATCTCGTCTCACTACCGTCAGCTCCTCCGAGAGCTCAATGAGCAGAGGCAGCACGGCATCCTCTGTGACGCCTGTGTCATTGTGGACGGAAAGATCTTCAAGGCCCATAAGAACGTCCTCCTGGGCTCCTCGCGCTACTTCAAGACTCTTTATTGCCAGGTAAGGGAGCAAACTAGAAAGGACAGGTCAGGGGATTTGGTTAAGGACTTGTTTTTCTGTCCAGCGGTTGTTTTGCTCTGTATATTTTCCAGCTGCTGAAGCATCAGCAGAAGTTCCTCTCCAGCATGAAAATAAATAAGCAAGAAAGGCTTCTGTGAACACTCCTTCTCCTTCCTCTCGCCCCGCAGGTAAAAAAAGGGGCAGAGCCACACCACCAAACTACTGTCACTCACCTGGACATCGTCACGGCGACAGGCTTCAAAGCCATCCTGGACTTCATGTACTCCGCGCACCTCGCCCTCACCAGCAAGAACGTGATCGAGGTCATGTCAGCCGCCAGCTACCTGCAGATGACGGACATCGTCCAGGCCTGCCACAGCTTCATCAAGGCTGCACTAGACATCAGCATCCGCTCTGAGATGGCAGACGAGCTGGCCGACTTTGAAATGGGAGCGGTCGCTGCTGCCGGCCTAGGGGGAGGTGGAGGAGGTGGAGGAGGAGGAGGAGGAGTGGGCATGGCGGGACCAGGGGGTGTCACGGGAGCAGGCTTAGGAGGCGGCGGAGGGGGGATAGTGGGCATGGCGTCCGAAGCCCTCGCCTCCATCATGTCTGGTCGCAGCACCTCCCCGTGGCTGGCGCGCCGCACCAGCCCGGCCAACTCTTCCGGGGACTCAGCCATCGCTAGCTGCCACGAGGGGGGCAGCACGTACGGAAAGGAGGACCAAGAACCCCCGAAGAGCCACGAGAGCCAGGAGGAAGCCTGCCACGACTCCCAGCCAGCCTGGCCGCACGACTACAGGTCCGTCACTGTCAAAGAGGAACAGGTGTCCCCTGCCTCCTCCTCCCATCCCCGGGACACTCCTAGGGGGGCCGCCCAAACCCAGGGAGAGCAAGGGTCCGGTGGCGCCGGTGGAGGAGGTGGAGACGGACCATGGCAACCCCTGTCGGGGTCAGGGCGGCGGAAGAACAGGAAGAACAAGGACACGGTCAGACATATTACCCAGCAAGCTGAGCGGAACTGGGACCGAGAGCGGGACAGGGAGAGAGACAGGGACAGTAGGCCTGGATCTCCTCTTCCCTCCATTCTGGCTGTACCTGGATGGAACTACAACGGGCAGGACATCCCAGGTAAGGCTGAGTGTTAACTGTCTATCTGTGAAACATGTTATTACAGTGAAAGGAAGTGTTTTCAGATCAACATTTTAAATTGTGGTGCTTAAATTAGCCGTTTAATGTCATAAAAGCAGGTGGCCTGCCCGGTAGAAGTGATAGCATGGTAGCCAAAAGAAAGCCATCTTTGATAGTGCTGCATCGATTACTTTACTGGAGTCTAGAGAGTTTCTACAGTTTTGTAGTGTTGCTGCTACTTAGTTTGTTATCCAGTTGTGTAATTACTGGATGATAATAAGATTAGGTCAGGTAATTGGGTGAGAGTGTCATCCCAACACCTAACTATGACAGGATCGAATTTATTTCTTAAAATGCCCTTCCTTATAAATAGTGTAGCAGTTTCACAGAATCACAAACTGTTTTTTTTTTTTTTTTTACTTTTGTTGAACTGAAAAGAGTGTTCATGACGCTTCACAGTGCAGCAGAATAGCACTTAATGCTTCGAATGCTGGATGGATATTTCAGTGCATGTCAGCCATGTGCACGGTTTGTTAGTATAAAATGACCTCTTTTCCTCCTGCGGGGTTGCGATTAGTGAGCTCATATACACTAACGTGTTAGGCCTAAGATGATTATCTCAAATCTTGAAGGTGTGAGGTGAAGCCTGGGTAAATGCAGATGGATAATGCAATCCTCTCCTTTCTGCAGTTTATGTAAGCCACACTCCCACATAAACAAGCGAATGCATACACAAACACACACATGAACACATATTTATTCTGAGAAAGCCTCTCTTGATCCCGAGGCTTGCAGAATTGTTTAGTGAATTCCTTTACACTGAAACTTAAAAACTTACCTTTGTGTGTGTGTATGTGCGCGCACACTGTGGGGCCCAAGGCGTCGATAGGTAGATCATTAAAAGTAAGAGAAGCTAATCCTGGGCGCATTAAGGGAGTTGGCTGTGAAATGGGCACACGCGTCGCACAGCGAAAGAAAACAGGATAATTGAATTGACCTGGGTCACTGCACGGATTACCAGCGCGTCCTCGCCATCCCAGGCTCCACCCACCCTCTCTGGGGTTTAGGGAAGGACCTTCGCGAAAGGGCGAGAGGAGGGAAAAGGAAGGGAGTGTGGTGGATGAGTGGGGTAGAAAGAGAACTGAGATCAAAATGAAATGATTGCAGAGAGCATCCGTTCTGGTTTATGAGGGCTTGTCTGCTTAGCTTTAAGAGCCCTAAATCCCAGATTTCGTGACCTGCCAACGGACTTCATCAGGGTGCCCAGATACATCTTGTCTTCAGGATCAGACACGCATCCACAACCACATACACACCCACAAAGTAAATGGGACTATTTAGGCTGCTGGCCACTTTCATGGTTCTGTCCTGTTACAGAAGGTAGAGTTTAAGTCTGGCTTTGGTGAGGCAACCATTAACGAGAAAGGTGTTTTCTCGCCTAAAGGTTACAGGAAGTGTAGTGTTGCTGCTGGTGTAGACTCACCAGGTGTTAGCCAAAAGACAACCATTTGTGCTAGTTTACAAGTGGCTTTTGGGGCCGGGATCAAGATGGTGAAGAATGGGAGGAATGGGTCTCTTTCAGGAGGACAGGCTTGCCATTTATGACATTGTGTTACCTGTGGGCTTCCATTACCTCTCAGAGCGGTAGTCTATACCAGGATGTGCGTTTCACTGTTGTGTGTTGAGTCAGTTTGCAGGGGGTGGTGTCTGTGTGCATAGTAAAGGTTTGGGGAACTGTTGAACAGGTTTAGTGAGGTCACTACTGGTCCGGGAGCCTGCGAGGAGAGTGGTGTGATGTTTTGGTTGTGGGAGTCGCTCCTCCACTTCTGTCATGTGACGTCCATAAGTTCTTTTACTTCGACGAAGTCAGGTTCAAAAATACACAGGACGGGCTTATGAGAGTTAGTGTGCTTAAGTCGTAAGTCTCCTTAAGTCCAGGATTTTGTCACCTACAGTCAAAGATCCAAATCAGATGAACAGGCATATGCAACGGCCAAAGGATTAGAAAGTGGTGCTCAGTTCTATTTAAAGTTTACTGTAATAATATTATACAACATTGCAACATACGCAACACACAACAGCAATGACCCGCTGAATGTGACCGTTTTTTTTTTTTTGTTGTTGTTGTTTTTTGTGGCCTGATGCACTTAAGAAGACTTTTAAACTTGAAATATGCTAAAGAAGGCCTAGCTAACTAAATTTATCAACAAACACAAGACATAATTTTTCCATTATGGCCACAAATAAAAAACCAAACATGACGTGAGCCAGGCAGGTGTACGACTATGTTCTTTAGACAATACGATCATTGATCAAAGAGTCATTTGTTCTCGACTCGGTCCGTTTCACTGGTGTGTGGGGAACCCAGACAAACAAACAAATGTATCCGTCTGTTAATTAAATAAATCAGAGAAAGTCTCCCGAACCTTAGGAGCTGGAGCTCGTAATGTTTTCGCTCTGTTTAAATTTAAATAGAGTTTCTATCGATTGACTAACAGACCGTTTTCACAGCGAACATTTTGAGTTGTCACAGCAGGAAGAGAAACACGTTAAGTAATAACAATTATAACGTTGGATCTGTTCCATTAAGTGTCTCGGGAGGCCGCGGCAGTCGGGCACAAAATCGCCCACATCTCCATCTACGTAGATGTCTAATGTTATGAGTTTTTCACAACAAAATGTGCGTCTCGCGAGACAGCCACGTAATTGATTCATCAACTAATCTTTTCAGCGGTTTGAATCCTTTCGGTGCAGAAGTGCGCCACTGGTGTAGGGTTAAGTTTAGAGACCACTGGTGTGCAGTGGAGCTGTTGTGCGATGAAGCCAAGTTGCTGGTTTCCATGAAAGGATATGGTAGGTATTAAGGAGAAAGGGCACCTTCAGTCTGAGATTAGCTTAATTGCTTCATTCTTTATTGATGAGAAGTGCCTACACGTACTTTCTCTCGCTCGCTCTCACTCATCTGTAATCAGTACCCATGCTTTGCTATTAGGAACGCTCGTATGACATACAACACAGGCGCCGCACGGCATCTCACTGGATTATTCCGTAACGTGGGGGCAATATATGGCTCAGTGTATTAGGCCGTTTCAAAAGCATCTGTACAAAAATGCCCGTGTTGACACAAACAGCTGCAGGAATTAGGATTTGTTGTCTTTAGATCCCTGTCCCTTGCAAACATCTGCTGCATTTATGGAGGCCACCAAGCACCCACCACCACCTTGTCTGCTGATAAAAAAATAAATAAATAAAATGTTTTGGATCTGAAGGAGGGAAACAGCAGTTGCTTTTCAATGAAGCAATCATGCGTATATATTTTTTTTATTTTTTTTTTTAGTACTATATTGGAGGTGACCATTTTTGAGGAACAGAGTTTTAAATAGTTTGTACTTCTGCTACCCGCTCATGCCCTGAGCCTTTAAATAATCACTTTAAATTACGTTTAGTTTTGCCCCGCCGTTGCTTTTTGCACACCTGGATTCAACTCAAAGAGAGAGAGTTTTATATATCGCGAGTCATTTTAAAAAAAAAAAAAAAAAAATTACTTCATTGTCTTTGATTGAAAGAAATACAGCGTGTTTAGTAAAATGTTTACCCCTTCTGGTTTCTCAAATTAAAGTTTGGTTGCAACATTTATATTCTTTGTTTTCTGCCGGCCGATCATACAAAATGTGCCGAGTAAACGGTTTGTCACGTTTTATATACAACACACAAAAACTGAACCAAATAACCCTTTGACTGGCATTGTAACCGCACGGTTGATCTTTTTTGCAGTAGTAGTAGTGTATATACAAGGGTTAGGGCTTTTGAAGAAATGACCGTAGCTCGAAAATATACATCATACAGCTTCAGTATTTATATTGTATGAAAAATGAATGATATTTAAATGTGATCAATTGTATTTCTCAGTGTGGAAGTCAAAGGGATAAAACAAGCCTTACTTCATTCAGATCATGTGCTTTATTTGATTAGCGTCCCCTCTTCTGAAGGTGGATGTGTGAGTCTCTTTCTCTAGCGTCTTCCCTCTGTGACTGAGAAGAAGCCAGAGCTGGTGAAAACATGCTAACGATTGATTTCCTTCCTACTGATTTTATACTTGGGGCAAACACCAACTTGATCTTTATCCCACATAATAACAGTACTGGAAATACTTTTTGTTTGTACAAAAACACACACACGCACACACACACGCGCTGACCTTTAGTGGCAGCTTGGGGGATTTTGGCAATCCGGTACGTGGCCGGTGTGATATACACACACTGACATACACACAGCTTAGAGCATCTGATTATGTAGACGTGAACAGTTCAATCACACGTGGGCTGTTCTTTCCATTTCCCTCTAGCTGTTGCACATTGATTACATCGAGAATCTTTTTTAAAATCCAACATCTTTATCTGACTCTCTTCCTCTCTGCTCTGTGGCCTCAGAGTTCCCCTCCTCAACCACTAATTCACACTTGCTAACATAAACACACTGACACACACACACACATACACACTCCAAATTTTTAAATAAAAAAATTTAAATAATTTTTCCGTGGAACCCTGCTAGGTTTATTCCTGTGCGCTCAGAAGCGTTAAAGTTAGCGCTGCGTGCTTTTGGCTCCGGAGTCTCCTGGACTTACCCGGGGCCCACACACACACACACACACACAGGTGCTCTCAAAACTACCCTCTAGTTTGCACTTCCGCATAAACTTTATCTCGTTTTTTTTTCTTCTTCTTTTTCTCTCTGCGCGATCGTCTCCCCAAGTCTCCGCAGTCTAAAGGTGAACACTTGAAATAATGAATCGGATCCCCCTTTCGCCCCCTTCCTCTCTGTATTCCAGTTAAGACTCTCCCCATAGTATTTGCACTTCATTAAACTTGAAATAGGTTTAATATTTAAAACACCACGAACAGATTTCAACCCCCTCGCCCCTCGCACACCTCTCCACTTTTTTCCTCTTCCTCGCTCTCCTCGGTTTAATAATCTACTCTCATATTTCCTCCCTAATTCACTCCTCCTTCATTAAAAACCAAAATAGATTTAATATTTCAGACTGTGTGGACTTAATTTTTAACCCCTTTCTCCGCGGCTTAGTGTTTGACACACGACGGGTTAGATAACTACATCATGTTGAGGCTTCTCCTGCATTTCGTTCTCTGGGTCCTTTTTTTTGTGTGTGTGTGTGTGAGACTCCTGGTTCATCTTTCTCACTTTTCCAACAGTCAGTCTATTATCAGTTCTGTCTCTCACTGTCTTTGTACTCCAGGCCTCTATTTCTCTGTGCCTCGCTGTGTCTCCCCCACCCCCTGTTTGTTCTGCTTCTTTGTCCTCTGACTGCATAGATGATTTCAGCCCTTTCCTCCCACCCTATTGACTTTTGTGGCCTTCTCACCCCACCTCCCTCAGTTTCCCCTGTTCCCTCCAACCTCTCCTTCCCCTCTCCGTCCCCTGCTACCACATATACACAAACTCATTTTACCCCCCCTCACTTCTCACTTGTGTGCTTTTTTTTTCTTTGCTCAGCGGGGAGTTGTGACTGTAACACACTGTCCTCTCCCCCATTTTCCTCTTTCTGCCTCTCTGCCTCTCTCTCACATGTGCGACTCCTGTTTGGTCCCCACGAAATGAAAAACATAAAAAAAAAAAAAAAGTTCCATTATCACTGTGGAAACCAATCATTTCTCACCGCCCACCAGCCATCTTTGTCATATGACCTCACATCCTGCTGGACATTATGGGCAGTCCACCAGCTAAAAGCCCCTTCTCCTACTCCGCCACGGCATCACACACCGCACACACACACACGTTCACACAATTTTTCACACTCTTGCTGTCTGTCTTCTCTTGCAGCTCTCTCCCTCTCTCTCTCTCTCCGAGTTCTCAATACTGACACCTGCTCTATTTATAATTCTCTGGCTTTAAAAGAACCATTTTGGACAGGAAGCTGCCCCCTCCCTACAACTGACCGTGGCTTTTTTCCAAAAGTCAGTACCCCCCACCTCCCTACCTCCTGCCCCTGGAACAGGCCAGAGAATGATTGCTGGGTGGAGAAGGGAGGGAGGGAGGAGGAGACGGGGTGTGTGTATGTGTGTGTTCAAGGGGGTTAAAGATTAGCCATCCCACCCTGAGTGCACCTGGGTTGGGCCCATGTGTGTGTGTGTGTGTGTGTGCAGCTTTTATTCGACCATGGCCCACGCACAGACTCTCATCCTCTAACTTACATGCAAGTGTATAAACATATCCATGCATTACAAATCTTTTGCGTATAGCACAATCCCTGTGTTTCATAATGGATGTGGTGAAACTCTTAAGCACACAAAAGCACGCTTCTTGGCATCGATCGCTCAGGTCTAAGAATTAAACTACCCAGAATGCATCCTGACAGGATGTCCTGTTGGCACGACGGAGGGGTGGGTGGGTCAGGAGGTTTTTGCGGTTGAACATTCACAGCAGTACCCCCACAGCGAAAAACCTGGCCTCGACACATCAGCGCGCACTCTTTCGAACTCCACTGCATATACCCCAAATATCTGTGCACAGAAATGGCTGCGGTCGATCATGCAGGTCAGACACACGCCTAAAAAGGCTCTGAGAATACACTCCACATCCTCTCCATCTCAGCCATGGTTACTTATTTACATTTTGAAATTTCCCTTGCAAACACGCTGTAGTCTTACCGCCGGCCCTGATACTTTGTAATAAAGAAATTGGTGCAAAATCAGCCGGAGATTTCTGTTCTGAATTTCACTTTCTGTTGTTGGAAGCATCCAAACCCCCCCCCCCCCCCCCCCCCCCCCATGTTTTGTCTTGCTTCACTTTTCCAGTCAGTTAAAGTCTATATTTTAGAACTACAGTCCCCATAGTGCTTTGTGATCTGTGCACAGGAAGTGGCCCTTGTGTACGATAGTGAAATCACCGAAACGTGGGCTATAAATGTGCAGGCACTCGGCGACTTGGATATCGAAGAATGCTTAAAAACTCAAAGATACGTCTTTGTTTGCACAGGATTATAGATAATTGTAATAACCTCAGAAGAGTCTGAATTTGAGTTTAGGGCAAATTAAGTTAGAAGAAGAAAAAGAATGAATATTGGCGGCAA